>NC_057733.1:36434362-36445114 GCF_004010195.1 Chiloscyllium plagiosum | reverse complement strand
ATTTCAGGTCCTTCAGCCACTGTTACCTCAGGGAGATTGCTTGTGTCTTCCCAAGTGAACACAGATCTGAAGTACCCATTTAATTCCTCTGCCATTTCTTTGTTCCCCGTAATATATTCCCCTGTTTCTGTCTTCAGGGGCCCAATTTTTGTCCTAACCATTTTTTTGCCTTGCACATACTTAAAAAAGCTTTTACTATCCTCCTTAATATTCTTGGCCAGTTTACCTTCGTACCTCATTTTTCCTCTGCGTATTTCCTTCTTAGTAATCCTCTGTTGCTCTTTAAAGCTTCCCAGTCCTCAGTTTTCCCTCTTATCTTAGCTATGTTATACTTTTTCTCTTTTAACTTTATATGTTTCTTAACTTCCCTCGTCAGCCACGGCCACCCATACCGCCTCCTAGGATCTTTCTTCCTTTTTGGAATGAACTGATCCTGCAACTTCTGCATTATACACAGAAATATCTGCCATTGTTCCTCCACGGTCATCCCTGCTAAGGTATTGCACCATTGAACTTTGGCCAGCTCCTCCCTCATAGCTCCATAGTTCCCTTTATTCAACAGAATTACTGTCACTTCCGACTGTCCCCTCTCCCTCTCAAAATGCAGATTGAAGCTTAATGTATTATGGTCACTACTTCCCAATGGCTCCTTCACTTCGAAGTCTCTGACCAATTCTGGTTTGTTACACAATACCAGATCCAGAATTGCCTTCTCCCTGGTCGGCTCCAGCACCAGCTGCTCTAAGAATCAATCTTGGAGGCACTCCACAAAGTCTCTTTCTTGAGGTCCAATACCATCCTGATTCTCCCAGTCTACCTGCATGTTAAAATCCCCATAACAACTGTAGTAACATCTTTGTGACAGGCCAATTTCACCTCCTGATTCAACTTACATCCGACATCCAGACTACTGTTTGGGTGCCTGTCGATGACTCCCAAGAGGGTCTTTTTACCCTTAGTATTTCGCAGCTCTATCCACACTGACTCTACATCCCCTGACTCTAGGTCCCCCCGCGCAAGGGACTGAATATCCTCCCTTACCAACAAGGCCTGATCAATCCCTGTCTTTCCAAGTATTGATTATTCCTGTCATAGAGTCATAAAGATGTACAGCACGGAAATGGACCCTTTCGTCCAACTTGCCAGCACCTGGCCCATATCCCTTCAAACCCTTCCTATTCATATATCCATCCAGATTCCTTTTAAATGTTGCAATTGTACCAGCCTCCACCACTTTCTCTGACAGCTCGTTCCATTACCACCCTCTGCATGAAAAAGTTGCCCCTTAGGTCGCTTTTACATCTTTCTCCTCTCACCCTAAACCTGTGCCGTCTAGTTCTGAACTCCCCCACCCCATCAAAGAGTAACTCACCTGTACCCATGCCCCTACCCTATTACTCTACATTTACTCCTGATTAATGCACCTAACCTACACATCCCTGAGCACTATGGGCAATTTAGCATGTCCAATTCATCTAACCTGCCCATCTTTGGACTGTGGGAGGAAACAGGAGGAAACCAACACAGACACTGGGAGAATGTGCAAACTCCACACAAACAGTCGCCAAGGCTGAATTTGAACCCAGGTCCCTGACACTGTGAGGCAGCAGTGCTAACCACTGAGCCACGCAAACTCCGTTGTCTTTCGTTCATTCAATGATTAATATTCAGCCCACATGCCTAATCTTTTTTTCCATGATTTAGATACTTCAATCGTTAATTTATGAATGATAGAAAACAATTTTTTGTGACATTTCAAAGCAAACTGTCGAGCCCATTGCACTCTAATCCTTCAGAATTTTTTCCAATAATTTCCCTACCACTGTTGTCAGACTAACAGGCCTATCTCTATTGCCCTCTTGAACAAAGAAACTACGTTAGCTGTCATCCAATCATGTGACACTTCACCTGGGATCAACAAAGTCTTAAATATAATCTGCCAGAGCCCCAGCAAATTCCTGTCTTGTTTCCCAGAACAGCCTGGCATATATCTCATCTGGCCTTGGGGATTTATGCAACTACATGCCCGCTAAAAACAACTAATACCTCCTTATTAGCTTTAAAGTGTTCTAGAACCTCACCATCCCAAATGATATCCCCAGCTATAATGTCTTTCTCCTCTGTAAATACAGATGAGAAGTATTCATTTAAGACCTTGCCCATGTGCTGGCTTCATGAACAGGGTGCCCTTTAGTCTCTAATAGGTCCCACTCTTTCCCTGGTAATTCTTTTACTCTTAATGTACTTTTTTTAAAACTCCTGTAGCTTTCCTTGATCTCATCTACCAAAGATATTTCATAGCCCCTCTTCATTCTCCTAATCTAGCTTATAAGAAAGCTCCTACACTCTCTCCACTTTTTTGAAGGGCCTCCCCATTTTTTAATGTACTATACCAGACATATGCATACTTTCTCTTTATCAAATTCTCAATATCCCTTGAGTTCCCTGGATTTGCTATACTTCCCCTTCACTTTTTAGCCCTGAATTTTCATTATGCTACTTTTAAAAGGATCCCATTTACCAAATATAAACTTACCCGCAGTAACTACTCCCAGTCTATGTTTGCCAGATAATGTGTAATGATATTGAAATTGACCCCCCAATTTAGACGATTTTATTTCTAAGCTTTACCCTGATTGCCTCATAGGAAGATCCTTCGAGGACATCTTCCCTTATTTCCACAGTGATGGTTTCCTTTCTCATTAGTGCAATGCTCCCACCTCTCTTACTTTCCTGCCTATCATGCCTGCAACTTAAATACCCTGGAATGTTGAGCTGCCACTCCTGTCCTTCCTTCACCCATGTCCCAATGCTTATAACAGTTCATTGATCAGCATTTGGAAATATGATATTAAATTCATCTGCCTTACCAGTTAAGCTGCTTGCATTAAACTGATACAATTTAGCTTTCTCGACTCCTATGTCCCTTTTATCCTGCCCATGTTTTCTCTGCCTACTGAACTGTCCTAGCCTAGCATTCATTCTATATCTGATTGGACCTCACTCCTACTTTTCTATCTACTGTGTCCCATTCCCCTACCAAGTCAGTTTAAAACCTCTCCAACAATATGAGCAAACCTACCAACAAGCATATTGGATCCATTCTAATTAAAGTGCAATCTGACCAGCTTGTACAGGTCCCACCTATCCCAGAAGCTGTCCCAATAATCCAAAAATCTGAAGCCCTCCCTCCTAAACCCTTTAGCCCCACATTTATTCTCCCTATCTTCATATTCCTATACTTGGTTGTACGTGGCACTAGATATAATCCAGAGATTAAAACAGTTCTACTTTTGATCCTACCACCTAACTCTTGTTAAATTCCTGTTATGGGATTTTTGTTTTACTCATGTCATTGGAATCAACATGTGTCACGATTGCTGGTTGTTCACCCTCCCTGGTCAGAATGCCCTGCAGCCACTCTGAAACATGCCTGACCCTCGCACCATGGAGGCAGTATACAATTTGCAAGTCTCATTTGCCATAGAACCGCCTGCAAATTCATTTTACAAATTCCCTCATCATGAAAGCTCTCCCAGTATTTTTCCCTCCCTGCTATGCAGCAGAGCGAACTATAGTGCCACAAATTTGGCTGCTGCTGCTTTCTTCTTAGAGACCATGCCTCCATTGCCCCCACCAACAGTATCCACTACTGTTGCACTTACTCATATGTTGAAACCAGCTTCATACAAAATTCACTAGGAAGATCCAATCCAATTCATGACTTGTTTGGGAGTGCCTGCATTTATTTAACCGTTCTCCTGTTTTGTATGGGTAACAGTTTCCATGTCTGGCTTTACTGTACAGTCTCTAAATATCTACAGTTGTCGTTTTTTTTCTATAAATTGTGAAGACTCACAACACTGAAGGATCGTTGAATCCCACAATTCTTTGTGAATTAAAAGATGGAAAATTCTCGAAATATAGTACTTATGCATATTTTATTCGAATATTTTCACAGAAATATTTTGCTGAACTATGCAGTTTATAACCCTGAGATAGGATATTCCCAGGGAATGTCAGATCTGGTGGCTCCAATCTTGTCAGAAGTCAGGGATGAGTCTGACACTTTTTGGTGTTTTGTTGGACTAATGCAGAATACAATTTTCATCAGCTCACCACGGGATGATGATATGGAAAGGCAGCTGGTAAGTAGCAAGTTAGCTGAGAAAAATGTCTTTGCATAATGCTGAAAATGATTTGATGAGAACTAAATTAATTTTTGGAGAATGTATCATTGTGATGTGACTCTTCATAATCTTTGCAGCAAGATTAAAAATCCTTTACAATGGAGCTTACTTAGGAACAAGTCAAACTTCATGAAATATTGCTTTTGTTTTTGATTAGTATATTATCTCTAGGTGTTTTGAGCAGTTTTTATGACTTACAATGGGAACTTAGAATTAGTTTTAGCTATTTGGAGCAGAATTCATTTGAACAGCTAAATGGATATTGTCACTGAAATTTAATTTGGTAGTCTTATGTGAATCGTTTAGAAAGTATTCAATTTCAATGATTACGAATAAATCACTCCCATTTGTGGTTATCCCAATTTTAATGGTAATGCTCTGGATCCTTCATGCAGTAGATAAGCAGAGCTGGTTTAGGCTCCAGCTGCCCAACTGCAGTGGTCAACCTTTTTGCATCAGTGTTGCCATATGTTAATTTTTTGTAGCCTAGAGTTGATAGAGGGCTGAAGTGAGGCATGCACAACAGTCATTAAAAAAATTCTAAAGCAGTAAATTGATTATTTAAATGAATAACTAATGGCATTGTCCTTAAAGAGTACCGAGCACCAAAGCTTAATAATAAAGCCAAAGCCTTATATTTTTGATTAAGAAGCAGAGCTAGACAGACACCAAGGAAGAAGGTGACAACTGAGACCGAGCTAAGGAATTTTTGCAGGTTAGAAGTGAGTTAACTTTCGACTAGGGATTTCCTCCTCTCTCAGCCTGTTCTCACTCTCCTTTTTCCTTCTCTCGCACTCTTATCCCTTTCCCTCTATCTCTCTTACTCATTTCTCTCTTTTCCTCCTTCCTTTCCCTAGCTTTATACCCCTTCCCTCCATTTTCTCACTTCTCTCACTCTGACTGTCTTACTCTGCCCCCTCGTAACTTCAATAAAATAATTCATGAGGCTTTGCATTTCAAAAATTAATCAGAATTTTTATTTAGTAAATAGCAAATCTTACCAGGGAAGTGTATGATCATGAGCAGCAAAGTTGTTGAAAGTGCATTACAACCTCAGTTCTGTGCTAAGGGCGCAGTGCAGACCACTGAGATACCAGTCTATTGTGAGAATTTCAATGTGTACTACCAAGCCGTTTATCTGTGGATGGGTAACCAGAAGCCACCAACCCTTAACTGTGGCTTAACAAGGCCAATAGCTCCCCATGACTTACCTGCACAGCAGAGCCCGAACCCTTCCCACTGCATTCCTGTAGCAGCCAAAAACAACAGCTGCCCACCTCACCAGTGGCTTTCGGTGGTGGCAACCTGGCCTGTCTGTCCCTGACCAACCAAAATGAACTTCTGTAGCTGGTCTGGACCCTATACTACTTCTGGTTTCCATGGCCACCAAAACGAAACTGATCCTCAGTCAGATCTACAGTATTTGACCAAGAACATCCTCTTCTACACAATAAGCATGGCGAGCTGGCAGTATTCCACCTGCCATGACCTCTCCCTGAATGACTGCTTTAAGATTGTGCCCAGGGAAAGGATGATCTAGATGATCAACCCCCTGCTCAGCCCCAGATCCTGCTCCTTTACGGCTGTTAAATACTATGGATGTTAGAAATCTGTAATGAAAACAGAAAGCCTCCTATTCCCAGAACCACCCTGCACGCTCCCTGCCACTGCTCCAGACCTTGGGTTGCTCAAGCTTCTGCATTGGTCGACCAGTTTCTTCTGCATTTGCTGCTGGTAGCTTCACAGCACGCAGAGGAGAGAAAGACCTTTGATTGGAGAAATATCAAGATCACTTTAAATTAAGGCAGTTGTTGGGCTATATGAAATGCTCTAGCAAGCCATATATGGTCCAAGGGTTGCAAGTTGGATGCCTCCGACCTGATTGCAATATGCATTGTGATTGGGATGTAATTGTTAAATTTTCAATTATAAATGCAACAAGTATTTTTTTAGAACACTATTCTTGAATTATATGCATGCACTCTTTAATCCTTTTTTAAAAAAATTATTGATGATCTCCTATTTTTTAAGAGCCCAGTACAGTTCATTACATGTTTACGTGCGTGTGCTTGGATATTTTTAAAAATGCCATGTCTGTATATTTGTCTTTTAAAGCTGTACCTGAGAGAGTTGCTGAGATTGATGCACCCCCGCTTTTACCAGCACTTGGTGTCCCTGGGTGAGGATGGGCTCCAGATGCTGTTCTGCCATCGATGGATTCTTCTCTGTTTTAAACGCGAGTTTCCAGAAGCAGAAGCACTTCGCATTTGGGAGGCATGTTGGGCTCATTACCAGGTTAGGATTTGCTCTTTTTGGTTTTATAAATCCAGTAGACTCTGATGAATGCTGATTATGGGATTAATGAACTTACAGCAGCCTTCCTGCTGAAGGCTTAATGCCAAAAACATCGACTCTCCTGCTCCTCGGATGCTGCCCGACCTGCTGTGTTTTTCCAGCGCCACACTTTTCAACTCTTATTTTTAAACCAATACATTTGAACATAATTTCCCTCAGTAATGGACTTAAGACTCTTTCAGCTTGATAATATATGTAAATGCTATATATAATAGGTTCTTTTTGCTTTTACATGCAGTCCAAACCTAAAATGCATCATCACTTGAGGGGATCATTGGACAGAACGAGAACTGGGTGCAGAAGTAGGCAATTCAGCACCCCGAGGCTGCTCCACCATTTAATATGATTATGGTTGATCTCATCCCTGCTTTGACTCCACTTTCCTGCTTGGTCTCCATAAGCTTCTGACCTGTTTCTAATTAAAACCCTGTCTACCATCTCCTCCAATTTATTCAGTGTCCTGGCATCCTCCATATTCTGGGATATTGAACTCCATAGATTCACTACTCTTTGAGAGAAGTAATTCTTCCTTACCTCTGTTTAAATCTGCCACCCTGTAGGGTAAATGCTATAAACTGTCATTCTAGATTGCCCCACAAAGGGAAGCATTTCCTCCACGTCTGTAGATAGGTACGGGAGAGCATTTAGCCATCTTCACTGCTTTGTGTAAATGATAGCACCCAGCAACAGCTTGTCTTGTCTTACCAAAGAATTAATTTTATGTATGAATATTCTGTGTGATGAAAAATCTCCTGACGCAAGACTTACATTTGCCTAGGTTTAAACCTGTGCCCTACTATCTTACAGTTATAATTGAATTTAATGATCTTAATCTATCCAGTGTTCTTAATCTATCCTTTCCAAGCTGTTTACTTTCTTAAATACCTCATGAGACCACCTTTCAGACATTTTTTTTTTAAGGTTTAGAAGCCCAAGTTTTTTCATTATTCCTAATTGCGTAGTTGAAGCTTGAGACCTAATTCTTGGTTCTCTGTGCTTTTCAAGATTGAAATTCTGAAAAATGTTGGGGGTTGCGTTCAAGCTGTTATCTAACCAGAGTTTTGAATAGCTTGATTTCTGCCACCTTGTAATAAGTTTAACATTGTAATTGTTTTGGCATTTAGATTAGATTAGATTACATACAGTGTGGAAACAGGCCCTTCGGCCCAACAAGTCCACACCGCCCCGCCGAAGCGCAACCCACCCATACCCCTACATTTACCCCTTACCTAACACTACGGGCAATTTAGCATGGCCAATTCACCTGACCTGCACACCTTTGGACTGTGGGAGGAAACCGGAGCACCCGGAGGAAACCCACGCAGACACGGGGAGAACGTGCAAACTCCACACAGTCAGTCGCCTGAGGCGGGAATTGAACGCGGGTCTCTGGCGCTGTGAGGCAGCAGTGCTAACCACTGTGCCACCGTGCCGCCCCTGCAATGATGCTTGTTTCATAGTTGTACTAAGTGCATTATGGAAAATATGACTAAAAATGAATTTACCTTTTTAAAAGAAATAAGAAAAAGCAAAAGTGGATTTTTAAGTAGCAAATGTAGCACCATTATTCAATAAAGGGAGGGGAAAAAAAACGAAACAATAAACCAGTTAGCTGACATGAGTTGAAGATTGCTGAAATCCATTATTCAGAAGGTAGTAATAAGGCAGTTAAAAAATCAAAGTATGTTTAGACAAAACCATCTGTTATGATAAGGAGATTGTATTTGAAAAATCCGTTATAATGACTTGAGATATTTCTATTAGGGTGCTGAAGGGGAGCCCATGGGTGTAGTGTATCTACATTTTCAAAAAACCATAAGACATAAGAGCAAAATTAGGCCATTTGACCCTTTGATCGTGGCTGATATGTTTCTCAACCCCATTCTCCTGCCTTCACCTTTGGTCTCTTCACGAATCAAGAATCTATCTATCTCTGTTTTACATACACTCAACCACTTGGTCTCCACAACCCACTGTGGCAATGAATTCCACAGATTAACCACCATCTTGCTGAAGAAATTCCTCTTCATCTCAGTTCTAAAATGTTGTCCCATCATTCTGAGGCTGCGCTGTCAGCTCCCAGTCTGTTCTACTGGTGGAAACATCATCATCTTCATGTTCACTCTATCCAGGCCTCTCAGAAAACTGTAAGTTTCAATCAGATCCCCCCTCATCCTTTCAAACTCCATTGAGTACAGGCTCTGAGTCCTCAGCCATTCCTCATATGACAAGCCCTTCATCCACAGGATCATTCTTGTATACCTCCTGTGGACCCCCTCCAATGCCAGCACATCCTTTCTTGGATACGGGTCCAAAACTGCTTATAATATTCCAAATGCGGTCTGATCGGAGGTTTATACAGTCTCAACAGTGCATTTCTGCTCTAGTATTCTAGCCTTCTTGAAATTAATGCTAACACTGCATTTGCCTTCCTAACTGTCAAAGAGAATCCTGAACTAGGACTCCCAAGTCTCTTTGCGCTTCAGATTTGAGAAGCTTTTCCTCATTTAGAAAATGGTCTACACCTCTATCCTTTCTACCAAAGTGCATTACCTCACATATTTGTATTCCATGTGGCCCATCTTGTCCAATCTCCATCCTGTCCAAGTCCTTCTGCAGCTTTCCCATTTTCTCAACGCTGCCTGCCTCTTCACTACCTTTGTGTCATCAGCAAACTTGACAACAATGCCCTCAGTTCCTTTGTCTGGATAATTAACATATGATGTGAATAGCTGCAGTCTTAACACAGAAACCTGCATTACTCCACAAGTCACTGGCTGCCATCCTGAAAAAGACCCCTTTGTCCCTACTCTCTGCCTTCTACTAGTTAGCCAATCCTCAATCCATTGGAAATACTTTACCCCTAACACTTGGGCTCTTATTTTATTTAGCAGCTTCCTTTTAAGCACCATATCAATGGCCTCCTGAAAATGCAAATAGATCGCATCCCCTGGCTCTCCTCTGTCTGAATCAAAACCAAATGCACTGCGGATGCTGTAAATCAGAAACAAAAGCAAATGTTGCTGGAAAAGTTCAGCAGGTCCCTTCACAGTTGCTGCCACATTACTGAGCTTTTCTAGCAACTTCTGTTTTTGTCTCTTTCAGCTAACTTGCTCATAACTGCCTCAAGGAATTATAACAGAATTTTCAGACATGACCTCTCTGTGACAAAACCATGCTGACCTATTTTACCGTGTAAGTGCTCCACGATCTCATCCTTAATAATGGACTCTCAAATCTTACCAATGCCAAGGTCAGGCTAACCGACCTATAGTTTCCTGTCTTCTGCCTCTCTCCCTTTTTAACCGGGGCTGTTACATTAGCCGTTTTCTGGTTTTCTGCGATCCTTCCTGACCCCATTGATTCCTGAAAGATCACCATCAATGCCTCTACAATCTTTTCAGTTATCTCTATCAGAACTCTGAGGTGTAGTTCACCTGCTCCTGGGAATTTATCCACCTTCAGATCTTTCACCTTCCCCAGCACCTCCTTTGTGATGGTCACAATACTCACCTCCGCCAAGACTCTCTTGAAGTTCTGGTATGCTGCTGGTGTCTTTCATTGTGAAAACTGATGAAAAGTACCTATTTGGCTCCTCTGGCATTCACTAAGGTCTCACACAGGATAAATTGCCTGAGTTTGGAAATAATATGTTAGTATGGATGGATAATTGGTTAAGGATTGAAAGCAGAGAGTAGGAGCAAACAGTTCATTTTCAGCCAGTTGAGTGTTGCTGTACAAATCAATGATGGGCCTCAACTGTTTCAAATCTGTGTTAATGTATAGAGGAACCAAATCCAGGTTTGCTGTTGAAACAAAGCTGGATGGGAAAATAAACTGCGAAGAAGATACAAAGGAATTTGTAAAGGAATCTACATTGATTAGGTTGCTGAGTAACATGGCAGCAGATGGAGTATATTTGGGGAAATCACTGAGAGGAAGAACAGAACTTTTTCAATGGTGCGAAACTATAACCTTTGTCATTTAATGCCTCTTCTCCTCCATCCTGTCACAGATCTTGTCTTTTGTTATTTCTACCTCCCCTTCCACAGCTCAAAACCTGTTATGTGTATTTCTGCTATAAGGTAATCTCAACCTGAAATGTTAACTTTTTCTAAGGGCGGCATGGTGGCTCAATGGTTAGCATTACTGCCTCACAGCGCCAGGGTCCCAGGTTCGATTCCAGCCTCAGACAACTGTCTGTGTG
>NC_057733.1:36430898-36433862 GCF_004010195.1 Chiloscyllium plagiosum | reverse complement strand
GATGCTGGAGATTAGAGTCAAGAGTGTGCTGATGAAGGATTTTTGCCCGAAACGTCGATTCTCCTGCTCCTCGGATTCTGTCTGACCTGCTGTGCTTTTCCAGCACCATACTCTCGACTTCTCAAGTAATGACTGTTATGCATCTTTAAACAAAGTTGCGCACTACTTTGGTCATTGTGTGGTCAGGATAGTATGTTGGTGGATGCATTGACAACCTAAAACAGATTATTTTTCTCCTCTTCTCTGGAGGGATATACCACCAGACATTATTCAATTAAGTTGTGGATGACTTAAATGTTCAGTTTATATATACAATTCAGCAATATAGTTTGTCAGTCATTAATCTTTATGAACCATAGTTCACCCCAACTAGCACTAATTCTTCTTCCACTGCAGAAGCCTAACTGATGCAAAGTGGCTCTGGTGAAATTGCTTTGCAAACAACTGTGCGGTGCTATCTTGCTCTGGTAAAGGTAAAGTAGCCATAGTCCCAAAGGACCATAGAGCTGCTCTCCCATCCGAGAAGGATGACACTTGGTGATGGTTTAATTTGTGGGTCATCACAGGCGAGGGAAGGGATTAAAAGAGTTCTTCATAATAACCTCAGGGGATTGAACCTACACAGTTGGCATCACCCTGCATTGTAAACCAACCATCCAGCCCCCATTCTGCTACTGTTCAGTAAAAAAGGTGAATTCTACAGATAAAAATGCATAATATCACATTTCTTTCTGTAAATGCTGTCTGCTGGCTTAATTAAATAACTGCTTGGGCTGCTGTCCTTTTTAGACAGTGATAGCTTTAATTTCAATCTATTGAGCAGGACTGAAATGCCAAAATAATTGTGCAAAAACTAGGCAAGTTCTGAGTAGAATTTCATGTTAGACTTGATTCATAAATTCTTAGATATTTTTTAATTAAAAAGAACTAAAGTTTAAAGAGAGTTTAAGGATTCCAGCGGATTCCAGCAACGAAAAATCTGCCATAAATGCTGTTGGTTGCGAATTTTATCAGATCGGTTGGAGAGACAGTTAGAAGCAATGAGAAATTTGCAACAGCAACAGTGTGTGATGGATGGCACTTATAGGAATGGGGGAAAGTCTCAGATGCATAGATGGGTTAACTCCAGGAAAGGTAAGACAGGTAGGCAGCTAGTGCAGGAGTCTTTTGTGGCTGTATCCATTTCAAACAAGTATGTTTTGGAAAATGTAGGGGAGGATGGATTCTCAGGGGAACATAGCACGAACAGCCAAGTTTCTGGTGTTGAGACTGGCTCCAATGCAGCGAGGGGTACGTCGGGTTCCTAGAGATCAACTGTGTTAGGGGATTCTCTAGTCCGAGGTGTAGACAGACGTTTCTGTGGCCAGCAACGAAAAATCAGACTGGTGTGTTGCTTCCCTGGTGCCAGGATCAAGGATGTCTCCGAGAGGGTGCAGAATGTTCTCGGGGGGAGAGGGGTCAGCAAGAGGTCATTGTCCACATTGGAAACAACCACATAGGAAGGGAAAAGGTTGAGAATCTGAAGGGAGATTATAGAGAGTTCGGTAGGAATTTAAAAAGGAGGTCCTCGAGAGTAATAATATCTGGATTACTCCCGGTGCTATGAGCTAGTGAGGGTAGGAATAGGAGAATAGAGCAGATGAATGCATGGCTGAGGAGCTGGTGAATGGAAGAAGGATTCACATTTTTGGATCATTGGAATCTCTTTTGGGGTAGAAGTGACCTGTACAAGAAGGATGGATTGCACCTAAATTGGAAGGGGACTAATACACTGGCAGGGAAATATGCTGGAGCTGCTTGCGAGGATTTAAACGAGTAAGGTGGGGGGGTGGGGCCCATGGAGATAGTGAGGAAAGAGGTCAATCTGAGACTGATACAGTTGAGAACAGAAACGAGTCAAACAGTCAGCGCAGGCAGGGACAAGGTAGGACTAATAAATTCAACTGCATTTATTTCAATGCAAGGGGCCTAACAGGGAAGGCAGATGAACTCAGGGCATGGTTAGGAACATGGGATATGATAGCAATTACAGAAACATGGCTCAGGGATGGGCAGGACTGGCAGCTTAATGTTCCAGAATATAAATGCTACAGGAAGGATAGAAAGGGACGCAAGAGAGATGGGGAAGTGGCGTTTTTGATAAGGGATAGCATTACAGCTGTGCTGAGGGAGGGTATTCCTGGAAATAGATCCAGGGAAGTTATTTGGGTGGAACTGAGAAAGAAGAGAGGGATGATCACCTTTTTGGGATTAAATTATAGACCTCCTCATAGTCAGAGGGAAATTGAGAAACAAATTTGTAAGGAGATCTCCGCTATCTGTAAGAATAATAGGGTGGTTATGGTAGGGGATTTTGACTTTCCAAACATAGACTGGGACTGCCATAGTGTTAAGGGTTTAGATGGAGAGGAATTTCTTGAGTGTGTACAAGGCAATTTTCTGATTCAGTATGTGAATGTACCTAGTAGAGAAGGTGCAAAACTTGACCTACTCTTGGGAAATAAGACAGGACAGGTGACTGAGGTGTCAATGGGAGAGCACTTTGGGGCCAGCGACCATAATTCTATTAGATTTAAAATAGTGATGGAAAAGGTTAGACCAGATCTAAAAGTTGAAGTTCTAAATTGGAGAAAGGCTAATTTTGACGATATTAGGCAAGAACTTTCGAAAGCTGATTGGGGGCAGATGTTCGCAGGTAAAGGTACGGCTGGAAAATGGGAAGCCTTAAGAAATGAGGTAACGAGAATCCAGATAAAGTATATTCCTGTTAGGGTGAAAGGAAAGGCTGGTAGATATAGTGAATGCTGGATGACTAAAGAAATTGAGGGTTTGGTTAAGAAAAAGAAGGAAATGTATAGATCGAGTGAATCCTTAGAGTCTAAAGGCAGTTGGATTATACTTAAGAGGGAAATCAGGAGGGCAAAAAGGGGACGTGAGATAGCTTTGGCAAATAGAATTAAGGAG
>NC_057733.1:36407858-36429688 GCF_004010195.1 Chiloscyllium plagiosum | reverse complement strand
TCTTGACCAGATGGGCCAATGGGCAGAGAAGTGGCAGATGGAGTTAATTCAGATAAATGTGAGGTGCTGCATTTTGGGAAACCAAATCTTAGCAGGACATATACACTTAATGGTATGGTCCGAGGGAATGTTGCTGAACAAAGAGACCTTGGAGTGCAGGTTCATAGCTCCTTGAAAGTGGAGTCGCAGGTAGACAGGATAGCGAAGATGATGTTTGGTATGTTTTCCTTTATTGGTCAGAGTATTGAGTACAGGAGTTGGGAGGTCATGTTGCGGCTGTACAGGACATTGGTTTAGGCCACTGTTGGAATATTGCGTCCAATTCTGGTCGTCTTCCTATCGGAAAGATGTTGTGAAACTTGAAAGGGTTCAGAAAAGATTTACAAGGATGTTGCCAGGGTTGGAGGATTTGAGCTATAGGGAGAGACTGAACAGGATGGGGCTGTTTTCCCTGGAGCGTCAGAGGTTGAAGGTTGACCTTCTAGAGGTTTACAAAATTATGAGGGGCATGGATAGGATAAATAGACAGTCTTTTCCCTGGGGTCGTAGAGTCTAGAGCTAGAGGGCATAGGTTTAGGGTGAGAGGGGAAAGATATGAAAGAGACCTAAGTGGCAGCTTTTTCACACAGAGGGTGGTACGTGTATGGAATGAGCTGTCAGAGGATGTGGTGGCTGCTGGTACAATTGCAACATTTAAAAGGCATTTGGATGGGAGGGGTTTGGAGGGATATGGGCCGGGTGCTGGCAGGTGGGGCTAGATTGGGTTGAGATATCTGGTTGGCATGGACGGGTTAGACCGAAAGGTCTGTTTCCATGCTGTATATCTCTATGACTGTATAAAGATGCTGTAAAATAGAGACAACTCTGACTGTTTGTACTATTTCGTACCAAATGGTATGTTTTCACGTTTTGAAATTAAAATGTTATTTTCTTTCCTGACAAATTCAATAATAGGCAATTATTCTCAAGCAGTTGGAATGACAGAATAACCATTGTAGTAAACGTTTCCAAGAGTTGTGCTACCATGCCCCATCTTGATTCACCAATCAGGACTTAAAAAGGAGGAACCAGCCATAAGAATTTGTTGACAAAACTTAGTCAATTGAGATGGTTGACTGAAGTGGCAAAATGAGGAGTTTAAATAGCAGTGGAGGAGTAGAAATATCAGTACGATCTGCATATGCTAGGGGCACTCTATTTCTCAGTCAGAATTTGTTAATAGTCTGATATGTTAATTGGATTCCCCAGTAATGAATATGAACAGTACGACAGGAAAAAAAATCACTTTGAATTGTGATTTGGAGATGCTGGTGTTGGGCTGGAGTGTACAAAGTTAAAAATCACACAACACCAAGGTCATCATCCCAACAGGTTTAATTGGAAGCACACTAGCTTTCGGAGTTATAACCTGGTGTTGTGGGATTTTTTACTTTGAATTGTAATATTGTTATTGAATGCAATATGAGGCACCTGTTTATTTCTCCCCTCCTGGTTAATATTCTGCACCATGCTTCAACTGTTACCAATTGTTTTCCCACCAGTGTCACCAGTCTTTGATAGTTTCTGCTTTATTTCCATTTCAAAAAAAGCAAAGGTTACACTTTTTCATCAGTATGTTGGATGCATTGAGTTTTAAATATTGCTTTTAAGAACAGTCAGAATTCTACATTCTCTGACAAGAATAACACCTGTCTTTGTTGTCTGGCCACAACACAACTTCGTGTGTCAAATTTTCTTCTTGTTTGCAGTATAAACATAAACACTTCCATGCAATTCTGGAGGAGCATGTGCATTTTATTCCAATATTGAATCTGCCACCGTAACAACACCAACTGTTTGTTTTCCTCCACAACCAAGTCTCAGACTTAGCCTGACTAGGGGAGGCACATCTCCTACCCAGCCCATGATGGAGTTTGCAGGCCAAACAATTATTTTTTTAATTCCAGGGAAGTCCAGATCAATCGGTATTAGTTTTTCTAATAGAAATAGTCAAGCTCAATCAAAGTTCATTTCAGTAGTTTTATGGCTACCAAATGATCATCTTTGCAGCATATATCTATTTAAAATATGTATAAAATGCAGGTTTAGCAGTTTGCAAAGAGCTTTATATGAACAAATCTTTCTAACAATTGAAAACCTTAATTTCGAGGAAACATTATTTCTTTTCCCCACCATTTTCCAACTTTTCAATTTCTATAATGTATATTAATCCTGTACTCATCCACCTGCTGCTGTCAACAGCCTGGAATTCTAGAGTGCCTTTAATGTAGAGCTGAAGGGTCAGTTTATGTTGGCTAGGGTAGGGGTAGAATAACACCAGTAGTGTGGTTTCAGTTCCTATTGGCTGAGAGTTCTTGGAACTCTATAGTGATATCAGTAACTCTCAGTCTGAGGGTGCTACGTGAAGGGAGAGATAATACAGTAGAATGTCCAAAAGAATTTCACAGAAGCATTATTTTGGCATGACCCTCATGAGTTATTAGTGAAAGGCAAAGTGGTACATTTTAATGAGTATCTTGAAGAATCCGAGCTGAATTTTTTACATCACTAGCTGCTGAGGCCCTTTTGATTGTGCAAAGAAATGGCTCTTAATATCCTTCAACCCTTGCTTTCTTATAAATGTAGATGTGGCAAAGTATAAAACTTTGTTTCTAGGTTCCCTTGTCTAGACCCCTCAATTACTCAGTACTTTTCTCTACCTAATATGTCCTATGCATAATTTAAGCACTCTTTCAAATGACAGTATAATCTCACCAGTTTTTTTTTAAAAGTCCTAGTTATTTGATTCTTTTTGATATTTGCATTACTTTGCACACCAAGTGAATCTGTACTGCTCCGTCTCTACTGTTTTAAGATCTTTCCTCAAGTTTTGGAGCCCAAATCTGAATGCAGTACTCTATCCGTTGCTCTATTTTGGTTTTATATAAATCGTTAATATAACTTATTATATTTGCTTTTATTCAAATTTCCTCTTCTACCTCCAGCTGATGACATTACGCAGTTGTAAACCCCTAAAGTTTCCAAATCCCTGAACTCTTGAATATCACCCAACATTCCAATTTGAAATATAATGTTTGAATTTAATATTTGAATTTAATTTCTCAATATTTGAATTTAATTTCCTATTTTTATGAGCATTTCATCATTGTACTTGTGGCTTTTATTCAGGTGTGACAGCTTGATGGTTAAATAGCCTCGTTTTCCACAAGGCTTATCAATTCCAGGTTTTCTCAATGCAATTATTTTGAAGTTTGGGTTTGAAATCATCCTTCCACAAATACTCCTTCACAACACTCGTGATTGTTGGCTGAAGAAGTAATAAGGCCTAGCAATTGTAACTGAATTCTTTACTGAACTTCTGGACAGTACTGTATCAGAATGTCATACCAACTCAACATACTAAAGAACAACTATGATTTTGAATGAACTTCAGCCAGGCAAAAATGTTGTTTCCAAATAGTTTTATAAAACATTTATACTTATAGTTCAATATTATAAAACAAATTCTACAACTTTACAAATGACATTTTGTTCAATGATTTTAATCTGCAATTTAACCAATGTTTTGCGACAGTGAAGGAAACTTTTATCTGACTAATGTACCAGTAGGATCCATGTAAATTTCATGTCTGTTCTCATCTGTGTTAGTTTTCGTTAGTTGACCTGTTCTTCACAATCATGAGTATTTCTCTTTGCTGCATTTGAACAAAATAATACTCTGCACCTTTTATGAATAACTATGTAAACTTGCTAATACTGTCTTTTTTTTGATGGTAGTTGTTATACTTACATTCCTTGCACAGAAATAAAGATTTGAAGTATACTCAATAACAACATAGTAAATTTCAGAGCTAGCCTGACTAGCAATGACTGGATTGTGTCTCAAGATGAATCTTTACATTCATGGATGAAACTTAAAAAGATCACGGCAGTTGATAAGTAAATTTGCATGAAAGCAAAGATGTTCATTCCTATGAGGAAGAGGAAGAAAAGTTTCTGCTGTATTTGTTTTAGGTGTGCATATGGCCTAAAATGATCCTCTCTCCAAACTTCAGTAGACTAAGGGCAAGTATTCTTCATAGGGAGATGTTTAGGATATTGTGACCATTGATTGTGAAGAAGTACAGCAAAATGTTGATATTATTTTAGTTATTGGTAAGTCAGAGAAATGGCTATCACCCTTGCAAATCTGATACTTACAATGGTGAATGATTAGAGTGTATCTGAGATTTCTGTCTGCTAATGAAGTCACTTTGTATATGTGTCTTGCAGACTGACTACTTTCACCTGTTTGTTTGTGTGGCCATTGTTGTGATTTATGGGGATGACGTGATTGAACAGCAGTTAGCAACAGACCAGATGCTCCTTCATTTCAGCAACCTGGCCATGCATATGAGTGGGGAAATTGTTTTAAGGAAGGTAGGAACCAGTTTTCTTTTTTAAAAAGAAGTGTTTTTGTTTATAAATTATGATTGAACATATATGTTTTTCCATTGAGTTTATCCCACTATTTAAATACCTCTTGATATAACTGAAGGTAGTGAAAAATTAAGGGGCCTATTAAGGGGTTGTTCAAATGTCTTGATACAGCTGTATTATTAATGCAATGATGGATTGTTTGTTTAGTTTCCTTTACAACATAAATTCCTTGCAACCTCCCCCTTCTGCACAAAGAAAACAAACAATATGAACAATACCTTATTGGTATGCCTTGTTCACTCGTGTAACCAGCATTCCACTGAATTCAACTTGTGACAGAATTAATTGCCTTAACTGTAAATGCATTCATGGATATTGGAGCAATACGGACAGAGTATTTTTGACATTATGCTAGAGCTCTTATTCTGTTCTTTTATCACTGTGTATAATGATAGTTAAGCAGAGTTGAGTCCCTTGCTTCATTTTTTTAAAAAATTATTTCATGTTCAAGATATTGTAAACAGAGCAGGATGCTTGAAAGTTACAGTTATTAAATTGCAATAATCACATTCTAGTAAATGTAAGTGCTGTAAGCCATCTGTGCAGATGCTTAATCTCATTTCATTTTGCTATGGTGTTCATAATGCATAGAAAGTGAAATTAAATGTGTTTAACAAATATATTCTTATTAAAAGCATTGTGAGTTACATCATCTGTTTATTTTATAAAATGAACAGGTTAAAGATATTAGTTTCATTTTACTTTGATTTAATTTTGAAGCATGTAGGATCAGCCAGTATTTTATTATATTTACACTGATTGTAACACTAAATTATTTTGTCCCTTTTACCCTGGTTTATGATATATTTAGCCAAATTCTCATCTGACTACCAAACTGTCCTAATTTTCAAATGTGTATCTTTTAAAGAGTGGAGTTCTTTATATTTATCCAAAAGTACAAATGAAATATGCACTACAAGCAATTGACTATGACCATCGTTTCTCAATACTGGAATCAATGGAATGTTTAGGCATCAATGAAATTTGCATATCAATGCACCCACTAGGTTCTTCCTCTCAAAATGGAAAAACAAGTCATTGAACATTATTTTGGTCAGTGAGTAGTGGGGCTAAGAGAGGAAAATCTAAAACAAGAAGCATATACACTTTTTTTAAAAAGTGGGCAAGTAATCAGGTGCTTAACTATATTGGTGATCTTAATATGTCTCATGCAGTAATATAGGAACAAGTTGATGCTCATATATATCATATATAGTACTTCCAAATTGCAACTGAATTATTAGAAATTATTGAGTAAAGACCAACAGACAATCTAGAGAAAGAATTGAATCTGAGAGTGTATTGATCAGAACTGTGCTTGGGCTGTGCTGGAACTTAAGCTTTGCTAGTGCCATTGCCAGCTGCCCACTGTGTGTGCTGGGAAAAAGCACACATTATTAGGAATAGGTCATTCAGTTCCTGAGCCTGTTCTGCTATTCTGAGCACAATTGACTAGGTTGCATCTACCTGACTTTGATCATTTCCTTTTGAGGCCCTTGCCTAACAAAGATTGACACCAGTCTTCTCAAATTTTCAAGCGACCAAGCTTGCATAGCCTTTTGGGAAGAGTTCCAGATTTTCCATATCCTACGTTTGCCTTATTTAGCACTTCTGATTTTGCTTCTGTGTGTCCCATCTCTGATTTGCAGAGTTTGTGCCCTTTTACTGGACTTCCCCTTCAGAAGTTGTTTCTGTACACTGAAGCTTAAAAAATAACTTCCATGTGAATAGTGTTATTACTCCCCATTTAAACATGGTCCTTTTGTGCTTGGACATATGGTACTCTTTTAAAAATAGCATGCATTATATATGGGGATTGCTTGTGATTACTTTGTTTTAACTGAATGAAAATCATAATTACAATATTCCAGTGACCACCTAGATTGACAAAGTGGTAGTGCCTATTCTTAAAATTCAATTAGAGCCTTTTAAGTAGGTATGTGTTTTAGAATGTGATTTAGCAGCCTGAGTTTTCCACTTTTGCTTGCCAGCCTTTGATTTGTTTTGCATTTATTTCAGTGAGTGGAAAATTACAGACTGCCAAGTGCAGCAACAGTAAAAACCTGAAGCCAATGTTTTTATAATTGCTGTATCTGTATATTATCTGCAATATTTATGTGGCAGTGTTGATTGGATGTGGTTATTTAGGTGGAATACACTGTTGTTAAAAGAACTTTTAAAAAGATTTTGTTTAACTGTTGGTGAATTAAGATTCACTTCAGCGCTGATTTAGCTGATCTAAATTATACTGCCTTCTGATTTCATTAGTCATCACTGTTGTCAAAACAAGTCCAACTGGCCTGCATTATTCTGAACTAAAATGGATTTGACAAGGGTGTATAAAGTTATGGAACTGCTGCCATCAGACTCTTTTTTTTTTGTTTTTATTTGTCCAAACATTAGTATACTCAATGTAAACCATGTATTGTATCAGAGTAAATTTTACTATATATCAGGTCCCTGACATTGAGAGGCAGCAGTGCTAACCACTCGGCCACCATGCCACCCAGTGACTCTTAAAATCCTGCCGTCGAAAATATCCTGTCTGAGTCCTTCATTTCTATCATAATAAAAAAGGAATTAAAATACAGCTTCACTTACTTTTACCTTAGCTTGAGATTAAAAACACGGCTAATTCTGTTGATTCAGATGCAAACCTCCCATTTTATGGGATTTGTTCAGATGTGTTTAGCAGCTTTTCAATTTAGCTACTAACTGGATGTTTAAACCTATACCAACCACAGTTGCTATTCTGCACAGTTTCTTAATTTGATTTGTTCTACTCAGAAGGCCTTTCCATGGATTACCATCTTGCTGTAGTGGAAAGGCTTGAGTATTTGTTTCATTGAAACTGAGAGCAATGCTATCTGGAGTTCTCAACTCCTGGCAGGGCCACTCGTAAAGCTATAGTGAGAGGGGAGCAACCATTCGGCAAGAGATGAAGGGGACAGGATTCAGAGATTTGGAAATTCCTAGCTTCAAACCTGGACATAGACAGGGCAGTTTGACGCAATCGTTTCTCTTTTGGAATAGGAACAGACGAGAGTCTTGGCAGCTTTCTTCACTACTGGGCAGTCCTCTTCAAGAACTGCCTCTTCAAGAACTCCTGCTCACCTTACACAGGGAAATGGCTTGAAAAAGGTTCCCTAAAGTTAGTCTCTTCCATCACCAAACCTGGCTGGAAAAGCACATCCAGTGGGCTTGTCTGCCTGCAGCCTGTAAGCTGAAGTTAAAACTCCATTTCAGAACCTGGATAATGAGCAAAACATCGTCCAAGACAAAAAGCTTTCCTTGTTGCCTGAGAACTCAACATTGATATCGCTGCTCCTTATGTGACTCAAAGAGCAGGCAGAGGGGAGCTGTGGAAGAAGCTGCTGGTTTCGTCTTCTGGAGAGGAAAACCCCAAGGGTCAACCCAGAATTGGATTTACTATCAAGAACTAATTAGTCAACCGGCTCTTGGAGATCGCCACTGTCATCAACGATTGCCGCATGACACACTATGTGCAACTTGCCAGGAACCGGCAGGCAATGGTTGTGAGTGCCTATGCTCCAACCTTTGATGCCATAGATAAGTCCAAAGCAAACTTTTATTCCACCCACTCTCCATACTCCCCAATATCCATAAGGAAGAAAATTTTATCACCCTTGGGATTTCAGTGCTAGTTGTTGGAAAGGATGCCCAACTCTGGAAAGGACTCATCAAAAAGGAAAGTGTTGGGAATTCCAACTCCAACAGAAGTCTCCTACTCACCAAACGTGTGGAACACCAGCTTGTCATCACCAACGCACTGTTCTGCCAAAAGACAAGTTCAGGTCCTTATTATCAAAGCAGTGACCAGTGCATGCAACTGCTGGACAGACTACAGTCTCATCCACTCCTGAATGTCCATCAAATGCCATCAGAAGCAGCTGAAGATGAAGAAACAGTTCCTAAGAAAGCTCAACACTGAGTAGCTTCAAAAGCCAAGCAAACTGGTGAACCTCCAAAAATGTCTTAATCAAAATTTCTCAAGAATTTGTTTTAATGGAATGGAGGAAATTTGGAAAGAGCTGAAGACCGCCATCATCTCATGCTATAAAGAAACCATTGACCAAAAGATCAAGAGCCACCAAGGCCACATCATCCAAGACCTCATTGATAAGAAGAAAGCTCTCCATGCCTGGCAAGATAACACCACCGGCAAGGCAAAGAGAACTCGGCAAACCGCAAAGGTGTCACAAAAAAGAATGAGAGAAATCAAGAACCAAAGGTGGACTGAAAAAACTAAGAAGCTGCAACTCCTCGCTGACAAGCACAATACCCAGGTTTTCTTTAGTATCATCAAGGCAAAATATGGACCAACACCTTTGGCTTCAAACTGGTGTGGAGTAAAAATGGAACCCTTTTGAAAAACAGAAAGCATTAGCCTCCAATTGAGAGAGCATTTCAAAGAATTTCTACATGGCAATCACCAACAAGGACGTCTTTGAGGAAATTCCCTAATCACCTAATGTTGAATTTGAGATTAGACATTATGAAAGTAAACCATGGGAGGACAGGGATTCTGGTGGAGATTTTCAAACTTGGAGGAACAGAGCTTACTCATCAGCTCCAACTGTTCCTGAAGATCTGAGACAAAGAAGAAATCCCTTCCAACCTCAAGGAAGTTGTCTTCAAGAAAGAGACAAATTCCGACTGGAGGCCTGTGACCAGTGGTATCTCACAAGGATCAGTGCTGGGTCCACAGCTTTTTGTCATTTATGTAAATTATTTGGATGTGAACATAGGAAGTATACTTAGACTGTGGGAACATCTGAAGAATCTCCCTACTTTCCCTATCAGGAAGATCATTGTCCAAATTATCGCTATGTGCCTTCTCCTTGTCTCAGAGGAAATCCATCCTGAAAGCCATTGTGGACTCCAACCAAACCGTAGACATGATTTTTACTGCTCAGCAACTGCAATAGAAATATCAGGGATAACACCAACCACTCTAACATGGCTTTCATCAGCATGGCTTTTGACCCAGTCAATCAGGAAGTTCTATGGAAGTACTATGGAAGACCCTGTCAAAAGCTGACTGACCAGTAAAATTTATCATCCTCAGTCTCTTTCATGGTAAGGTGTTGGTGATGGTCCTCACTGATGTTAAGATGACAGAACCTTTGAGGTCAATACAGGGGTCAAGCAGGGAAGTGTCAGTGTGCCCATTCTTTATCTTTGCCACCATTCTACTACTTGTCAAGAACAAGTTCCCAGTGGCATAGGCATTGTCACAGGATGGATGGAAAACTTTTCTACCTCAACTGATTGAAATCCAAGAAGAAAATGACGCCAATGTCACTTGTGGGACTTAAGGATTCAGTGAAAATATCATCTCTGCTGTCTTGGAAGAGAATCTTCAAACCTCACTTGATAGCTTCACAAAAGCATACTGAAGAATTGGTCTCAGCCTCGATCTCAGGATTAATTTTCTGACTGGAGGCCTGTGATCAGTGGTATCTCACAAGGATCAGTGCTGGGTCCACAGCTTTTTGTCATTTATATAAATGATTTGGATGTTAACATAGGAAGTATACTTAGTAAGTTTGTGGATGACTCAAAAATTGGAGGTGTAGTGGACAGTGAAGAAGTACAGTGTGATATTGATCAGATGGGTCAGTGAGCCAAGGGGTGGCAGATGGAGTTTAATTAGATAAATGTGAGGTGCTGCATTTTTGAAAGGCAAATCAGGGCAGGACTTGCACACTTAATGGTAGGGTCCTGGGGAGTGTTGCTGAACAAAGAGATCTTGGAATGCAGGTTCATAGTTCCTTGAAATTGTGAGTCTCATGTAGATAGGATAGTGGAGAAGGCGTTTAGTATGCTTTCCTCTGTTGGTAGAATTGAGTATAGAAGTTGGGAGGTCATGTTGCGGCTGTACAAGACATTGGTTAGGCCACTTTGGAATATTGTGTGCAAATCTGGTCTCCCTCCTATTGGAAGGGTTCAGAAACGAGTTAAGGATGTTGCCAGGGTTTGGGGATTTGAGCTATAAGGAGCAGCTGAACAGGCTGGGGCTGTTTTCCCTGCAGCGTCAGAGGCTGAAGGGTGACCTTATAGAGGTTTACAAAATTTATCCTATGGATAGGATAAATAGACAAAGTCTTTTCCCTGGGATCAGGGAGTCCAAAACTAGAGGGCATAGGTTTAGGGTGAGAGGGGAAAGATATAAAAGTGACCTAAGGGGCAACCTTGTCACGCAGAGGGTGGTACATGTATGGAATGAGCTGCCAGAGGATGTGGTGGAGACTGGTACAATTGCAACATTTAAGAGGCATTTGGTTAGGTATATGAATAGGAAGGGTTTGGAGGGATATGGCCGGGTACTAGCAAGTGGGACTAGATTGAGTTGGGATATCTGGGCTGCGTGGACAGGTTGGACCGAAGGGTCTGTTTCCATGCTGTACATCTCTATGACTCTATAGTAGAGGCTGGTACAATTAGAGCATTTAAAAGGCATCTGGATGGGTATATGAATAGGAAGGCTTTGGAGGGGCATCGACCAAGTGCTGGTAAATGGGACTAGATCAATTAAGTATATCTGGTCGGCATGGACGAGTTGGACTGATGGGTCTGTTTCTGTGCTGTACATCTTTTTGACTCTACTCTGTGACTCAAATCCTTTACCAACCCATTCTCCATTAAGTTCAATGAAGAAATCCTCCCAAATGCAGAGCATTTCCCTTACCCGGAAGGGTACCCCTCATTTTAAAGCAGGCATCGACACAGAGATTCATCATTGCATCCAATCTGTGAGCATTGTCTTTGGATACCTAAGGATGAGAGTCTTTGACCATGCTATCTGTGCTGATACCAGGATTCTTGTGTAGAAGACAGTCATCCTTCCAACTCTTCTATATGGATCTGAAATTCAGACTGTATCTTAATGATGCTTCAAGGCCTTGAGAAGTACCAACAACACCTATTTGAGACAAATTGTCCATCAGTTGAGAAGGACAGGCATACTAACTTCAACATCTTTGAAACAGTTAATATCACCAACATTGAGGCCATGATCTTTCAAAACCAACTCTGTGGCTCGACAATGTTGCAGAGATGCCTGGGATTCTGATTGCCAAAGCAATTCTTCTTTGCCCAGCTCAAGGAAGGCATCCTAATGAAAGGAGGACAAAGGAAGTATTTCAGACTCCCTGAAGTCTTCCCTCAAGAAATGTAGCATAGATGTCAATGTATGGCGACCCTAATTTAGAAGAAGCTGACTTGGAGGGATACAATTCTTTGAAAATACCCACCAGCTAGAGGAATTATGGAAAAGGAACCAGAGAAAGGAATGCCAACAATCTCAAGTCTAAGGACCACTTCCACCACCCAAAAATATCAAACAAATGTGTGGTTAAAGTTGCATCTCCAGGATAAGGAGGAATTTCTTCAACCAGAAGACACTGAATTTGTATAATCGCTGCCATAAATGGCTATGGAGGCCAAGTCATTGAGTACCTTTAAGACCGACTGGGTTCTTGGTTTGTGAGGATGTCAAAGGTGACAGAGAGAAGGCAGGAGAATGGGGTAGAGGAAACAACGAAAATCGAATGGCATAGCAGACTTGTTGGGCCAAATGACCTAATTCTGCTCCTATATCTTAAGGCATTATGGTCTCTGTGGAGGCCTGTGACCAGTGGAGTGCCACAAGGATCGGTGCTGAGTCTACTAATTTTCATTGTTTATGTAAATGATTTGGATGTGAGCATAAGAAGTATAGTTAGTAAGTTTGCTGATGACGCCAAGATTGAAGGTGGAATGGACAGCGAAGGAGGTTACCTCAGATTACAATGGGATCTTGGTTAGATGGGCCATTGGTCTGAGAAATGGCAGATGGAGTTTAATTTAGATAAATGTGAGGTGTTGCATTTTGGGAAAGCAAATCTTAGTAGGACTTATACACTTAATGGTAAGGTCCTAGGGAGTGTTGCTAAACAAAGAGACCTTGGAGTGCAGGTTCATTGTTCCTTGAAAGTAGAGTCGCAAGTAGATAGGATAGTGAAGAAGGCGTTTGGTATGCTTTCCTTTATTGGTCAGAGTATTGAGTACAGGAGTTGGGAGGTCATGTTGCGGCTGTACAGAACATTTGGTTAGGCTACTTTTGGAATATTGCATGCAATTCTGGTCACCTTCCTATTAGAAAGATGTTGTGAAAAATGAAAGGGTTGAGAAAAGATTCACACAGATGTTGCCAGGGTTGGAGGATTTGAGCTACAGGGAGAGGTTGAAGAGGTTGGGGCTGTTTTCCCTGGAGCGTCAGAGGCTGAGGGGATGATCTGGTAGAGGTTTATAAAATTATGAGGGGCATGGATAGGGTAAGTAGACAAGGTATTTTCCCTGGGGTGAGGGAGTCGAGAACTAGAGGACTTAAGTTTAGGGTGAGACAGGAAAGATATAAAAGAGACCTAAGGGGCAGCTTTTTCGTGCAGAGGGTGGTGTTTGTGTGGAATGAGCTGCCAGAGGAAGTGGTGGAGGCTAGTATACTTCCAGCATTTAAAAGACATCTGGATGGGTATATGAGTAGGAAGGGTTTGGAGGGATATGGGCCGGGTGCTGGCACGTTGAACTAGATTAGGTTGGGATATCTGGTTGGAATGGATGGGTTGAACCAAAGGGTCTGTTTTTGTGCAGTACATCTCTATGACTCTAGGAACAGATTCATCAGCCATGCAAGGACCCACAGAACGCATGACCGGTGACATGGAATTTCGTAGGTGGACAATCATACTAGTCAACGAGCGATTGCTGGTGATGACTTTGAAGGCTTTGTGAAAGCAGTTGGCAAAGGGTAGACACGTGATGCTTGTGTGTAGCAAGAAACAAATAGAACTGCCATTTTCTTGTCCGAAATGATTGTTATGTTTTTGCAGGCGTTATTGAACTTATTGCTACAGTTGATTTATTCTTTTATTGTTTAATTATATTTGCCTGTTAAAGCCTAAGTCAAAGTCTGCATTTACCAGCAAAAACTGCTAGACATGCTTGGCTGATTAGGAAGCATCTGTGAAGAGAGAAACGGTTAATGTTTTGGGTCAGTAAACTTTCATTCTAGCCGAGTAGAGTGCCTGCTGTCTTCCAAAGCAGAGGAATAAAATCTGAATGAAAGTGATAAAAACAATCAGATGAAATTAAAATGAAGGTGGTTTTCTGTATTTAGAGAATTGTATAAATATTTGGATGTCTGTGCTTAAAGCACTCTCTGGGATAGAGGATGATATAGGCATAGCTGCAAGATGGATCTGCACGGTCATCACAAACTTTATGTAAACTGGGCAGTTGCCAAGAGCAGCAGATTTCAGCAAAACAAATGAAGCAATTATTCATGAAACTATACAAGTAAACAAAAATGCTTCAGCAGTGGAATGGAAAGTCTAGACCTATTGATATACTCCAGGTTTCTATGTATTTACATCTCATAATATTGTGCAATTTAATATTATATTCCTCATTCTGTTAATGCAACAGTTTTATGATTTGTACATCAGACTGCAGCTGGTAAAAAATATCAATTAACAAAATTTAAAGTAACCTACTGAATTGCAATGATTGTGCAAATTGTGCATTAAATCAGTTTTTATTAGAGCAATACATATTTATTACATCGAGTCTTGACATGTTATAATACATATTTCTTCCAATACATAACCTGTGAAAATTGTAGAACAGTAGGAGTGTACAAACATTATTATAATCTCCTCCTCTTTCTTGTAAAATAAATTATAAATAATGTAGTTGCAAGTGCAGAAATATTATTCAGACTACTGCACTGTATTATCAAGACTGGAAGGGAAAGAAAATTGAAAGTTTGTCAAAGGCACCTCATACACTTGTTCTGGTCCTGTAGAACTGAGATACTGAATACAAATAATGTATTGAAAGCACTGGATTTTATAATATGTGTATATACAAAGAGATTTCTATTACACTTATCCCAATGAAAAGTAATAGTAGTTACAGGAAGAGCATTTTATTATGCATTTTGGATCCAAACATCAACATCAAGCATTTTCAGGTCAAAACTTGCACATTTATTTTTATGGTGATTAAAAGCTTAATCAATTAGTTAAGAGTTGCTCCAGTAGTTTGGCAGAGAGATTTGGGATGGAAATTCTAGAGTTTGGAGTCTCGCCACCTAACATTATAGTGTCAGTGTAAGAAAGAATGTTGAGTGCATACAAGGACAGAGTTGCAGGAACATTGAATTTTAAGGGGATGGAGTTTGGTACTGGAAAAGATATAAGGTTCAAGACATTGGAGGAATTTGAGAGCTTTAATTTTGAGCCTTTAATGAGCCAGGTTCCAATTTAGGCTCATGAACATGGGTGATGGTGAGCAGAGATTATTTGGGTTAGAATATGGCCGGAAGAGTAATGGGCGAACCAAATTCATGGAGGCTGGACAATGGCAAGTTGGCCAATTACTTTTACAGTAGTTGAATCTGAAAGTAACTGAAGGATCAGATGAGAAGAGGGGTAATATTTCTGAGGTCAATTGTAACTGAGTGGTCTTTGTGAATGAGCAGATACAAGGTTGAAAGCATAATTCTGTCAAATAGGTTGGTGAGGTTGCAAATGGAATGGAATGAATGATGAGGGAATGGAGTTTGTGGCAGGATTCAAAATAATGTTCTTTGAGTTTTGAGAAGATTTGTAGCTCAGGTTGAGGTTTTGGATGTAGGTTTGCTTGCTGAACTTAAAGGTTGATTTCCAGACCTACTGGTTTCGTCACCCTACGAGGTAACATCTTCAGTGGGCCTCAGGCATATGAGGAATACGGATGAGGAAGGACACCACTTCGACTGGGACAACGCATCCATCTGAGGACAAGCCAAACAAAGACACACACGAGAATTCCTAGAAGCATGGCATTCCAACCGGAACTCTCTCAACACACACATCAAGTTAGACCCATCTAACACTCCTGAGAAAAGGAACTGGAAGTCACTTCACCACAGGAAATAACATCACCACAGGAAATGACATCACCAACCCAAAGAAACCCAAACATAGAAAGCAGGAATTTTCAGCAGCGCTTTGCCTGAGGCCCACTGAAGATGTTACGGCGTAGGGTGGCGAAACGTCTGAAAGTGAGCTTTCAAGCTCAGTGGCAAACCTACATCCAAAACGTTCTTAGTTTATAACAAGAGAAACTTTTGACTAATCTCTGATTAGATGTTGAGCAAGCAAATTAGCACAGCAGAGGCGGCAGAGAAGCCAAGAGCAGTGGAATAAGATTAAGTTAGATGTCCTAACAGTACATGTGGAACCTTTTGGTTGCTGAGGACAGTTAGCAAACTATACCTCAAATGTAGTAATCTCTGATGTGTTCAGTGACTTGTGCAAGTGAATATAGAAATAGTAGGTGAGTGTGTGACTGGGAAGGAGGTGCAGAAGGGAAAACTTTAAATTCTTGAGAAGATGGCACCTGTACAAGCCAGATGGGTTGTACCTGAACAAAGCTGGGACTGAGTTCTTTATGGGATATTTTGCCAATACTGTTGGGAGGACTTCAAACTAACTTAGGAGTATGGGACCCGAGAGAGAGAATAGTAGAGGAAAATTCCAGGGTTTACAAAGTACTTGCGGATATAGCTGGCCCAAACATAGAGAATAGCAAGTTGATAGGTAACGCCAGAGTAAGAGAGAAAGAAATGAAGTCCAGAACAGAGTTAACATGCATGTATGTAAATGCACAACGTGTAGTAAATTATTTTGGGGAGTTATAGATGCAAATTGCCATGAGGAAATATGATGTTGCGGCGATGAGAGACCTGGTTCAAGGAAAAACAAGACTGATTGATTGTTATATAGTCCTGGGTATAAACATTTCCTTCAGAAAGCGAAGGAAAGGAGAGGGGTAGCAGTATGGGTAAAGCAGAATATTATAGAGCTCAAGAATTAGGATGTCTAGTGGAAATGATGTAGTTGAACAAATATGCAGAACAATTAGAGAAAAATATCAACATTGTAGAGTTGTTTTAATGGAGAGATCAACTGGGATACTGACAACCTAAGGGGCAAGTGTTCCTGTATGGTGTTTAGGATGGCTTCTGACAGCAGTATGTGTCCAGTCCACCAAAAAGGATGCATTGTTGGACCCACCCCTTGGAAATATGCTGGCCAAGTGGAACAGGTGTTAGTGGAAGAACATTTACGAGACCATGATCAATGTACATAATGTTCAGGTTGATGGTGAAGGAAGTCAAGCAACAATCCAGAGCAAGAAAAATCAATTGGTGGACAGCTGAATTCAATGGGATAAGCACAGAGCTGAGCAGGATTGACAGACAATAAATTGGAGAAAGAAACATTAACTGAACAATGGGCTATCTTCAAAGAGGCTACAGTTGAGGTATATTCCTTCAAATGGGAAAGATTGATCAAACTAATCCAGAGATCCCTGGTTGACATTGGGGGGGGAAAAAGTGTTATTTGACAGGTGTAAGGCAGAAAATACAATTAGAATCTAAAGGAATACCAGAGGTTTAGAGGGGAGGTAAAAAAGCAAAAAAGAGAAGCAAAGAGAATTATGAGCCAACATAAGGAGAACCCTAAAGTATTCGATAGGCACGTAAATGGTAGAAGAGTGGCTCAAGGAGAGTAGAGCCAATTAGTCATCAAAAAGGGGAATTATACATGAAGCCCAGGGACTGACTGAGGTGTTAGACTAAAAATATTCATTTATTTGTACGAAAGACAAGAATGCTGCTTAGGCCATGATGATAGGAGAAAATTGTGTCACTAGAAGGGTTCAAAATTAATAAGGAAGAAGTCTTGGATAGACAATTGATACTTAAAGTTGAAAGGCACCAGGTCTGGAAGAGATGCATCCAAGGATTTTGAAGGAAGATGAGGGTAGAAATTGCAGAGGCAAGAAATGAGAGGAGAAAAACCGTAAGGTCTGAAATGGCAAGAGGAAGACAAAAGTAATATGCTTTGGTGTAGGTCAATAGCCAAGATATGTGGACCAAAATAAGCTCCTAATATTAGTTAATATTGGGGATGGATGCATAATAAAGGCTCATTTACATCAAAATGTATTGCTGCCTGAGTAAAAAAATGTTCAATCTTTCCTTTGTCTGGCCTCTTAGCTTAAAAGTTCTAGCATTTGATAATCTCTTTTTTTCTTTTAAAATAAAAATCTAGCAAACTCAGTTTGACATAGGATCATGTGCAATTATTGGATAAGAAAGTTTTTCTTATTTTCTATAAATCTAATTTAGTTTGCAGCTTGTAGCTGGCATTAAACTAGAATGTGCATGTTAAACCACCTGATGAAGGAGCAGCACTTGGAAATCTGTTGGACTATAACCTGATGTTGTGATTTTTTTTTTAACTTTATCCACCCTAGTCCAACACCAGCACCTCCAAATCATGTTAAATTCTCTAGTTGCCAACTTTAAGCAGCGTTCCTTGAACCAACTGAAACTAAACCCTCATTAGGTGTGTTAGTCTTAGGAGCATATAAAACTAGTTAACTAATTTAGACTTTACACTTGTGTGACCTACAGGAGAATGCCAGAGTTAGGTGATTCAGGGAGTTCAGTGGAGGAAGGGAAATTGGTATTCTTTTGCTTTTGCTAAAACCTTTCTGGCCTTCAGGAATTCATCTTTAGTCAACAACAGGAGAAGAAGTTGGTTAATTGGTGACTACCTTAAGTGAGTAAAATTCATTTCCTTCCTAAAGTTCAGAATAGTACAGCAGCTGGTGGTAAGGTTAATAGTACATAATTATTATTTATAATTTATAGTTCTATGTTGCAACTCATTAAAAGTGACAGGTCAAATGATGTATCATAGTTACAGCATGTAGGAGTTCCTGGATGCCACTTGGGCCAGAGCAAACATATCTGTAGCAAGTGTTTGAAGTTCTACTAGTTACAGTTCAGACTTTGAGTGCAAGAGACACTGCAGCGCATCAGAGAGGGGGAATGTGGATTTTTACTTTTACTTAATGATATCTCTTACAGTTGAATTGTCTGATTTTGGTTATTGTTCAGAGACAGGAAAATGAGGCAGTAAGGAGATGCATGGAGCAGGAACATAGAATCCTCAACTTTGCAATTGTCTGAGCTTGTTTCAAATTGTTTGGATGAGAATGAAAACCTCCGTGAGATTGAGCTTACTGACTATGGTACCGTGGAAGCCATTCAAGAGGCTGGAATAAGAAGTAGTGTTGTGGTAGTATGGGATAATAGAATGGATGAAGTTAATCATTTTCTCTAAAGCAAAAAAATGGCAGTCTCGAAGACTGTGTTGTTTGTCCAGTGCTAGGGTTCTGGGCATCTGCTTAGGACTGGAGTGGGAGAGGGTGGATCTAGTCATTGATGAGACCCATGTAGATACCAATGCCATAGTCAGGACAAGGAAGCAAAGTGTGCAGTGTCAGTATGAAGGGCGAGATGCCAAATTAAGGAGCAGAACTTCTGCATTGTAACCTGAGCTTGTGCAAATTGGCACAGAGCAAGTCAAACTTCAGGAATGAAGAAGGGCCTGTGCCCGAAACGTCGAATCTCCTGTTCCCTGGATGCTGCCTGACCTGCTGTGCTGTTCCAGCAATAAAGTTTCAACTTTGATCTCCAGCATCTGCAGACCTCACTTTCTCCTGGATAGGAAGTTTCCAACTAAGCAATGCTGGGACTTGTGCTAACTGCATAACTAGGGACATAAAGAATTTTGGCCTAAATAGTGAAGATGAGTGATCAAATTTTTGGAAAATGTCTCCATCAAAGAGTAGGGGCCATAAGAGAAAATTATTAACATGGGAAATGATAAACAGATTGAGATAGGGAGGGATGGAGAGTATAAATCTTAAGTGTTGACCAACAGATAAAATAAAGCAAATGTATAAAGAGAATAAAAAGATAAAACTCAAGACTCTACATCTGTATTCACATAGCATTTAAAACAAAACAGATGAACTGAAAATAAACTGAATAAGCATAATCTGGAGGCATTACAGATTCATGGCTGAGGATGACATTGGTTCGCATCAGAGAGCGGCAGGAGCTGGGCGGAAGTGAAGGCAGAGTGCAAAGCCGGTCGGGAAGGTAAGTGATTGTTATTTGAGTGGGTGTGTTCTAGACCCCAGGTCCTACAAAGTAGGGCCTCCCTCCCTCCTCTAACCTAAATTAAAAGTCCACAGACTTGCCCCAAAAAGAGGGTCCAAGGAAGTTCCTGTGGATTGAAGAGTGAGGCTTTAGCTCAGGAGTCTTTGACAAGGAGGTTGAGTGAAGTGATTACACCACAGTTGAAGAGAGTGAAGACATGACTGCCAAGCTGGTTCAGTGTGCTACATGCTTGATATGGGAGGTCAATGACTCTGGTATGTCTGGCTCGTATAAGTGTGGAAAGTGTGTGCACGTTCATCTACTGACGGAGCATATTGCAGCACTGATGAAAGAACTCGAGGACCTTATGCTCATCCAAGAGAACAAGATCTTTCTGGACAAGACCTTTTATTACACCAATCGTACCAGAAGAGAGCAGACAATGAGGAAGGCAGAGAGGAGACAGGTGCACGAGACCCCGGGGGAAGTACCTGTCAGAAACAAGTTGAATCTTTTGGAAACAGAGGCAGATGATACTGCCAGTCCGCAAGGTGGCCAGGTCTGTCAATCAAACGTTGGCGTGGAGACAGAGCGGAAGATTCGGACATTGCACAGAGCCGTGGTAATAGGGGACTCCATAGTGAGAGGAACTGACGGGATTTAAGGATGATGTGTTGCCTTCCTGGTGCCAGGGTTAAAGACATCACAGACAGAGTGCAGGAAATCCTCAAAGACGAAAGTGAAGAGCCAGAGGTGGTGGTACATGTCGGCACAAATGATGTCGGGAAGAAGAGGAGGAACATACTACAGCGGGACTTCGGAGAACTAGGAAGAAGGCTGAAAAGCCGGACGTCCAAGGTGGTTATCTCTGGTTTGCTTCCAGTTCCTCAGGCTGGTGAGGCCAGAAACAGGGAGATAATGGACTTGAACATGTGGCTGGGGAACTGGTGCAGGAAGCAAGGATTTAAATTCTTGGATCACTCTCTTGTAGCATAAATTCTACAAGAGAGACGGTTTACACCTTAATAGGTTAGGGACCAGCATTCTGGCAAGCAGGTTTGCTATTGCAACACAGCTACGTTTAAACTCAGTAGCAGGGAGGGAGGGGACAAACTGGATGTTTAAGAAGGAAATTGGAGGGAAAATTAGAACAAGGGAAGTCAAGAAAGACAACTGTATCAATGAGGCAGAAAACTCAGAAAGGAATCATGCTGTAAGGTTGAGGGAAATAGGAGTTGATGGGAAGGATGAGGGCAGTAACAAATTAATAACACTATACATGAATGCACAAGTATTAGAAATAAGATGGATGAGCTTGAGGTTCTTTTGGAAATTGGCAGATATGATATTGTGGGGATAACTGAGATGTGGCTTCAAGTGGACAGGGCCTGGGAAATGAATATTCAAGGCTACACGTGCTAGCATAAGGACAGACTGACGGGCAGAGGGGGTGGGGTGGCCATGTTGGTAAGGGATGATATTCAGTCCCTTGCACGGGGGGGACCTAGAATCAGGGGATGTAGAGTCAGTGTGGATAGAGCTGCAAAATACGAAGGGTAAAAAGACCCTTTTGGGAGTTATCTACAGGCCCCCAAACAGTAGTCTGGATGTTGGAAGTAAGTTAAATCAGGAGCTGAAATCGGCCTGTCGCAAAGATGTTACTATAGTTATTATGGGGGATTTCAACATGCAGGTAAACTGGGAGAATCAGGATGGTATTGGACCTCAAGAAAGAGACTTTGTGGAGTGCCTCCAAGATTGATTCTTAGAACAGCTGGTGCTGAAGCCTACCAGGGAGAAGGCAATCCTGGATCTGGTATTGTACAACGAACCAGAATTGGTAAGGGACCTCGAAGTGAAGGTGCCATTGGGAAGTAGTGACCATAATACAATAAGCTTCAATCTGCAATTTGAGAGGGAGAGGGTACAATCGGAAGTGACAATATTTCTGTTGAATAAAGGGAACTATGGAGCTATGAGGGAGGAGCAAGCCAAAGTTCAATGGTGCAATACCTTAGTAGAGATGACAGTGGAGGAACAATGGCGGATATTTCTGTGTATAATGCAGAAGTTGCAGGATCAGTTCATTCCAAAAAGGAAGAAAGATCCTAGGAGGAGGTATGGGTGGCCGTGGCTGACGAGGGAAGTTAAGAAACATATAAAGTTAAAAGAGAAAAAGTATAACATAGCAAAGATGAGTGAAAATGGAGGACTGGGAAGCTTTTAAAGAACAACAGAGGATGACTAAGAAGGAAATATGCAGAGAAAAAATGAGGTA
>NC_057733.1:36328610-36406093 GCF_004010195.1 Chiloscyllium plagiosum | reverse complement strand
GGGGTAGGCCATTTAGGACAGAGATGAGGAGAAACTTGTTCACCCAGAGAGTGGTGGCTGTGTGGAATGCTCTGCCCCAGAGGGCAGTGGAGGCCCAGTCTCTGGATTCATTTAAGAAAGAGTTGAATAGAGCTCTCAAGAATTGTGGAATCAAGGGTTATGGGATAAGGCAGGAACAGGATACTGATTTAAGGATGATCAGCCATGATCATATTGAATGGTGGTGCAGGCTCGAAGGGCAGAATGGCCTACTCCTGCACCTATTGTCTATTATCTATTGTCTATTGACCTAAATCTAGGAGGATACAGTACACTTAGCACTGATGAGAAAATAGGAAAGGTGAATTAATGGTCCTGTTAGTTAATTATTATGTCAGCACAATAGAGAGGGATTACCTAAGTTCAGGAAACCAAGATGTGGAAACAATTTGGATAGCAATAAAGAACAATAAAGGCAAAAAATCAATTATGGGAGTGGTAAACAAGCCCTCTAACTGTAGGGTGCGGCATAAAGGAAGAAATGATGAAAGCTTGTCAGAAAACCACAGCGATAATCATGGGATATTTCAATCTACATACCAACTAGAAAAGTCAAATGGGTAAAGATCGCCTAGATGAGAAGTTCACAGAAACTTTTCAGAATAGTTTCTTCAAACAGCATGTTCTGGAGCGAACTAAAGAACATGCTAAACTAGACCTGGTATGGGTTCAATGAGATGGAATTACTTAATGATTTCACAGTTTAGATACCTCCAGTTAGCAGCAGTTGTTTGAATTTTGCATTCAGTTCAGGGAGAGAAAAGAATGCGTCCAAGACTATTGTTGGAAATTTATGTAAGAGCAATAATGAAGGCATGAAAGCAGAGTTGGCTAAACAATTTCCAAATGAAGTTAAAGGATAGGTCAATTGAAACACAGTGGCAGATATTTAAAGGGATACTTTAAGATACGTAGGATAGATACATTCTAATGTGTAAGAAAAATTCCAAAGGACTAACCAGCCTGTGGTTGACAAGAAATATTAATGTTAGTATCACACTTGAAGGAAAGAAAAAGTAGATAATTGTCCAACGATAAGTAACAGGTCAGAAGACTCGAAAGAATACAAGAAATAGCAAAGAATGACCGAAAATTAATAACGCAAATAAATTAGTACAAAAGAAAGCTAGCCTGGAGTGTAAAAATAGTATGAGTTTCTTTAAATACTTACAGAAGAAAAATGTAAATAAAGTGAGTGTTAGTCCCATTAGGTCTGAAAATGATGAATGTAATTCCTTTATCAAAAAGGAAGAGAATCTACAGGCCAATTAGCTTAACATCATTCATGGGGGAAATGTTTGAAGCTATTATTATAATAATCTATTAACATTAAGATTATTATTGTTAACTATTATTAATAACAAGCTATTGTGAAAGAGATTATAGCAGTGCACTTGGGTAAGATGAGGATTAGTTTTGTGAAAGGGAAATCATGTTTAATGAGTTAGTTGGAGTTTATTGAGGAAGTAACGTGCTGTGAGTAAGGGAGTACAGATGGATGTACTGTACATTGATTTCTAGAAATAATTTTAAAAGGTGCCATGTCAAGGGTATTTGCATAAAATAAAAGCTTATAGTGTAGGGGTAGCTTTTGTCATGGATAGTAGGTCAGTTGGCTAACAGGAAACCGAGACTGCTCTGCTTTATTCAGGTTGGCAAGATATAATGAGATGTATGCCAAAGGGTTTGGCACTGAAACCTTAACTGTTTACAATTTATATAAATTATTTGAATGAAGGGACAGCAGGTATGATTGTTGATGACACATAAATAGTTTGAAAGTAAGTTGAGATGGGGACATAAAGGGGTTACAAAAATATATTGATAGGTTAATTGAGAGGGCAAAAATGTGGTAAATGGAATATAATGTGGGAGATGTGAAATTATCCATTTTTGCCTGAAAAGTGAAAGAGAAGCATTTTATCTAAATGGTGAAAGACTGAAAAGTTCAGAGATTCAGAGGGATCTGCGTGTCCCCATGCATGATTTGCAATGGCTAGAATGCAGATACAATAAATAATTACAAAATTTAATAGAATATTATTATTTATCTCCAAAGGAAATTGAATGCAGATGTAAGGTGGTTCTACTTCATTTATACAGGGCACAAGCAAGACCGCATCGGGAATATTGTGCACTGGTCACCTTATTTAAGGAAGGATGTAACTGCATTGAACCGCTTAGAGAAGATTTACGAAACAAATACCTGGAATGGGCACATATCCTTGTAAGGAAAGATTGAACAGGCTAGGCTTGTATCTGCTAGAGCTTAGAAGAATAAGAAGTAATTTATGCAAACATTTAAATCAACGTCACCCATTTAAAACAATGATGAAGCCTTTTGTTTCTTTGAGGATTGTGGGGCTTTTAAACTCTTCCTGAAAAGATGTTGGAAGTAAAGTCCTTGAATGTTTTTAAAATACGTATAGAAAAATGCTTGGGAAGCAAAGTGTTGAACGATTATTAGGAATCATTAGGAATGTGGATTTGAGGCTGCACTCGCACATCGGCTGTGATCTTATTGAATGGTAGAGCAGGTTCAAATGGCCTACTCCTCCCAAATTGCATGTTCGGATGGATGTATAAAAGGTTGCTTTTTTAAAGAGATACTGATTTGCAGCACTTATATCAGTGTGTTTTTGTTTCTAAGGTTATGTATTAAATATGTAAGTCCTGTAGCACAAATTGTCTTTTAGCATTTTATTCTATTGTTGGATTAGAAAAAAAGACTTGAAATCTTACAACGCTGTAAATCTGTTGTTTCCTGCTCATTTTTTCTGTATGAGGAAATAGTTCTTTTTGTGGTATTTTTGTGCATTTTTTTTGTTTGTTTATGAGTTTGTGACTTATTCTTTTGTGGAAAGGATAAAAATGAGACAAAAACATGCAACAAACATTTTCCTACATAATGCTCAGGATTTGCATTACTTTGCCCCAAAGTTCACTGCAGTCCAAAACCATATTTAACATAATGACAGCTGCTGAAATTTTAAAATATTGTTGTTAACAACAGCTAGGCTCTAGTAGCTGTTGAATAGCTGAACTGAACAGTGTTCGTAAATGTTTCAAAAGACCATGTTAATCTCCAGTAATGGGCTATTGTGTGTATGAATTGCAAAACAGGCTGTTTTAAAACAAGTTTACCTAAAATTAATTCCAGAGAAAGATGAATTCTGGTTTATGTTTCCATTTTTTTGAGGAGGGGGAAGTAGTGGTGCTACTCAAGGTCAAACTGCAGTAGTGCAGTTTTATCAGAGACATATATGTAACAAAATAAGTGGTTACATTGTCTTTTCCCCAGTGCAAAGGTCAAGTGGTGTGCTGCCAGTCATGGACAAAAAAAGCCATAGTAATTTGTAGACTGAAGAACTAAAGCATTCTCTTCCACCTTTTTGTGAACCCAGCAAATTTTGCTCTAACTGATCATCATTTTTCTCCATGGATTTATTGGAGAATAAAGCAAAGCCACCATAAATTGACTTTAAATATAGCTTTTTTTATTTATGTAAATAGAGGTAGTGTAATTGTTCTCACATTAAAATCCTTGAAAAGACAAATCTCATTCAATCCTATTTGTTTTATCTGACACATTTTCTTCTTCTTCCCTATAGGCACGGAGCCTTTTGTACCAATTTCGTCTCTTGCCTAGAATCCCCTGCAGTCTACATGACTTGTGCAAGCTGTGTGGGACCGGAATGTGGGACAGTGGATACATCCCAGCTGTGGAGTGTACATTGAATCACTTAGAATTTGATGGCTGCCCATATGGAGGGACCTCTGCTACACCATCTCCAAAATCAGTACAAGAAGGCAAAAGAGGGGCAAAAGATGTTTTCACCTTCCTGAGATAGTCTTTTGAATTAATCATATTTTATGCTGAAATCTACAGTCATTTACTAAGCATTGTTTTTGAGTTGGTTTACTTGATAGAGACTGAACTTGATTACTTAGTAGCTATATATATATTTTAGTAACTATGAAACTAGTATTGGTACTACTTTTATCACAGGACTGTTTTGGGCATCCTTGAGATTGATATAGTTGCTCAGACTTGATTTTAGTTAATCCAATGTTTCTGAACCTAGGTGGTGTGAGTTGAAATGGAAAAGCTACATAAGAAAGGAGCTGATTTTGACCCGAGCACTTTAACCTGGAAAAACATAAATGGATATTTTGTGGATTTCCTCAAGTAGCTTAAATATTGTGTTTGATTGGAATCATTATGGAAAAGAGAATCGATTTTCATACATTTGCAATATTTATGATGTGTTGCAAAAAATGCAGTTTTCTCATTGAAAGCTCTGTGAAGGTATAAATATGCAGTTTATTAGACAAATCCCATTCAATGAAATGTTTCATTATTGATTTAATTTTTTTTTAATTTCTGGAACCAATCAATGACAGTATTCTCTGTAAACATTACTTGGTCTTATCCCTATCAAAAAACAATTCTACCTGAAATTACATTCTTCTTGGCACAAAATTAGCTAAATGATTTGCCTTTTTCACACAATGCCGTTACCTTGTTCTATACAGTCAACTGAACTACAGCCAATCTGTGCATTTGTGACAGTCTTGAGAATTTAGATAGTCTTGTAAAAGTAACGCATAATGGAACTGTCTTTGATAAAACTGAAGCACCTTATTTATCAGATTATCCTGTTTAAATTGCCACACCCTGTTACAGTATAAATATCATTAATTGTGGAACCAGAAAACATCTTGAAATCTGTTAGCATTTCTTATTGTACAGTTAGACACTACTTTCCATTTATCAAAGCATCTTAAGTCAGTGGTTCTTGAGCTTTTTTAGTTGAAACATATCAATAACACTCAATATGAAATGTTTCATGAAAAGTGTGTTAATAATGCTGAAAATAGATGTTTTCTTAACAGATATCAGCGAGATGACTGTGCCTGTTTCTCACTGCAATCTGTCAATACTTAATGTTTGACAATGACATTCGTAAGTTATTCTCCAATTTGAAATTAACCAGTACTTTTTATTTTTAAATGCTGCACTCATTTCTTAACATTGTTTTGTAGATAGTTGAATTCACAGGTTTGGCCTTCTGTTTGGACATAAAATTCATAGTTCTCTTGTCTACAGTTGAACAATGCAATTCAAACCCGTCCTTTTTCAAGTAATGATTTTGAAGATACAAAATAGAATGTGCCACAATTACTTACAGCTTAACAGCATTTTTTCTTGCAGCACCATGCCTACTGCTTACCATGGTATCAATACTATCTATGCCAACAGCAACTCGCTACTCCTACTTGAGCAATTTTGATTCCACTAAATTATCCAGTTACTTGAATATTTCTTCAGCTGTTGAAAATTCTGGTAAAGCCTCATAAACAAGAAAATCTTTCAAAATGTTCCCTACTAAATCATAGTGCTGCAGTTGTCTCATCCAACTGAACTGCAGACTGCTCGCATTCACAAAGCTGTTCTGCTTGTATCTCAATTTTTTACCAACTGTGCCATGGGAAAGTGGTGTGGCCTTCACTTTTGTGCTGCCTCTTCAGAGACGTCACTTACACATTTTTAAAGCAGCTGGAACGATTAGCTCCTCTCAGAATGCTTTATCTTACTTTTAACAAACCAAAACCCTGTGCAAAAGGATGTTTTCAGACCCTTTTCCAGAATTCATCTGATATTGTCATTTGAGTTTTCTAACTACTGTTTTGCTTTTATCATTCAAATAAGTCTTTCAATTTATCTGCATATTCCAGTGAGGTATTGCTTCAATTTTGCATGGTTCTTTACTTCATTGGATAATAGTTCTTTAAGTACACAACATATTACAGCCACACATTACTGGATTCCTTAAATTCAAATTCTGTGTCACTCTCTTTGTACTTTCTATTCCACGTAAATGGATTCAGTATTGTCCATGGTTTCAGGTTAGGTACTTGAGGCCATTTTAAATACTTTTCTATCTTAAAGTAATTTACTCACTGACTGTCAGCTACTCACCAGCTTCTTTAAGGGTACCTGTGTTGTGCAGAAACAGACAATGGCCAGATTGACATACCACAAAAATATTCTATATTTACCATATATTTTATTTGTTTTTGTATTTGCTCTACATGACTCAGAATTTCCACGATGCAGTTTTGAGGAGTTTTCAGGTACTTGAAACAACAGGTCACTTTTGCAGTTGAAGATGGTAATAGATCCAACTTCAGGAAAATGTCATCCTTGTGAATTTTCTTTGAAAGAAACTCTTATCTCCTGAATAAGGCTGAACTGACGTAAAACCCACCACCAATTTTGTTAATTATGGTTCAGCATGTTGTGCTTTGTGTTGTACCCCTGTACTACACTGTACCTCAACCTTCTTCATTGAGTCATCCAGTCTATTCACCCACGTACTCTTGCAAATGTAGCTGTGGCACTCCGTTGCTGGCTTGCAGTAAACTGGTCGCTATTCAATCTTTTACTCTGAACCACGACAGAACCTGGCCACTGTGGTGTTGCAGGTTACCCACCTTAAGGTCAGCCCTGTTTAGTTAACACATTATTTTGCAGACCTTGCCCAAAGGTTACCGATGCTCATCAGATCCAACGTCTAAGAGCCATTTAATAGGGGTTGACTTTGCTCTTAAGTTCTTGCAAATGCAAATACTGTACTTACCTTTTGAATATCTTAATCGTATTAGTTTTGCATGTGCATTCTTGCCATTCAAATAGGTTGTCAGTGAAAGAATAGATATATCTACAACTTGGCAAACCTGCTTCTGTAACCTTCATGTAACATACTCAGACTTTTAAACTATTGTTTCAGTCGTCCAGTATTTAATGATTTTATCAACTAATTTTGATCCCAAGCAGCATCACCTCTGACTTTAGCTAAACAGGTATGAAATTGTGGCCCCCAAAATATTGTGACATTTCTGTCAAGTTGAACCTTCTCTCAATGAAAGATAACATCAGATTTCAGTGTTCAGGTAAGTTTTGGCTGACAATAGCAATGAAAACCATTTGAGGCAGCTGCCTTCTAGACAAAATAGCATTCTGTCGTTTTTAAAAAAACACAATTATAGTACAACCAAAGAATAGAATCCACAAATAATTTCTGTAGCTGAAAAATTCAAATCTACTCTGAAGAAATAATGCACAATAGCATATCGGAAGCAAGGAAGTAACTGGAACAGGTATGTCAGTGACTTTTTAACCCAGTTACTGCATTCACATTTCTTTTCTGGATTCCCCAAACAATTAGTCTAAACGGGCATAATGGGACTTGTAACATTGTACGTCCACTGAACTACTTAAAGGGGTACTGCAAAAAGTATGAATTATGGACATAGAGAAACAGGAAGCAGTTCAAAGTAATGAATTCCCAATATGGCAAAGTTGCATCTCCACTCACAGATGCCTCCTTAGACTTCACACTGTAATATCCAAGGGATTGTGGGTAGATGCTTCTCCCTATAGAAAAGAGGAGGAAGCTTGGCTCAGAGACAAGGATGTGGGGCTGTGTTCCTGGATGTAATGTGGGTAAGAATTTAATAACATAATCAGTTCTGGAAATTTAATTTCAATTAAACATTTAACCACATCCTAAACTGTGCATCAGCTTGATCCCTTTGTTCAGCCTTTGCAAACCTTCTGCACATAATGTCACAATTTATCTTCCAAGTGTGCCCATTCTTCTATGTGCATTTCTTCATATATCTATTTGACAATTCACTACTGACACACTTTTTTTATTTTAGTGCAAAGTAGAGCTGCTCCCTCACTCTGACCCTCAATAAATGTTGTTCATCTCTCTGTTTGACATTCCGATACTCTTTCCTATATGTCACTTCTTGCCATCCTTGCTGTTGAAGAGAGCACAATACATTAGGTAAAGGTGAGCCTGCAGTCATAATGTTACTGGCAGCTGGAGAAAAGTCTTTCTTAGAACAATGCTTCAGCTTAACAACTGACAGGTTTCCAGAAGTGTGGTGATAACACACTGTTGGTAAACTCTTCAACATCAATTAGATGAAGGCTTAAACCAGTATAACAGCCACTAATGTAACTACAGTATGATTGATACACAAGTTAATGCTAACTATGAAGAAGTAGTGCAACAGATATGAGCATTGACATGACCTTGTAGGTCTTTCCATGGGCAAAAATATCATTGTAAAGAGTGACCATCTATCTTCATGGAGCATCACGTGCAACAGTCTGATTTGTGAATGCAGGTCCTCACAAATGGTTGCAATTTTATGAAACACAATTAGTAAAATTCTGCTCCCAATTCTTCAGTGTTTCACAACACAATTCTCTAAAAGTTGATTGCTAGCAGGGAAATCAGTTGGACCATGAAAGGTGACATGTAATAGAGACTGTGCTCAAAGTGCTCCCAGTTAGTGCCCCATGTAATAGTTGGTACCCAAATGGCTGAGTCTAGCACTACACAGATGGAGGTAGGGAACAATCTTTGACAGAACCCTCTTGAGCTTTAAAACCCAAAGGACACCTGCCAAGAGCATCTGAGCAATGCAGCCAAGAGCTGAAGTTGCCTGCCTCCTTACAGCTCTGCTGAAGCGATAGAGTTTGTACTACTTCGGCAGAGCAGAAAAAGGCAAAGCAATAAGAGATTACAATTTATAGTTGTACAGGGATATGCACATGAGCATGTTACACAATGTTATACGAAGTTGCTGCTTAATTCTTAAGTTACATAAAAAATTAATACTTGCACCAGTTAACAACATTTTCAAAAGACTTGACAGGGTGGATGTCGATAGATAAACAGAAACTGCTGCAGAGTCTCTGGACTCGACGTTAACTCTGCTTTTTTCCCGCAGATTCTGCCAAGCCTGCTGAATTTCTCCAGCAATTTCTGTTTTTGTTTCAGATCTCCAGCATCCGCAGTTCTTCATTTTATTTGGGTGTAGATAGATGTCTTCCCTAGCTGGTGAGTATAGAGCCAGGGGATGCAGTCTCAGAATTTGAGACAACCATTTAAGACTGAAATGAGAAGACATTTCTTCACTTAGAGTGGTGAATTTTTGGAATTCTTTGCCTTGGATGCATGGAGGCTCTATCAATGACTATGTTGAAGACAGGATCGATAGATTTCTGGGTACTAATGACATCATTGGATATGTGGGTAGCACACGAGGAAAACATTGAGGTAGGTGGTCAGCCTGATATAACTGAATGGTGGAGACAGAAAAACTGCAGATGCTGGAATCCAAAGTAAAAAAGCAGGAGGGTTGAGGATCACAGCATGCCAGGCAGCATCAGGAGGTGAAGAAGTCGATATTTTGGGTTTGTACTACTTCAAGAATTTCCAAAACATCTCCACCTCCTAATGCTGCCTGACTTGCTGTGTTCCCCCAACCCCTTCTTGTTGAGAATTAAATGGTGGAGCAGGCTCGATGGACAGAATGGCCTATTTCTGATCCTTTGTTCCTATTTCACACCTTGATTGCTTTTGTCAGCAGCCTGACAAGTTCCATCTTGTGATGAATGGTAGGACAAGACTAAATTGAGCAATTGCTGTTAGTGAAAGGGAAGTTTTGTTGATTTGTGCTGCTTGTGTTGGAGGCAGGGATGCATGGTGGTTGGTGCAGTGGTGTAATAACATTAGCGATCAGGTGGGCTATTAATAGGCCCTAACTAAATCTTGATTTTATGAGGAGGTCCAGAACAGCAGTTACAGCTACTTGTATCATGGTCACTTTGCATTTCTCCTCCTCTTATATGGCTGCTCCTGTAGCTGCAGTCGTTGCTAGTGAGCACTAAAGGGTGATTATAACAGTCAAGACACCTGAATCTTTCGCATCCCAAGTACTTGCTCCCAGACATATCTTGTACTCATGTGGCTTTGGTTCTGGCACTCATGACTCCTGTGAGCAAGGAAGCAGCTGTGCAATGTCAGTACTTATGGGATTTTTATTTGCTTGTTACATTTTAGTTCCCTCATTTGCTGCTGTTTTCTTGCTGCTGCTGGAGAGTTCCAGGAAACCTGAGACACCTGTGCACCCACTGTTAGAGATGAAAAACCCTGTTAAAATAGCTGTTAATTACCTCTTAAGATATTCATATTGGCATCCTGCCTCCCTCCAGGGCTTTCTTGCTCGAGTTGAGCATACTGTACTTAAAAGTAGGCAAGTTTAAACCTAACTTCACAATCATATATTATAGTACTTTTAACCATTCACTGTTCCCTTACCATTTCACTCTACAAAGTTAAAATTTCATCTTTTGTCTTTCAAAGCACAATTACTTCACATCTTTCTGCTCTCAGTATTATAAACATTATACAATACTACCCAGTCACTAACTTGTATGACTACTGCTGGTCATTTTAGAACTCTATCATCAATCAGAAATTGTTTGTGAAATCTCTGGAAAATTCTGGGGAATCATTTCAGTTTGGTTGTATTTTTTAAAAAAATATTTAATGGTGTTTGAGAGGATAGAAGTAATAGCAGCCTAATTCTAAATGGCACAATTTGAAAGCATGGGTACTGCGACCTTGACTGGTAGAAATGTCAGACACACGCTTATTATCAGAATCCTGCAGTTTCAGTTTAAGTGTGCCCACAAAGCAATGCTGGTCTAAATTTGCATTTTAACCCTCTAGCCACACCCAGAAAGCATTATTCTAACGTAGCACATTTTTATTCCTTGTTCTAACTGGGTTTATTTGGAAAAACATCAGGGTTCAATGTTTGAACTTGTAATAATTTACACATTTCCAAGTAACCGTGGTTATCTTCAAAAACAAGTGTTTGTAGTGTTTTAGGTAGTTGATGTTTTGAGGCAACTTAAATTCTTGATTGTCAAAGTAACTGTGGTAGCAAATAGTTTGTGTTCTGAAAATATAAATATCAATGAAAAAAAAACAAAGTATTGACTATAACCAGTTTCAATTTTAGAAGTGATCAGCATGATTTTATTTTGCCATGATTCGTTTGGATTTAAGTCACATCCTTGTTTGTGTGACAAATGAGATCTTGGCCCTTCTTTCCAAGTTGTCCAGACAAGTTGGAGTTTCTTTTGTAACTTTAGTTGGCTGTATTTTGCCAAACTAACAGCAGTATATTGGTGATGTTTTCATAAATCCCTAGAGCGGAATGTTTCCAATGTAGTGGGCAGTTTAGAATTTTAGTATGCATTAGTTATAACACTAAGTCTGTTTTGTTTATGAATTGTGTTTGTGTTTTTTACTTTTATTTTTGATCCTATCTGAGCAATGCCCAGAGATTTTTTAAAATTAAAATTTAGAAATTTAAAAACATGAATATATTCAATTTCAGTGGCCAATTTAATGATCTTACTTGTAGCACTGACAATGTGACTGCTATAGCCAAACTAAAGCAGGTGAAATAAAATAATCATGTTGTTCACTTCAAAATATTCACTGTCACATGTTTTCACTCTCTCTCCAGTCATAGACTGCAGAACGATAAATGCGATATTGATTGATTAAAAATTGAGGGAGGAGTGTACAGACTGATTATGTACAGAGTTTGAGATAATTTCAAATGGTGATTTAAGTCACTAAAGGGGAAATTGAGTTCTACTTATTTATCGTTGAAAGAAATTTTGTTATTCTGTAGCAGAGAATTCTGGAACATCTTCAAACTGTACTATTTTGTATAGTACATCAAGGTGTTTTATTGTAATATTTGGGAAGTGTGACTTTACCCATTCGGTTATTGATCAAAGTTAGCAGCAAACTTGTCAAGTTTCAGGTAGTATTCTGAGTTTTAGCATATAATGTCAACCTTAGAGAAGGTTGGGAAGGTGGGTTGCTGATTGCTTGTGTTAGAACATTATCCTTTCATACCTGAAGTTTAAGTTGTTCGCTGTGATGGTGGATGATAATGGACTGATTAATATTCAGTCTAGGAAAACTGGATCTTTTATCTGATATTACCTGTTTGACTACACTTATTGGACTATGAGCATCAGCTGGAAGTTGACAGATATCAAGTTTAGAAAGGCTGTGTGTTTTTAAGAGCAATTTTACTTGTCCATCTTTGGATTTGAAATTTCTGATCACTTTTAGGCTGTCGGATTCAAATTTGTAATGAGGTTTACTTTGTAAATAGCATGTCTGTAACATTATTTGAAATTGGGATTGGCGGTGAAGTCTGAATGACAAAGGTGGGTATTTGTGAAAAATTACTCTGATCTCAAAAGATTTAGTCTTGCGAAAGAAGCTTTTAAAGGGATTCATCCAACAAGCTCAGCCCATTATTTATGGTTCTTCTTTTAGATTCTGATTCTGATTTGCACATTTTAGTTATTTTGTAGTACTTTGCATTTCTTGATCTTTTAAAAATTAACATCTTGACATGATAATGACTTTCCCATACATATAGTTTGTGGTAAATGTCTAGTATAAAATGATGTGTGGAATTGCCCCCTTAAATGCTGTGGATACAATTTCAGTCAATATGCATTTACAATTCATCAAAATTATGAAGCAAGGATCTTGTTATCATCCATTCTTTTCACATTTTTATTAACACTGCTTTCATACTATAGTTAATAAGCATGTAGTATGTTACAGTAAATTCTCCAGAACCTATGTAGAAGTCATGCAAAAATGCATGCCTTAGTAAGGGGAGTGTGGTAGTGATCCTTTTTAAATAGGGCTCATTAATAAGGGAATAGTAAATGACATCTGTTCTATGTCTTGGACATTATGATTTTTCAGAAGGAAATTTTATGTGAACCTAGCTAATACTAATTTCATGACAGAATGGTTGGTGGTGTTTGAGGGTTAAATAGACGTGAAGTGTGGTATGGTGTTAGTTAGGGTAGGTGGAGGGCAATGGGATTGCTTCCTAGGGTCCCTGGAGTTCACAAGGTCCTATCCAAGTTTCTGTTCCCACCCATCCATTTTGATATAATTCCTGCCTGTTTTCAAAGGGATACACTAAGGTATTTGAGTGCCAGAAATTGGAGTTTCTTCACTCTGATCTATCCACGTGGTTTCCCTTCCAGCTACCTGAACATATCCCCTGAATTAACTTTAGACCATAACATTTTAAATCTTTCCATATTATAATTTGCATATAGATTTAAATTTCTTTTGAAGACAGTGTGAAATATTGCAGCTTTCCAGATTTGCGTACTGCATTTTTTGAATACTTCAAAAAATTCAGTGCAGTATTTGCCTTGCTTGTAGACATGACTTGCTTAATGATATGTTTATGTAGGTCTTTAAGCCAGAGTGACTATTTTACTCAGGAATTCATACATTAGGATTGCATCTTTGCTGTAGAAAATCTAAATATGACATATAGTAGTACAATTTAACCTTTTTAGACTGCTGTTTTTCTTGTCAGTGCATTGGAAGTCATGCAGTATAGGCTAAATCGAATCCAAAATATGTTTTGTCAAATGGAAATAGTTTTTTGTTTTCTACCATTTTCTCAGTTGCCCTAGTGGTGTTGCAAGGGCACTAATTTAGGTAATTATGTAAATGTTATTGTCAAGGCTGCATTGGCAACAAATAAGAAATAAAGAAATACATTTTTTAAATAAAATATGTAATTTAAATTCTGTTAATGGGCTGGATGATATCTTGAAATCATGGGGTAATTTAGAATTAAACTGAACCTGGATAAGTAGCATGAAGGCATTCTTTGTCAGAGGATATTAAGAGTCCTAAATGAAAGTACTAGTCTCAATTCACTTCCTAATGAATGAGAGTCCATTGCATAAGATCGTCTTAGTTACCAGCTTGTCACTGTGCTCAGAAAATAATAGTTGATGATGTTGTTAGGTATTACTATTATTCATGACATTCATATATTTACATTTATGAACTTCAGCAGCATTGCTTAAAGTATTCCTGGAAATTGTCGTCAGCCTGAGAGAAGGCAGAATGTGAATTTGACCCAACACACAATTTTGTGAACAGGGCAAGCATTAAGAAATTTAAATGCCAACTTGAGATTTGTTTCAATAGGTTCTTGTCAGCATGCTGTGTTACATTGGCACAAACACTCATAAGAAACATGAATCTATTTTAATTTTATGTAGGAGTTGGGAAAAGACAAAGAAGGAAAATTGCAAGTGGATTAGAGTTTCCAGGTGCTGTGTGATGTATGTGGATTTACAGTACTATATATTTCATTTACAAGTGATTCTTGTTCTAACTTAAGTCCAAGGTATTTTATGTCGAAGCATTACGTTCTGATTCTTCCAACACAAAGAAAAACATTTTTCCCGGCCCTACCACTGTCGTCTAATCATGAAATGTTTTTTCAACTGCATTCAATGTAACTTGTTCCTGAGAATGTTTCAATAGAAGCTGATTATATTCAAAAGTATCAGTGCAGTTGTAACATCAACAGCAGTGAAGGTGTTGAGAATGACTGACTCATTTTTATAGTAGGGGATTTGTTTTGTCCTAAAGACTGCAAGCCAAATGCTAAATCTCAATCTACATATCCTGCTCAATGGCTTGATGTGTTTTGCTGAAATCTAAATACAGATCGATATTTTACCCTGTTTCAAGATAAAATCTAGATTATGTTACATTGTGAAGATGCATTTTTAGGCATTTGGGCATAAATTTGATTTTGGAATGCCTCCACTTTAAAAATGGAATATACTTTGTATTTGAGCATTCTCTTCCTTTGAAGCAAATATTGTGGTCAGCAGACTGTATGTCTGTCAAATGCTGCTTGGGGGACCAAAACAAAGCTAGTGGTTTTAGCAAGTTGGTACTGAAGCTTAAAGAGAGCATGGCTCTTGATTCACATAAACATGTAAAGAGCTGTGACCCAATGCTAATTAAGCAAAAGATATTTTCTTTCATGTCCTACTGCACGTTTCTCCCTTTTTAATTAAAATACAACAAAAGCTTCATTTTTCTAAACTTGCTTACAGTAAATATCCCTGAACACCAAAATAAATCTTTTTGAAGTGATTATTTTGTTTAAACCATATCAACTGTTGCAAAATAGAACTTTGAATAATTGACAGAACCAAATTGCTATTTTAAATAAATTGGACGTACTAATCCCTCTCCACTTGCTTGTTTTTAAATTAATGCATTGTGGTATTTCCATGGGTAAAACTACAAAGTTACCTCTTCAGAAGTGTAGTAGTGGTATACTACTTAATTTTTCTCATAACTGTCAAGTTGCAAAAAGTTATTACAGCTTGGTCTCTGGTTGCTTTGCTTACAATAAAGTATAAATCTGTTACGATATTCTTCATACAAATAATTAGTCCCAACATGTGCTTCTGTCAAACATTTGAGTTCCAAAATAATGTATCAACAATTTTTATTTGATTTTCCATTGTACTTTTATCACTTCAATTGTATAAATTGATATTACTATAGTTATAGAATTCTTCATAAACCTCATGTAGGTAAAGTTAGTTTCAACTATTTGACTTTATGCTATTTTTGGATTTATTTGATGTTTTTAACAATCCCTTGATGATCTTGATAATTGCTCAGGTATGCTTTGCTGAACAACTCTCACTTGTAAAATGGGCATTATTAATTAATTAATATTATTTGTTATGTTATGTCCAAGTTAATAGTATTTACCTCAATAAGATTGTATTAGGAATATGGTGAAGTTGAAGTCTAGTTATAGTTCGTGGTCCCTCTTCAGAACATGTCAGAAGTAATTTTGATGAATCTCGCTATTGCAATATTTTGAAACATTGGCTGGCTTTGGTTTGTGCTAGTACATATATATCAATGAGTGAATTATAAATCTATTCTTTGTTTTATTCATTTGGTTCATCACTATTATTAAGAACAATAGTTTGCATAAACAAGCCTAAGTGAATGCAGTTCCGTTTTAACAATTTAGGTGTATAGTTATCTCAATTTTGGTAGCAGTTAAAAATAAAAGTCAACTCCACAAGGCAATTGATCGAAAATGCAATATTTGAGGAGTTTCATTTACTGAAGATCTAAATCTTTAATTCGGTTTAATCTGAAGGATCTTCGATTGGATTCAGTAAAGAGATCTTGATATATTGGGTCAATGGGCTGAGGAGTGGCAAATGGAGTTTAACATGGATAAATGTGAGGTATTGCATTTTGGTAAAACAAACAAGGACAGGATTTATGTAATTAAAAATAGAACCTTTGGGTAGTGTTGTAGAACAGCGAGATCTAGGGGTTTGGATACTTAATTCTTTGAAGTTTGCATCACATGTAGACAGGGTGGTTAAGATGGCGATTAGCATGCTTGCCTTCATTGCTCAGATGTCTGAGTACAAGAGTTGTGACATCATATTGAGATTGTACAGGATGTTGGTGAGGACTCTTCTCAACTAATGTATCCAATTCTGGTTGCTCTGTTATAGGAAGCATATTATTAAGCTGAAGAAGGTTCAGGAAATATTGACAAATATGTTGCTAGGAGTAGGTTAAGTTATAAGGAGAGGCTGGATAGGCTGGGACTTTTTTCACTGGAGCATAGAAGGTTGAGGGATGATGTTAGAGGTTTATAAAATCATGAGGGGTATGCATAAGGTGAATGGCAAGTATCTTTTTCCTAGTGTGAGGGATTTCAAGACTGGGGGCATATTTCTAAGGTGAGAGGAGAAAGATTTTTAAAATGACTTGATTGGCAATTTTTTTGGTGATTCATGTGTGGAATGATCTTCCAGAGGAAGTGGTGGGTGCGAGTACAGTTACAGCATTTAAAAGACATTTGGATAGGTACATGAATAGGAAAGGTTTGGAAGGATCGGGGCAAAGCGCAGGCAGGTGGGATTAGTTTAGTTTGGGTATTTTTGTCGGCATGGACTAGTTGGATGAAGGCTCTGTTTCTGTGCTGGATGAGTATATGACTCCATGATTGCAGATGTGTCATGTTTTAACAGTCTTGATCTATTTTAGCTTATTTCTTAAAATGCGCTGAATTTAGCACATAGTTTGGTGATCCATTATTTGTTAGGTTCAACATTAGTGGTAAAGAGTAGAATCATAAAACTAATGCTGGAGCTCCTGCTTTGCTGAGGCAGGGGGTGCACAAATCAGAGCAACATAAGAGGGGCAATTCTGCAAGTCCTGTTCACGTTGGTTTTGTAAAGCCTTGAGGTGACACAATGACAGAAATTTTGAAACCAGCTGGTTTAATTGGTTATCAAACAGTAATTTTATTCAGCAAATTAGTTTATACTTACAGCTGCAGAGAATACTTTAGAGTATATGTTGAGCAAATTTTGTGGTGAGAGAACCAAAGAGACTATCTTGTAGATTTTTTTTAGCATTGCGAAATTAGTTACTCTATAGCAGTACCATTTCCTCTCCTTGTCCTCCTTATATACCATCTTCAGTAGCTTAAGTTATTATTAAATAGGTCAGGGTCCATCTACTCCTCCCAGGAGCCCACAGTTTACCATATTAGTTTTGCTTTTCTAATCGCTAATCACGTCTGGCCTCTTAGTTAAGGATATTTTACTTTTGGGATTGTTAAACTGGTGATCATTCATGCTTCTCATATTAGTGGAACATTGCTTATGATTTTTTTTATAAATCATTATCTTCATGTACTCTGGCTTTTACCAGCACCTAGTGTGTGCTGCATAGATTTAGGAATGTAGGAAATGGTACAGCTGTATAATGGGGAAGTGTTGTATTTTCAGAATCGTCATCTTTAATTTTGAAGAAAACCATGCACTGTTTGTGAAATGCATAGTCTGTTCTAAAGCAAACTATATGAAGATATAAAGCTAAGTGCAATACTTAAAGGTTTAATGTACTTTATCTTACATTACCAACCTAACCAATGAAGGATTTGTTGTCCTTTGTGCCAACATGTTTTATACACAAAGTACTATGCCTTTGAAATATGAACTGTGTGCACAAAAGCCTCACAACCATTGATTCTGTTGAAGTTGGCACCACTGGTTTGTTTGTGACAAGACAGAATGCCATCTACATTATTTGTAAGTTTGCATTAATGTTCCTTTTGATGTTACCAAAAAGCACAATTGTGAAACAAATTCTTAACAAGGCTGTGCTCTTCCTTTGACCTACATTTGAAAGTTGACAATAATTCATGCATATTCATTTCTGTTGTATAACCTATTTATAGACTTCTGTGATATAAAATATTTGCATTTGTTCAATGTGGAAGAAGGTTAAGGCTAAGACTTTTCCATAAATCATACTATATGCCTCTGAATCTTTACTGAAGATAATGTCTACTCTAAACATGGGAGGAGACTTTGTTTATATTCAAAAGTGGTTTTGTTTACATTTGAAATTTTCTACAAATTCACCTCTCCCTCAAAATATTGGGTGAGAGTGAAATCTTCTCTGATTCAGTGATGAGGGGCCTGGCTGTCTATCTGCGTTTTAATCATTTCAATCCCTTGGTCTTAATGAAGCAGTAAAGCCCTTAACTCACAAAGCAAAATGTATGTCCTTCCTAAAATAAAGCAAAGTACTGCAGATACTGGAGATCTGAAATAAAATCAGAAAGTGTTAGAAAAACTCAGCAGGTTTGGCTGCATCTTTGAAATGAGAAATAGAGTTAATGTTGAGTTTAGTATGACTTTTCTTCAGAACTGAATTAAATTAATCAGATTGGACTCAACATTACATTCTTGTTTCTTTCTCCACTGATGCCACCAGACCACCTGAGTTTCTCCAGCACTTTCTGAATGTATTATCACATTTCCTTTTCCATTTGATGTTAAAATATCTTTGATTATAAATAAATAACTTAATTGGTATTTGGACTATTTTAGTCACTTTTAATTGGGGCATTAATTTTAACATTTTATGTTTCGAGAGATTAAATTTTTGCACTGGCCAGCAATACGATTTTGGTTTTAGATGTACCTTTTAACTGTGTAAGTGGGCTTGATCTCTCAAGAACTAAGCTGTGCAACTTTTACATATTCTTCAATCACCATTAAAATTTAGAATTAGCTGTTCAATCTCAGGCTTTTTTCTTCCAAAGAATAATGTGAATCTTAAATTTTTTGATTTGGGAAATAAAGTGATGGAAAGTTTTATGGTCTTGGTAAGTTTCTTATTGTAATTTGTTACATTCATGCAGCATTTGAAATGAATTAAAATACTTTTCCTAGTGGGAAGCATTATTAAAACGTTGTCTTTATTCGATTCACTATGGTAAATGCTGATGGAGGAAATTATTCCATATGATAGATTATCCCTCCATAGAAAGTGGTGACTGATTTTCCTCAATTCTGAGCTTGCATTTCACTAATTGCTCCTCATCTTACAGTTGAAGTTTAAAGTTAACTTCCTCCAGATTTATTACTTCTAGTTAGCTTCCTCTGTTTCCTTTCATTCAATTCCTTTCAAGGCTGAATGGTTTACGTTCTTTCTAACCAGTTCTCATTAGTCAATCCTCTGACATTTGAGATCAACTTTGTTGTCTTTTTCTGTATTACCCCTGGAACATGATGTTTCTTTTGCACCTGGGTAACTAGAACTAATTGCATTCCTCAAGGTATGACCTGAATAAATCCCTGGAGATGACAAACATGACTGCTTTAGAGTTCTAGCAGTATGGCTCAGCATACTTCTAGTTTCATTGTTTATTGGTCCCCTCACTGATTCAGCATTATCCATAAAGTTAATGTCTCCTCTTCTTGCAAAGTATAACATTTAGTATATTTTCTTTCTGTTGTCTCTCTGTAAATGCTGTCAAAATCCTAGTATTGTTCCCTGGGTCTGACTACTAACCCCACCAATTTCATATCCAGTGTATTTTACCAAATTGACTTTCATTTCTAAATCTCAGTTCCAGCATTGTTCATTACATTCTATTCAGTAAGTCTCTCAGCCCAACATCATGCACTGAACTAGTAGTTGCTACTATTCCTTGTCAGCCAGTTTCTTTCTTCTATCATCCAGGATGCCTACTCTATCAAGAACTTAGTCAACCTTTGTGTCAGAAAGCTTTTAACTATGCTACACTGTCAGTTGGAGAGACACAAAAGAGTTGAACCTCTCTCTCATCTGAAACTATGCTGACTACCAATTACTAGATTTTTTTATATTTTGTTAATCCTCTGGATTGTTTGTAGTAAGTTCATTTTTGGAGTACATGGGCACAAATTGCAGGCTCACAGCTCCTTGAAAGTGGAGTTTCAAGTAGATAGGAAATGAAGAAGGCATTTGGTATGCTTTCCTTTATTGGTCAGAGTATTGAGTACAGGAGTTTGGAGGTCATGTTGCAGCTGTACAGGACATTGGTTAGGCCACTGTTGGAATATTGCGTGCAATTCCGGTCTCCTTCCTATTGGAAAGATGTTATGAAAAGATTTACAAGGATGTTGCCAGGGTTGGAGGATTTGAGCTAAAGGGAGAGGCTGAACAGGCTGGGGCTGTTTTACCTGGAGCGTCGGAGGCTGAGGGGTGACCTTATAGAGGTTTACAAAATTATGAGGGGCATGGATAGGGTAAATAGGCAAAGTCTTTTCCCTGGGGTCGGGGAGTCCAGAACTAGAGGGCATAGATTTAGGATGAGAGGGGAAAGATATAAAAGAGACCTGAGGGACAACTTTTTCACACAGAGGTGATACTTGTATGGAATGAGCTGCCAGAGGAAGTGGTGGAGGCTAGTACAACTGCAACATTTAAAAGGTATCTGGATGGGTATATGAATAGGAAGGGTTTGGAGGGATATGGGCCAGGAGCTGGTAGGTGGGACTAGATTGGGTTGGGATAGCTGGTCGGTATGGACAAGTTGGACTGAAGTGTCTGTTTCCATGCTGTACGTCTCTATGACTCTATAAATGTGTCCCCTCTATGCTAACAAATCAAACACGCTCTCATGGCACATTTCTAGTTTTGGGGAATAAAAGTATTTTTAATCAACATGTTCAGAGATGTTATGTCACACCTCTGGAGCAAGTGGAGCTTGCACCTGGACCTTCTAGCCCAGAGATAGGTAAATTACCATGCAAGACCCACATTTCAAGATAGAGATGGTCATCAGCTCTTTTCCATAGAATTCACCTTTGGGGGAATGGCAAATCTTTTTACTCATTGATTTTAGCCACACCTTTATGAAGAACATGCAAGGAATTATTTGTACAATTCCATACACTCATTCCAGCATTCTAACAACCCAACTAGATCAGATCCCATCTTGATTAATAGATCTATAGTATTTGATAGAGTAAACTTTGTTTGATGTTCTTTAATGTTTTCCAGTGTCCTCATGGTCCAATTGTTCTAATCTAATGAAGTATCTTTAAAGAAAATTCAGAACGAGCTGTGCATGCAAATGGTCATAGTTACACTGGCAAGCTTTCATTATTTTCATTTCTTCGTTGAATGTCCAGATCACTAGCAAGGCCATCATCTATTTTTTCATCTTGAAGTACCCTTCAGAAGGTGCTGCTTGCAGTCTGTGGATTGTAAGTAGTTCCACAGTGCCATTATGTCAAAATCCAGAACTCACTCTCTAATGTGTTATAGTGACATAGTAGCTGGTCAACCTTCAAACTTACACTTTTTAGAAGTCATCCTAAACTAAGCCCAACTCCAAAATTGCACAAGGTCTTCCTCAACCATTACTGCTCAACTCATTAACCTATCTACATTGCCTTCAATTACGCAACACCTCTTTCTATTAAAATAGGAGTCACATTCTAATTTTTGCATCTGTCCTTGGCCTTGCCCCCTTTCCAGTTATAGAATAATAGAGATGTACAGCATGGAAACAGACTCTTCGGTCCAACCTGTCCATGCCAACCAGATGTCCCAACCCAGTCTAGTCCCACCTGCCAGCACCCAGCCCATATCCCTCAAAACCCTTCCTATTCGTATACCCATCCAAATGCCTCTTCTCTAACTTCCTCAGACATTTAAAGTAGTCTTTGCAAGGTATCATGTGGAATTAAATATAATTCATGACTTCTTTGTAAGGAAAAAAGGTCTTTTAATGTTAATTGTTAAATAATTGTCTAATGCTGCCACATGAAGCAAAATATATACCAGTTTAAGTAGTTACAGAATTTTCGCTTTATTGAAGAAAATTTGTCATATGGAATCTAACACGTTAGTTATCAGAGTCTGTTCTGCTCCCTTGTGACTACAATTAGTGAGTTATTCAGAACATAGTAGAATAATTAATCATTGAATTTCTGTAATTTTAAAACACCTATACAAACTAAAGCAAAATTATGATGAAAGGAAGAGAATTGACAATTCTACAAGATACCTTGCAAAGACTGTGGAAAACACTACATAGAGCAAACGGGAAGAAAATTGTTCATACAAGTGCACGAATGTCGGCTCGCCACAGCCAAACATGACCAGCACTCTCTCGTTTTCAGCCACACAGGCAACAAAGGACACAAATTCAACTGGAGCAATGTAACCAACCTAGCACAGGCAAAACAGAGACACACCAGAGAATTCCTTGAAGCCTGGCACTCCAATCAGAATTCAATCAACAGATACATTTGAATGGTTTGTATACAGGGTCCAGTTCAGACACCAAATCCGCAGAGCCAACAAACATAGACATATAAATACCAGCAGGGACAGACCACCAACACCTTATCATAGACTCACTGATGATATCACCCAAATGACAAAACGTTTGCGAGAAAAACACACCGGTTTGGTGAATGAATCCACAACTTCATTCTCAACCTGAGCTTCAAATCCTCTCAAGAACTCTAGAACAGGCAATTGAGACAATAAGGGATACAACACACATGATATTAAACATAGAACAATACAGCGCAGAACAGGCCTTTCGACCCTCTGTTGTGCCGACCTGTGAACTAATCTAAGCCCAACCCCCTGTACTATCCCATCATCATCCATGTGCCTTTCCAAGGACATTTAAATCTCCCTAATGTGGCAGAGTTAACTAAATTGACAGGCAGGGCATTCCATGCCCTTATCGGTCTCTGATATCTGTCTTAAATCTATCACTCCTTAATTTGTAGTTATGCCCCTCTTACAAGCTGGTGTCATCATCCTAGGAAAAAGACTTTCACTGTCTACCCTATCTAATCCTCTGATCATCTTTTTTTGTCTCTATCAAATCTCCTCTTAGCCGCCTTCTTTCCAATAAGAACAAACCCAAGTCTCTCAGCCTTTTCTCATAAGACCCTCCAGACAAGGCAACACCCTGGTAAATCTCCTCTGCACCTTTTCTGATGCTTCCACATCTTTCCTGTAATGGAGCAACCAGAACTGTACACAATATTCCAAGTGCGGCTGCGCTAGCATTTTGTATATTTGCAGCATGCTGTTATGGCTCCGGAACTCAATCCCTCTACCAATAAAACCTGTCACACCGTATGCCTTCTCAACAGCCCTATCAACCTCGGAGGCAACGTGTTACACTTTGTTTCTCATATATATCCTAGCAGCTTTATTTTACAATTATGAACTACGCTTAGGGATATAAAGCAAAGGTAAGTCACCACAGTCCTTCTTGACCATAGTACTGCTCTCTTAGTCAACCAGTGGTGGTGTAAGCTGACAGTCACCAAGCCTGAAGGAAAGGGAAAGGTTGAGAAGGAGAATCCTTCACGGTAACCTCAGCCTGTGCAGGAATCCAACCCATGCTGCTGGTGTTACTCTGGATTGCAAACTAGTCATTCAGCCGACTGACCCCTTAGGTATATAAATAGATTGGCAGGCCCACATTAGTAGAAGTGTAGATGGAGAGCAGGTTGAAAAATATTTTATATTTGTTCTATATAATAGAAAAGTGGGGGAAATGATATTTTGACTTTTTAATATTATGGATCACTTGAAATTTCAGCTGGTTTTTGCTTGAATACATAATAAACTCAAACGCTTTTTATTTATATCACAGCCGGTAGCAAGATTTACAACTAAAATGGCCTAGACTTTTCTCTTCTGTAGCTTTGCCATAGTAAATGGAGTAAAATATCCTCCCCTAAAAAGCAGCAGTTTAATTTTAAAACCAGCTAGAAACTCAACCTATCATGTATTGATAGGCTCAAGAGGGCTAGCTCTCGAGCCATTTTCCTCAAATTTCAACCTCAAATAATTACAGCCATTTTAATAGTAGCTGCAGCAAAGTATTCCTGAAGGAAGTACCATAATGACTAGGCTACATTATGAGCTGATAACAAAAGTTTGCGTAACTTTGCCTGGATATTTTCTCATTAGTACTCTTGGCAGATTAGTCAGAACTTCGCATTCCCAAAATTACTGATTTGCAGATCATATCTGGATTTGCAAATTGAAGTGCTTCTATTATTTTACATTGAAGATACAATTGAAAAAACTAGATGAGGCTCCAAGTTAGGCTTTATAATTTCCCATGCATTAAGACCCATTCAGCAAGGGATTCTGAAGGTCTATCTTCTGAATGCACCAAAATGCTGCACACTTCTCGAAGAAAAGCTAATGATCTGCACCTTAGATTTACTCAGAAGCAAGATCGTTTTGACTTTTTTTTTTGGTGAGCCCTTCCAGGTAGTGTCTGGTAATAAGTATGTAAGTTAGCTTGCTGAGCTTGAAAATTTGTTTTCAGACATTTTGTCACCACACTAGGTAACATCATTAGTGAGAGTCTCTGGTGAAGTGCTGGTGTTATGTCCTGCCTCTCTATTTATAGGTCTGGGTTTCTTAAGGTGGGTGATGCTATTTCCTGTTTTTTTTTCAAGGGAAGGTAGAATTATTTAGATCTTAAGTGTTTATTGATGGAGCTCTAGTTAGAATGCCATGCCTCCAAGAATTCTCATGCGTGGTTTTGTTTCACCTGTTCTAGGATGTATTCAATAATAAAACCTACAAACAAGTCAATGGAGCACCTATGGGATCACCAATATCAGGGCTCATAGTGGAAGCTGCCTTCCCATCTGTCCAATCCAAACTTTGGGTCTGCTATGTAGATAACACCTTTGTCACCACAAAATGGAACAAATTAGAGGAAGCGTAAAATACCATCAACAATATCCTGACAGACATAAAATTCACAGAAGAGGAGAGCAATAACAGACTCCCATTCCTAGACATGACAGTTGAACGTATAGTTAGCGCAGAGCTTCAAACCTCAACTCTGATGAAGGGTTTTTGCCTGAAACATCGATTTTCCTGCTCCTTGGATGCTGCCTGACCAGCTGTGCTTTTCCAGCACCACACTCTTAGTTCTAATCTCCAGCATCTGCAGTACTCACTTTCGCCTAGCTTCAAACTAGCAACTACAGAAAAACAACACCACGGACCAAACACTTCAGAAGCAATCATCCCAGTACCCACAAACTGAGCTTCGTCAAGACGTTATTTCAATGAACTACATCACACCGCAGCATCCAAGAATTACAAAAAGCAGAAAAAAAATATCTATACAACATTCCCAAGAAAAGTGGGTGCCCAATAAACACAATCCACCGATTCCTCAGAAACAAACCCAAACAAGCAGATACAATGCAACCATATAGCCACATTATCTTACATCAAAGACAAATCAGAAATGACTTCCAGACTACTCAGACCCCTTGGCATCGTGGTCACCCACAAACCTACCAACACACTTAAACAGCGACCAATGAACCTGAAGGATCCATTAGATACCACCAGCAAAACTACTGTAATTTACAAGATACCACACAAGAACTACTTAAACAAAAAACGTTACATCATACAAACTAGCAGGAAACTTGCCAGCAGGATACATGAACAACAACTAGCCATCAAACGACACGACCCACTATCACTAGTTTCAATACATACAGACAAACAAAGAAGGACACCACTTTGACTGGGACTATAGACACATCCTGGGATAGGCAAAACAAAGACACACATGAGAATTCAACAGGTATGGCATTCTAACCAGAATTCCATCAATTATCACATTGATTTAGAACTTATCTACCTTCCCTTTTGAAAAAAAGAACTGGAAATGATATCACCCACCTTAAGAAACCAAAACCTATAAATAGAGAGGCAGAACATAACACCAGCACTTTACCAGAGACTCTCACTGATGATATTACCTAGTATGGCGACAGAATATCTGAAAACAAACCTTCCACCTTGGCGAGCTAACTTACATACTTATCATCAACCTGAGCTACAAATCTTCTCAAAAAATAGCGTTTGGTAATCTTTGTCAATTCAGAGTCCTTCACGTTGGGCACAAATCTTAGAGAGTAAAAGTGTATATGTCTATTTCTACTTGCCATGTGGATTGCAAAGTTCATTTTCCCTCAAAACCATGTGAATATTCCTCAGTCATATGTGAAGGAAAGTTTTCATTCTATTAATGTCCAACTAATGCAGTGATCCAATCACTTTTGCCTACATATTCTTTAGTATTTTTGGAGGTGAACCATAACTATTACTGTTAGTTGTGTTTAGCCCACATATCATCTCACTAGTACAAACTTTTGCTTAGTGGTAGCACTCTTGTTTCTGAGTGATCAGTGTTCACCACTGCAGTCAGGTTTATTGTTCAATTGAAGCTCCCATGATCTTTGAGAAATTATTAATTTGAGGTCCAGCCAATTCAAGAGTGTTATGTTGAATGTATTAGGATGAGAAATTGTCGGCACCTGCCTTTAACTCAGGCAACTGCCCTCTTACACATCAACAGCTAATACTTGTAATGGTCTTAGGCACCATATCAAGCACACATTGAATATCCATTTTAATTATTCAAAGTAGGCAGATTATGATACCAGTGTGCAACACTGATTTGGTGCCACCATTGCCATCTTGGAACTCAGTGATCCACAATATCCCTCTAACTTTACGTAGCTGAAGATATGTCTGGCAGATGAAAAGACTCCCAACCAACCTATCATCAACTACTTTAAAAAATGAACCAGCAAATAAACTTTCTGATCATTCCTATGATGTGGCAGGGTTGGTGCTCTCTCTAATTTAAATTTACAAAGTTCTATAGGGACTCATGACCGTTGCTGAAAAATACTTTTTGTTGATATCAAAGCTTCGACACAACCTAGTTGCACCCAGATGTGGGAGAACTAATAAGTAGTCCCCTGTGAATTTAGGTAGAGCTAAAGTCACCAAAGTCTTACCAGACCATAGGACTGTTCTCTCATTAGAGAGAAAAATGCCTGGTGATGGTTGAACCTGAGGGTCACCATGCCTCAAGCATTAGAGAGGTTGAGAAGAAGTGTCCTTTGTGGTAACTTCAACTGGTACAGCAATTTAATCCATGCTGTTAGCATCATTCTGCATTGTATGCCAGCCATCCAGCTAAATCGAATCCCTCCTTTGACAATTGAAAATGACTTGGAGAATGAACAACAATGACATAGACAGGTAAAACTGCTAGAAGAAGGAGGGAAGAGACGAGATGTAATCATCTAGATGGCTCCGGGAATAGTTAGGCACTTCATATGGGCTACTTCAGCCTCAGTAAGGTTGTTTTGAAATCTGCCGTCTACTGTAACTACATGTGCAAACTCCAAGCAGATCAAAGACCACATTGCGAGTGAATGTGAAAATGACTGTGGTTGTTGAACTTCTGCAGTTTTGGTTCATACCATCTTGATGTGGAGGTGCTGGTTTTGGGTTGGGTTGGACAAAGTCAGAAGTCACCAGGTTTATTTGAATTGTAAACTTGCAGAACACTTCACCTGACAAAGGAGCAGCGCTTTGAAAGCTTGTGATTTCAAATAAACCTGTTCGACTATAATCTGGTGTCATGTGACTTCTGACTTTGTCCTATCATCTTGAAACTAGAGATTTTGCAACATGCCACATTTTGCTGTCCAAGATTGCAAATAGAGGTCCCTTAGTTTTTCTATTCAAAGATTGCTAACAAACTTCCTTTTCCTCCTGTCAAAGAAATGTTTGACAAAGTACTACATAAAAGTCTTTTTGAACAAAATTTGATAGGTGGGTCAGTGTGGGCATGGATAATCATTGATTTAAGAACAGAAAATATATGCCTAAATCTTGTGTACCTTGGTTTGACCTACTACTCTAATTCAGTGTTACGTTCGGGCTGCACTATGGTTTGAGGTAAGCTGTTAATTTTCGGGGATGGATTTATGGGATAGATGGGATAGGGAAATAGGGGAAAGCCACGTCAGGATACCTCCCTAATGTATTTTCAAACTGGAGAAGGAAAATGTCTTTGTAGGATAATCTCATAAAGCTTTGGGCCTAGTGGGTTTAACAAACATACAAACAATGAACAATAGTAGCCCTTTGAACCTACTCTGCCAATCACTAAAATAATGGCTAATCTGATTTTAATCTCAGCTGTACATTCATGCACATCCCTGATAATCTTTGACTCTATGCTAATCTATAATATATCTATCTCTGCTTTAAAAATGTTTAAAGATTCTGCATCCACTGTCTTTTGAAACAGGGAATCCCAAAGACTCTCAGTTCTCTAAGAGGAAAAAAATGTTTTCTCAGCCCAATCTTAAATTGGTGACCTCTATTTTTAAACTATGACTGGATCTGCATTATCTTGGCAAAATTATCATTGAGTTAAGGACAGAAAATAAGGACTTGCAAATAGTTAATTTTTCAATTTGGAGTATGGTTACGTGTGGTGTTCCTCAAGGTTCAGCATTAGGATTACTTTTATTTCCATAAACATGGTGGCACTGGATATTGGAATATAAAAGTCTGGCTGATTGACTGCTAATTGGTGGGGTGGTTGGAGTCAAAGGGAACATGTGTTTGAAGGCACTACCACTTTCCCGGGGTTGGCACCTCGATAGTCCTTGCGATGCTGGTGGATGATGGATTGCTGAGACACTTTGCAATTCCTCTCCACTTTGTAATCCAGAGCCATGTTGATAGTAGTCTGAAGTTGCATGGCAGCAAGCTGACTTGGAGTGCCAGAAACGTGAGCTTCCACTGCAGCAGTCCGTTGTTCAGAGGCTACTTCTTATGTTGGGATGGAAACTGCAACATTGCATAATGCAATGTTTGATGGCCATAGTTCTGTGCAATCAGAGTGAGTACCACATCAGTTTCAGGAAGGTCCTGCACAAAATTCCTGCTCTGACCAACTTTACGTCAAAATCTTTCATGATCCCTGACATTTACCACCCTGTTTCTGGCAGGTTTCCCAATGCACCAACATCCCATGTGCATACAAATCAGCATTCTTCAGAAAACTGTCCCACTAAACATTTTATCTGTCCTTCACAGCATAACTGGAAGTTGTCCTCATACCCCAGCAAGCACCTTTTTTTTTAAATGGAATTCAATCTCTGACTTTCCATTGCCATTTGCACAGATTTACCTCTACATTCCCATGCGGTCCCTTGTTTCATTGTAAACAAAAGGTCTGTTTCCACATGGACGTTGAAAACATTCAACTTTACCTCACCAACTCTTCCACTGTCTCTATGTTGACAGGTTGCTTGCCTCACTTCCAGAATGGGATAAACAGAAATTTCTTTCTCTTTAATATTGAGAAGACTGAAGCCATTGTCTTCAGTCCCTACCTACATTATGCTGCTTAGCTATTGACGGGACATGAGCTTTAAAGCACATATTACTGCTGTTACTAAAGCAACCTATGTCACCTTGATATTGGACTTTAACCTTGTCTCAGCTCATTGCTGCTGAAATTTTAATCCATGTTATTGCTACCTCCAGAACTGACTACTCTGGCCATACATTCTACCTTCCATAAAATTGAGGCCTTCTATTGCCTATGTTCAAACTCCTATCAAGTTCCATTCATTCCTATGTTGCTAATGTAAATTGACTATCCATTAAACAAAACCTACGTTTTAAAATTCTTATCCTTATTTTAAGATCCCTTCATGGTCTGGTTCATCCCCTTCTCAATAAACTGCTTTAACCCCACAACGTTCTGCACCCATCTAATTCTGGCCATTTGAACATCCCTGATTTTAATCATTACCTCATTGTTTATTGGGCTTTCAAATGTCTATGCCCTAAGTCTGGAATTTTCTTCCCAAAGCCGCCTCATTTTTCTCATTAAGATACATCTTAAATGCTACCTTTCAACCAAGCTTTTGGTAATCTAATTTAATATCCCTTCTGTGGTTTAGTGATGAATTTTGTTTTATAGGGCCGAGGGTTATTTTATATTAAAGATGTTATATCAAACTGGTTTTAGCTTAGGCCAGGACTCTAAATTACGGGTCTATTAGCACAAATGCAATACTTTGATAAAAACAACAGCAAGTGCTGGAGAAACTCAGATCTGGAAGTTGCTGTGGAGAGAGAAACGGAGTTAACATTTTGAGTCCAGTATGACTACTTCAGAACTGAAAAGAGCGAAGGGTGGTAGCTTTTTACACCATTGCCAGAGAGGAATGTGAACATGTGGAACAGTTGATGAGGCTGCCCAGAGCAAAAGAGAAAGGGAGTGAAAATGGTGGTAAAAAGATAGTCACAAAGGCTGTATTGAAGATGTGAAAAGGAGAAAATGGGTTATATCTACAGAATATAAAGTCAACAAGACACAAACGTAGAGTGGAGAATGTCATAGAGATGTACAGCACAGAAACAGACCCTTCAGTCCAACTCATCCACACTGACCAGATATCCCAACCCACTGCCAGCACCTGGCCCATTTCCCACCAAACCCTTCCTATTCATATACACATCCAAATGCCTTTTAAATGTTGCAATTGTACTAGCCTCCACCACTTCCTCTGGCAGCTTATTCCATACACGTACCACTCCTCTGCGTGAAAAAGTTGCCCCTTAGGTTTCTTTTACATCTTTCTCCTCTCACCCTAAACCTATGCCCTCTACTTCTGGACTCCCCTCACCCCACGGAAGAGACTTTGTCTATTTATCCTATCCATGCATCTCATGATTTTATAAATCTCTAGAAGGTCACTCCTGAGCCTCTGACACTTTAGGGAAAACAGCCCCAGCCTATGGGCGGCACGGTGGCACAGTGGTTAGCACTGCCGCCTCACAGCGCTAGAGACCGGGTTTAATTCCCACCTCAGGTCACTGACTGTGTGGAGTTTGCACATTCTCCCCGTGTCTGTGTGGGCTTGCTCCGGTTTCCTTCCACAGTCCAAAAATGTGCAGGTTAGGTGAACTGGCCATGCTAAATCACCCATAGTGTTAGGTGAAGGGGTAAATGTAGGGGAATGGGTCTGGATGGGCTGCGCTTCAGCGGGTCAGTGTGGACTTGTTGGGCCGAAGGGTCTTTTCCACACTGTAAGTAATCTAATCCATTCATTCTCTCCCTATAGCTCAAATCCTCCTACCCTGACAACATCTTGGAAATCTTTTCTGATACCTTTCCAGTTTCACAACATCCTTCCAATAAGAAGGAGACAGAATCGCATGCAATATTCCAACAGTGTCCTAACCAATATCCTGTACAGCCACAACATGACATCCCAACTCCTGTACTCAATACTCTGACCAACAAAGGTAAGCATACCAAATGCTGTCTTCACTATCCTATCTAACTGTGACTCCACTTTCAAGGAGCTATGAACCTGCACTTCAAGGTCTCTTTGTTCAGCAACACTCCCTAGGTCTTTACCATTAAGTGTATAAGTCCTGCTAAGATTTGCTTTTCCAAAATGCAGCACCTCACATTTATCTAAATTAAACTCCATCTGCCACTTCTCAGCCCATTGGCCCATCTGATCAAGATCCCGTTGTAATCTGAGGTAACCTTCTTCGCTGTCCACTACACCTCCAATTTTGGTGTCATCTGCAAACTTACTAACTATACCTCTTATGCTCACATCCAAATCATTTATATAAATGATGAAAAGTAATAGATCCAGCACCAATCCTTGTGGCACTCCAATCTGAAAGACAACCCTCCTCCACCACCCTCTGTCTTCTATCTTTGAGCCAGTTCTGTATCCAAATGGCTAGTTCTCCCTGTATTTCATGAGATCTAACCTTGATAACTAATCTTAATAAAAACGCAAAACCAAGTCATTCTCTGAGGTTGTGGAACTCAATATTGAATCAGACCCCTATGAGATTCTGTATTGCCATTTTTCCTAGCAAGTGGGGAGCCACTCATTTCAGTGCATTGTATTCCTTCTGCCAATGTTTTGCCCACTCACTTAACTGCTCCAAATCCCCTTGAAACATTTTTGTATCCTCCTCACACCAGCTTTGAGCATCTATAAATTGTAAATATTACATATACTGTAATCAATAATTTCATATCATTGATACAGGTTGTGAATAGCTAAGGTTCAAGCATTGATCTTTCGATTGTTCCACTTGTCACGATATACAAACCTGAGAATGACCCATTTACTCCTATTTTGCTTTCTATCTATTAATCAGTTGTCAAAATTTTCTAATGTTGTTACACACCTCTGGAGCAGGTTAGATTTGAACCTAGGACTTCCTGGCTCAGAGGTAAACACACTACACTGTGTCTGCCACAGAGCCCTTCTTAGCAGGTTCTTAACTCATGTCACTATCTTAACCCAGTTCCACATGCTTCAATTTATTTTTTGCTAATCTTATGTGAGACCTTATCAAATTGACTTTGAACATCTATCAAAGCCACATCCACTATTTCCCCTTATCTATTCTGCTAGTTACATTCTGAAAAAAAGTTTGTAAACATCACTTCCCTTTAATAAATCCATGTTGACTCTGGTTTAATATAATTTAAATATCCTGCTATCATACTCTATTATTGATCTTGTAATTTTCCTCTGATTGGTATTAGACTAATGGGGTTGTGACTTTACACTTGCTTTCCTTCTTTTGTTAAAAAGTGGGTTTGCATTTGCAACATTTGATTTACACATGAATAATAGCCATTAGCTAAAGTTTCAGAGGGTGACCATTCAGAGTAGAACTGTGTACCAGCAAGAAATTAACACTTCAAGAAAGGAGGGAAAGAGAAAACTACACATGAAATTAAACTGAAGAAGGTGATATTGTTATCCAATTATCACCCAGCTTCCAAGCTTGCTTGATTAGAAGCCAATACTTGGTATGAATTCCTGGTGTAGAGTGCCTGAGAGATTGAATAATGATATATTGATATTCTTTGTAAAATTGTAACATTCCCATTACATTGAAATCAATGGATATCACCATGAGGAATAATGAATGTTATTCTTACTATTTTCAGATAGCTGCAGTCATTGTTTTTACCTATTTTCAGATATAGTAAAGTGACTTCTCAACCTGCTTATCCAGCTTCTATTGGCTGTCATCTACCTTGCCTTTCAATTTTCTTAGACCCTTCCTAGACCCATTGCCAACAGTTGCCACTCTCTTTCACTTAATTCCCAATGTCTCATTAACTGCCCCTCTCCCTGTAACTGTAAACAGCATCACAGAGGGTCCATGAGTATTATGTGGGTGTTTTTATTTTAATTCATTTGCTATGAAAATGAGATTGATAGGGTGACATTGTACAATAAAACTTAAAATGCCTGAAATAAAGTAAGAAATTTCTTGAAACACTCTGCAGGTCTAGTAGCATCTACAGCATTGATGTTCTGGGTCAGTTCATTGGCCTGCAATATAACTTGGTTTCTCTCTCCTCAGAGCTGTTAATTTCAGTTTCCAGCATCTGCCATAGGTGATCCTTGTTTTAAGATAACACCACTGACCCACATCATGTACCATCGGTCATATGCACTGGAGCAACTTGCCAATGCTCCTTTTGTCAGCATTGACCAGTTTGGGCCAAGGGTCCTATCACTGTGCTATAGGACTCTATGACTCCACAGCACCTTTGAAACCCATGATCTTTACCATTTAGAAGTAAAAGTGCAACAAATACACAAGAACCTGCAAGTTCCTCTACAAGCCTGATGACTTGGAACTGTATCACTGTTCCTTCGGTGTTGCTGGGTCAAAATTATGGAACTCCCTCCCTCACAGCTCTGTGGGTGTACTTAACCGCACGGACTGCAGTAGTTCACCAAAACGTTGTCAAGTAAAATTGGGAATGGACAATAAATGTTGGCCTAAACAGCAACGTTCAAATCCTGCAAAAAAATAGGCAATGTAATCTTTCACATGTCATTACATAAATGCTCTTTGTACTTATCATCCTGTCCCATTTCAACCTTGTAAATTCCATTTGATATAAGAATGTTTCCAATACCAGTTCACCTTTTAACAGTCTAATCTGTCCAGTTTGTGTGACAACAGAAATAGCTGAGCATTAATCGGGTAGCACTTCTTACATGCTACACTCTACCATGAGCAAATGATGCAATTCGAGTGGGCTTTTCACTGCTGCTATCGCCACGGACAGGGGAAAAAGAAAAGGTAGAACATATAGCTATCCTAAATCAAATCCTTGTCATACAAGGTTAGACATATGAAAATATAACTATAATGTCAAAGGCAGTGATATATTCCGCACAGACAAGCTTTCAACCCACATTTCCGGTACACTGATAGCTGTTGCGATTCAGACGTAAGACATACAAACATAAGGCTGGATCTATATCTTTGTTTTATTTTTAAAATAGTGATCATTCCTAAGTTATTGTATATATAGAATTTCATCTGGAGCTGAAGTTCAATGTGAAACATTTAAGCACCAGCTTTTTGACTGTTGCTTTAATTTCATTGAATTTTGGATTGTGTGGTTAGAGTTCCTGTTTATTATCGCATCTTCCTTGCTGTTATTTACATCGTGCAAAAGTATAAAAGATTTCCTGAAGAGTGAACTGTATTAGTTTTCTTAACAAAATGCTTAACATATTGTCTATAAAGGGCGAATAATCCATTGAACCACCTACGAAAATTGGCACTGAATAGGAATTATATCCTGGGAAGCAGCAAATTCCTGCTTTGGAGCACTGGGTGGATTTTTATTTGATGTGTACATCTTTTACTTTTGAACCTTTCTGTCTCGTTTTTGGAGCGTTCCCAAATGTTCATGATGATGGCTGTTGTGTGTTAGAGCAGGTATGGCCCAGGCTGATCAGGCTGTAATCTCTTGATGTAACTTATACATTTTGTCTCTGGAAAGAAGATGCTTTACTTTTGAATCTTTAAGGTGAACGGCTTTGCATATAAAGTTTTGATTACTTATAAGTAAATGCAGTTTCTGTCAACACGTCCTATTTTAATATGTTAAAAATCACGCAACACCAGGTTATAGTCCAACAGGTTTATTTGGAACCACTGGCTTTCAGAGCGCCGCTCCTTCATCAGGTGGTTCACAGGTATTGTGTCAATTTTAACTTTGTCCACCCCAGTTCAACACTGGCTCCTGCAAGTCATTTTAATGTGTCTTGAGTTGCTGAGTCCCTAATTGGCGAATGAGCTGGAACCTTCCGCTTCCAGAATGAGGCTGAGATTTGGGTTTGATCAAGGGCCTGCTTTCTACATGGAAAAAGGGTTTGTAAACAAACGTCAGACACGAGAGGCGATTAACACAAACGTATGTCAACCTCGTCGTCATGAAGCTGCTGCCCTCTAGGACAAATACAAAGGCGATTTCCTGTGAAGACAGTACCTTGCACGTTTTCACTCCCCAATAAGGGCAAAGGTACAAATGCTCAGCCACTAACCTAGCCCCTCCACACACACACACACACCTATGTCCAATGCCAATGCCTGCCCCTAACAAAGCCCAATTGGTGGGATCGAAACAGAGCACACTATTATTCCCGGCTCCTGACAAGGTGACTGGCGGAATTCTATTATTTACGGAGAAATGTAGTCGCCAGGAAAACCGGCTTCTCCCAGCGGTTGTAACATCTGACGTAAGTGGAAAGTGCCTCCAGAGCTTAAAGACAAATAATGTGCGTCAAAGGCTAGCCTCAGGCGAGCGACACGGGCCACATGGAACATAAACCATGATTATAGGGAGCCTTCTGATCCTGAGTCAGAACTGACTACCGAATCTGAAACATTCTTTCAGAAATGAGCTCAGTGTGATGATCAAATAACCAGTGCATATGCGTGTTAGACTGAGGGACAACATTGTTTTAGGTCAGACGTGAATAATTCCAAAAGAGAGATCCTGAAACAGCATTTTAAACAGGATCGAAGAAAATTGTGTGTGAGGGGTGTAGTAAATGAGGCTGGTGAGTGTGGCACGGCAATTGGAAGTTCAGAAAAGACTGCTGGTGAATTGTATCCTGTTGGTTTGATCAAAACTGGGAAGGCGACAACAGGTTTTAAGCTCAGTATTTTATGCTGCAGTGCCCTGTAAAACTGAAGTGAAACTGACTCATTATAGGGACAAACTGGCGAAGGGTATTTTTTTTGTACCTGTATGGATACAATCTACGTGTGTGCAAACTGGGAAGTGGCGCTTCAGAGAAAAAATACCACGCTAAGCTTGTAGCTCTCTATCTGGAGATCAGTGAGATTGGCATCTGTACGCTGTCTCTCTGTTACTATAAATACACCACATTACAGCGACTGCGTCAGTGCAGCTGTGACTGATCGACCAATAACTCCTTTCCACGGTCCACAAGAAAAAAATGCACACATCTGGATAGAGTGTGGGTGGGAAAGGGCGTTTACCGGTTTAAAGTGAATATGTCTTCTCTCTAAATCTTGGTAAATATTTTAATCCCAACGAGGTATTATAGTGCTGAGGATGTCTGCCCCTCCGCCGCCCGACACCTCAGCAGCGCCGTGAATTTCTGAAAGTCTCCTCCCAGAAATATGCTGTTGCTTCTTTGGTTTCCTACATTGGGAGCTCACCCCCCTCCCTTTTACCAAAAACAACGGATCAGTCATGAAAATCCAGCCCGCGCCCTCTTTTTTTAAAATCTCTGCGTCGATGATACAAAAATTAAAGACAGCTTCTGTGAATAGCTCCCAACAATGTTACAATATTTAAGTAATTTGGGATTATGTGCTCGAGACTAATACCATTGGTGTAGAGATTCCCGATTTACCTTCAAAATTGAATCGTTATTTTAGGATCGATCTTTGCGAAAGACACCAATTTATTTGAAGCATTTAAATTTGCATGGGCATCGGTCCTGCTCAGCTGTCAGAGCAGCCTCCACTCTAACGTCTTATGAGCCAGGTCCAGCTGCACAGCTGCAGTACTGTGGTTGCTCATGTGAGTGCAGATAACGCAAGTGAAGTCTATTCTCGGAGTGTTTCAGTGTGACTGAGCTCAATGGGGGCTTTCAGGGTTTAGAGGGGATGAGTTGTAACAAAACCATTGCTTTCATCTAAAGATGCGGAGCAGTAGCAGGAAAGGCTCGGGTCGCAAATCGAGTGCTTGCGTGTGTGTGTTGGAGGAATAAATGCCCACATGCAACAGTGGACAGACTAAATTGGACTTTGCTCCAGTGGCATATTGCCGGGCAGCCTTGGTGCACCTCCTCTTGGAGACTGTCATTCAGAGACAGTTCCCCACCCGCACCCCCATCATTCCTGCCAATCTTCTACATTCTATTCTATCTGTAAAAGAGAGGAGAAGGTGAGGGCTGCAAATGCTGGAGAGTCAGAGCCCAAACGTGTGGCGCCAAAAAAAAGCACACCAGGTCAGCCAGCATCCGAGGAGCAGGAGAGTCGACGCTTTGGGCATAAGCCCTTCAAATGCTGCTATCTAACCTGCTGTGCTTTTCCAGCGCCACACTTTTCGAGAGAAAACAGGAATCGGTTAGGAAACCCACCCATAACGTTTCCAATGCCCATTGGGTTATGGATGTCTGTGGTTTTAAGCCTGTTGGTGCAATGACAGCCCTCCAAACCATGTACTCGCACTCTCACTGAGTCGTTAAGGAACTACCCACCAATTTATTGCTGTTTTCGAGAATAGATGCACGACTTGAAAAAGTTCCAATTGACCTGTCGGATAACTGGATTCCCAAAGGGACACACCTTCAGAGTTCTAGGCTCGCCACTTTGTTTAAGGCTTTCTTTTGGAGCTATAAGATTTCATACAGTTTAACAAAGTAACCGCCATATCAATGGGGAAAGTAATGAAATGTAAATGAATGTGGTATGAACTTGGGGTGGGGAAGTGGATGTTGGAGGGAGGGAATGGAAGGTAGAGGGTTGGTTGTTGTACAGATGGTGCTGGGGAGGCCCCGAGAACTGCAGAGGGCTTCCGTTGTAACAAATACAGTTCTGGGCTATTTCAACCGAGACCGCCACATGGTCTGTAGGGGGTGACAGGGCCGCCCAGAAATGTATTGGTGAAACACCAACAGGGGCTTGCAGTTACACAAACCACCCTTTGTTAGCATCGCTCCATTTAAACAAACACATTGAGGCGTTTCCAAAATGCAAATGAGCACTACGCCCTGTTCGGTCTCCAGCTCAGCTGGGAAGAAAGAAAATATGTATCAATGGCAGAGTCTTGAGTCAATGTGTTGACGTGATATTACCTCAACATGGCGAGTATTGGGGTTTTGCACATAGTTTTTGGAGTATTTGCTCATCAAAACTTTCCGTATTGACAACATTCGAGCCAACTGGTGTCCGGGCACTCAGCTCAGTTTTTTGCGACATTTTACAATGTTCGACAATGTGGAGCCTGTTTCTATTTTACGCAAATGTGGTCCTTTCTACCAAAGCCTATGTATTTTTGCCTTCAAGAAGGCAGTTAAACCGCTGCAGTCCATGTGAAACAGTTACACCCTCGGGGCTGTTAGGGAGGGAGCTCCAGAATCTTAACCCAGCACCTATGGAGGACCGGCAATATACTTCAAAGCAAAAGCAAAACAAAGGACCAATGCTATCTATTCTGAAGAAAGGTCACTGGACTCGAAACCTTAACTCTGCTTCCTCTCCATAGATGCTGCCAGGTCTGCTAGGCTTCTCCAGCACTTTTCTGTTCATGATCGAGATTTCCAGCAACCGCTGTCCTTTGTTTTCTTACATCATTATCACCTCTTTACCACCATTATCACCCCCTTTGTCTCTGACCTGGAGGGAAACACGTTGGTGTTCCCATGTACAGCATCTGCTGACATTGACTTACTAGCTGGGAGGGTCTACGTTTGGGTGAAGAAGCTTTGGCAAAGTGCCATGTATCCATGTTCAGAATATGCTGTCTTCATGGTGAGCTTATTGATGTCAAGAGAAATGAAGTGGCGTCCATCGACATCAAGTTGTTCATTATCGTATGCGATGCTCTTAATATTGGAAGAAGTTGAGTAGACAATGCTCCGGACTCATTGCAATTCCCGTCCCTAGAAGCCCAACTTTCCTTCGATGGTTCACAAAGCGAGTTATGCCTGTGCCCAAACACAATGGTCGTCGCTAATCTTTTAACAAAATCAAATATGCGCCAGAAATCATTTGTTGGGTAAAATTGGCTTCCTATCTCTGTTTAATTGCTCAGGGTGTTGTACATCATGTATTATTTTTACGATCACAACTGGACACCGATTGATTATTAATCAATACCTTTTAAATTCTAATCATGCTCTTTATTCTCCATGATGTGACATTGATGCACATTGCATTTTAAACGCAAGGGGTAAAACGAGACATCTTTTTCCCACTCTCTTACTTTTGTGCCAGTCGAATCTGTTAGCTATTTAACGTTGTTGACACGTGTCAAATTTCCATCCCTCAAAAAGCAATATTTATTATGTTGAGAGATTCTGCTGGTAAAGGAGCAATTGAACGAGCGAGTGAAACAGACTTGAATACCAGCGACTCAATGCCGGGAAATGATTGCTCATTGGAAAATGGAGAAGAGTTTCGTTTTTAAGGTCAAACCCGTTCAACCACAGCAAGGGGCAGGTGGCTTGCTGTATGAACAGAGTTAGACCTTTAAAAGAGCACGTACGTGAACCGTGAACGCGGCTCGAGGGAAGCTGTTAGCTCTACATTTGGTGATCATGGGGGCGGTATAATTGTTCTGACGAACCGGGAGCCAAATTTGAGAGTTAAGCTTAAAAGTCTCCATAATTTTTCAGAAGAATGGTCTACACTATTGATTAGTTGGGTAATGGTCATGAACCAAACGATAAATATAGCTACTGCTAGGTTGCTATAGCACCTATCTCTCATTGATTTATTGAAGACCTCTCTTTTGTTGATTTCAGTGCGAATAAAATGACTAGTTTACTTTAACAAAGGGATAACTTCTCACAAAATAGGTGCATGAAAAACAGCATTGCCAATCCTCTTGGCTTACAGTGTTGTTGGGGATCTGAACGATGGATCTCTGAGCAAAGCATTTTAATTTGTTCCATTTTGATCTAAACATGCCGCCCGGCGATGTTCCATTCGCTTCGGCTTCACTGACCCCAGGGAGGACACTTGTCACCAGGGATCTGCTCCGAACCGAGCTTGAACGTTCGGAATGTGAGTCACCCAGTTCCCTCAGATCATCAGGCAGGAATTGGAAGTTCGGGGCACGGCTTCGGTGCATTCCAGTCCCCCCGTTATCCCGGCGCTTTCTGACCCACCGCCCCCCTCCAGCCCTCTGGTTAGTCCTTCTTGAATATGTCGGGAGGGGTAAGTATGGATTCAAAATAAAGGAGCGAATGGTGCATCAAACTGAATCGGAAAGAAATCGGTTTGGAAGGTCGTTTGAAGCCAGGGAACCTGCACAATAACAAGAACTCTCAACATGACAAACATGGCATGGAGTATCCAGACCACCATTGGATCATAGGCTTTAAAAGTCCAATGCTGTTAAAATGTAGACGTCGGGGTCAAATCTCAGGAATTTCTTCCCTATGGGCATTCTAGGTATACCTACTGCGCAATAAATGCTGAAGGCTGACCACCACCTTCCCAAGGGTAACTAGGGATGGGCAATAAATGCTGGCTCAGCCAGTCACACCCACATCTCACAAGTGAATGAGTAAAAAAAATCCTATCTGAATTCAACCACTATGCCATTTGCTCGCCACTGAACCCCTCATTCGCCAGGAGAGGCACAACATGAGGCTGGTTTACGAAACAGCGAGAGATCCCTTTGCTACTTTTTAGGGAATGTCACACACCACTATGACCACGATAGCCCCCTCATTATGGTCACATCGAACTACCTTAGCGACAATATATCCTATGGAATATTGTTGGATTGGTGGTTCTTTGGTCTAGTGATAGATTACCTTTTTAAAGCTCCTTTTTGTGTCCTGTCCAGAACCTACGATGAAAGAGTTGGGAGTTTTGCGGGAATGACCTCTCAGTGGCCGGTCAATTGGCCACATTCGGGGGGTGGGGGGAATGGAATCTGCTGTATCGGTTCCATTGAAGCCCGCATTTAGAATGGTTAGAAATTCAAATGGCATAGAATATGTTGCCTTTTCTGAATGATCAATGCATCTTCTTAGCAGGCTGTTAGCCGAAATTTGCATTTGTTAACGTAGAAATCATCCGGCGCGTGCCGTTAATGATCAAATGAAATACAAATGCTGAGAAAATGGCGGAGTCTGACTTGGCTGTGTTTGCTGTCTGATAGTTACCTAATGGAGGAGTATTCTGGACTGATGCTGAAAAATAGACGCCTCGACACTATATGTGTTGATAGCGATATATAGCTATGATAGCGAAATGATATATATATAGTCAGTTACTTAAATGATTTCCTTTTGAAAATGCACCATATGAAATATCCAGTCCAGGGTTAACGTGCCTCATTCATTTGAATTCCAATTGTGCCTTACGGATTTGTCCCACTCTAGAACCGAAGACTGTTCTTTATGTTCAAAAGGGATTTGAAATGAACCTGTTACGATTCGCAACCCACAAACTTTCAAATGTTAAACGGTTGAATGATCCGAGCAAATGGATCACACATTCGGTGTTGTATCTTGGCCATCTTGAAATGCTTCATGTATCATCGGATCTGGTGAAATGACCCACATTTGTCTGATGATGACACATTATTTGCTCAGATCCGCGATTAATGCTAAAACGGTTTTGTTTTTGCATGTGGTGAAATTTCTCGAAGCTGAATAGTGTGATGAGATAGTTCGCTGCAGATTGATAAAAGTTGGAGGTCCGGTACAGTGTCGGATGTTGATGGAAAAAAAGCATCGGTAGAAACATTAAGAGCGCGTTGACCACAAAAACGCCACGTTTCAATCAGAGATCACCGTCTGTTTTCTGTCCACAGGTTATTTTAGTTTAATTTGAGATGTTTTCAACCCGGTTTGAAGAAACATTGAAGATTAATACGTGGCGTACCGCACTACCTGCACTCCACACCTTCCCTTGTTCTTATAAGCTTGCATTGGTACCGCCACTGAAATCGGCGTCATAACATAATTAAGGGCGAGTAAACTTAATACTCTACCATGAAAACCTATTAATAAACTATTTACAAATAGTTTATAAAACCAATCCATCCATTAAACAGTGAGTGATGTTCTCATGCTTTGCAACTGGCTTGATCAATTGTGCTCTTGCACTCCTATTGAAAGTAAAACCGTGCCTACATCTTCGTTTCCCTCCTTCATTGTTTGATCCATTGGCGCTGTCTGCAAGCAAACACGGTAGGAAGGTTGTAATTAGACAACTGAAAGGGAATGTATGTTTTTCTCTTTCCCCACAATTTGGGATTCAGTATTTGTTTATCGATTGATCAGTTAACTAATTAATTAAATAGCAAGCCCAAAACAAATCATTCCAACAGTTTGATTCATGTTGGAATCAAACAGTTAGACTCTAACTGGAATGGGCTATGCATCATGAATCCTTTACTATTTCCATGGGTGATTTTCAATGAGCCAAAACAGCATTTTTGGAAGGTAACTTTGGACAGCGGGTTAACAGAAGATCTGACTGAGCTTTGAGTTTGCATATATCTGTGAACCTCCACAATGGGCGTGCACTTATAAAGTTTCCGACATTTCACATAAAATACATTACATTAAGCTACTGTTTCTTTAAGTGATATATGTTGGACATTACCCTTGCCCTATATGTGAGCTGAGAATTTCGGAGGTCAGGTCACGCTGCATAACATACATCCAAAATCCATCCCAGCAAGAACTTCCGAAAGAAATGCTCAAAATTGATGTTTTCATTTGGATAATAGTAGCCATCTATCACTTGATGGTATTAAAATTGTTCCATTGACTGAAATTTGGAAGGTTTAACAATATATGATGTGTTTTTTATGGTAGTCTCTTAAATGATAATCATCACAAATCTTCGTTGGTCATTGAACTGTTTACATTTCTGGAAATGCCTTTAAAAACCCAGTATACCACAACAGAAAGATTGTTAGATGTTTTGTAATGCTAGTTATTATATAGAACATTGTGTTCCAAACTTTCAAATTAATTTGATCATCAGATATGGCAAAATATCAATCCATGGTCACCAGTTGAAACTTGAATCAACATTACTCAAGCCCAGGATTGATTTCTACATTGAAGTGTAAGAGCTCTAGCATACACAAAAGTTATTGTCTAATGAATCACAATGATAAATTTGTCTGAACTTTTGCCTTCCAGAAATGCTTGTCCTCAGACTTCCTGAACCATTGTTATGATTGGTCTAATAATGGATAATGTGCAATTTAAAGGTATTTGGAGCCTTAAACATTCCTGCGGAAATGTGTGCACCCATGCCAAAGCTGTTGTACCTCAGGGCATTGTTAATACAGATGGAAAAAACATACCATCTGTTTTATTATAATGATTGAAACTGGGCAACTGCTTAATTTTCATTCTGTAAAGTTATCTTTAACAGTTCAATTTTATCTTTACAGCAGTGATAGCTGTACCATAATGTAATGATAACAGCACTGATGATCTCTTTAAACATTTAATTATTCCTTTATCTAAGTGGAAAACATTGCTTAGATTTTTGTTGCTGTGCAGATGAAATGGCATTAAATGGTGAATTATATTATAATTGTACCCAATCATGTAGGAAAGAGTACTTTCCTACATGTCCCTAAATGGCTTGAACCAGAAGGTTTTCTTGACTTGAGAATGAACTTCGGATTTCCATATAACAAACTAAGTTGTGTATATTGTACTATATCCATTATATGTAGTTTGGAGGCTGACAAACCTCAAATTTGTCTAATAGTAATAAACCATTGATATGCCACATTGTGCTAGATAACAATGTCTTTACAATTTTCACTGCTGTGTCCCCAGTTTGAGAACATCATTTTGAGATTGATACATGGATGTGGGAATTCATAACCGGGAACTTGGAATTATTAATTTCATTGTGGAGCAACTATTGCTAAGAATGGCAAGTGATTTTTAAAAGTCATGTTATCTGCTTTAAACCGTGAATTAAATACCATAATTGCTATTTTATACAAATCAACATCCCATCTATTGTCTTTCTCAGTAGATTACTTGAGAGTTGATGGATGTTCGCAGAGTAAGAGAAGCCCCAAGATCAATGGAAATCAAGCATAGAAGCATTGGTATCAAAGAAAAGATGTGGAAAGCTGTAGAAACATGTGTATCACTTTAGTAGAGTAATGATTCCTCATATGGATTATGATATTTGCTATTGACCAACATCATCTGAGATAGTTGTAAAAGGTTTTTCTACTTTGCATTTACACTATTTTAGTGCATTTCATGAGCTGCACATTATTAAGATACAAGGATGTACACGTTTTGCCCAATCTAAACTTACCAGTATTTAATTAGTTGCAAGTAATCTTTCTATCTAATGATTATAACAAACAAATTTTATAATCATAGTGCAGATCTTCTGTTCTTTTTGGAATCAATCACTCTTCAATATTTTCAATCCAACATATTCAGGCTTGAGAACAATGGTGTCAGGCTTGCTCCAAGTGTCAAGGATCCACATTCAAATCTAAGGAAGCTTTGTCATTTCTAATTAACTTTCATACTCAATGCCCAATGCCCAAACATCAAACATGTTGAATATAACTATACTGAATAGTTCCTTTGTTCGTGGACTAGAAAGTATCTGAATATAATAACTATGGAACAAATCTACTCAGAATAAAAATTACTATTAACAGCAAGAAAAATAGACATCATTATTCCTTCTTCTCGAATGCGAGGTACATGTACCTAAAACAAAGTGAGGCTATCATCAGGGTTGTGGAACCAAACTGCTAGATTATAATTTCCAACGATTTAGCTGGATGCCTTTAGCTGGAAAATATTTACACTAGAGAAAGTATCTAGATCATGCAACTATCACGAGCAGAAGTGGATCATGTGATTTGTTTATGAGCTGTCAGACTATGTATCTAATAATTCCAGTAAATTTGAATATTCCACGGTAAATGTAGCAGATGTAACTTTCGATCAGATGACACTGAAACATGCTATTCACAGATCTTTGTACAGGGTGGGTAACCAAAAATATTTCAGTGAGATGTAAAACCCCATTATTAACTGGCAACTATACAATCAATTTGCTGATATAAATACAAATAGAATTACTAGCAATAAAAAGATCTCAACTGATCTCATTCCAAGGCCTCTACACTCTTTTGGCGCTGACTTGATGACCATTCACGGGTATTTTCCCTATATTGTGTCCATGTGCTTGATTAGCACTGGATTCGTTTTCTTTTTCTGGGTATATGTTTAATCTTTTGGTGACAAACCTTCTAGGTTGATAACGCCAATCGTGCCCAAAGGGCCAATAGTAACACACTACAAGAAAACAAGGTATCATTATTGCAATCAGACGTGTGAATTGGTTCATTGACTGGCGTTATTTGAATATAAAATACCAATAATAGTAAACAGGGCGGTGCATCATGAGGGAGAAGATTTGGAGACAAGGATATGACATACTTTGGATTAATAGAATGCTAGTCGGAAAGTGACAATTAGCCACGAGTTAATCGCGATGAGGAACTGCCTCTCCCATCAGGACACAAATAACAGTTTCGACATTTTGTTCTCCAAGTAAATGCACCTATTGCAAGCGAAACTCGGGTTAGGTGGACATCCGACTAAATGGCTACTCCATTTCCCTGTTCTCATTTGAACATGTGTAAGTGTTGCGATTATTCCTGAAATAAGTAGAAAGTATTCTGCAATCATTGAAGTATCCGGCGTTTGCAACAAAGCTTCTACATTTCGTCCGTGACCAATATCCAAATATGGGCATTCGGTGTCAGAAGCATTTTGAGTGTTGATAAATACGAGTCGAGAGCAATGGGGAGGGGGATGGGACACGCTGCGCTTTTCAGTGACTAGGTTGCCTCTCCCAAGCGGTTTGCCTGAGATCCTTCAATTTCTAATTTTGTGCCAGTGGATTTCTTTCATTTCAGCTTCTCAGTTTCGAAAATCGACCTCAGAGAAATGGACATGGAAGTTGCGTTAATATCAGCGCGAGTTTCCTTCAATCATCCATTCGAACTTAATACCCACACAAGGTTTACCTTTTATAACTAACCGTCCAGCGATTGTTTAAAAAACACAGTCGATGCACATTGACTGATGCTTCTCATATTTACTCAGATACACCCGCCGACAGCAAAACAAAACTTGTTCCCGCGGTATTGTGTCCTGTGTTGAATACTGGCAGAGTTACAGCTTCAAATTGGCAATGCCCTACTAGAAGGAGCCATGGTTGCTCTTTGAATGAGGAAGAGTATTGTCTGCTGGTTCCAATGGTTCTGTCATGTAACACTCTACCATAGTGGAAAGCACTAAATTACAAGCCACTGAGACAAATGAACATTGACTAACAATGTAGCACGGTGCCATGATCATTACTGTTGCCATGACCGTGCATTATATCGGTTCAATGTAATGGTGGGGGCTGTGTGTGGGTGGGTGTGGGGGGAATACAAGCTGACTCACGGTACTGTGTACTTCGCAAAATGTATGCACAATAAAGGGCGAACGTAGCAGCTCCAGTTATTGGGTCGTAGGGACAAATTAAATAAAATAGTGACGCGCTTTGATGTCTGTCAGAAACGAAGCAGGTTTCTCAAAGAACGCAAGACATTGCCAGCCCGATGCATAGCCAATTAGAAGAGGACACGAAAGACATTTGCACATCGTACTGGAACAAAACTGTGAGCCCGGGGAATTACATTGTTTAGATGCGAGACAACAGTCCCAATGAGGAGGGAGAGGGACAGGGATGAGGAGAAGCACCATTTTCTGATGTTCATTTTCATGTCGTTCTGCCTTAATTTGGAAAAACAGAATTTATCTTTCTGCCATTACCATACAAGGCTGCGTCTTGCCCGTATTTGGTGCTGTAGTTAGATTCTCCGACCTCAGGCGGGGCTGAGCTGATTGACAGCTCCAGCTCCTGACGCCACAGCGTTGTATTGCCTGCGTTTCTGCGTTGCCGGCTCTGCAGCAGAGAGAGAGGGAGGAAGAGAGAGAGGAAGGGAGAACGATCTGTGACTACGGAGTCTAGAACGGAGGGAACAGGAAAAAGCCGCCCGGAAAGGGTGCCAAGAAGAGAAACAAGAGGAGCGAGAGGAAAGCCGCGACTGCCCACAGCGGGAGTGCTCCCTTCCGGGTGAAGCGAGCTGCAGTTAGCAGAGGTCAAGCGGCGTCCGTCTAGCTCTTCGCATCGCTATGGAGCTACCAGCCGCAGGGGAGCACGTATTTGCTGTGGAAAGCATCGAGAAAAAGCGGATCAGGAAGGTAAATGGGACTGACTAGAGCCCACCTCCGCACTAATCCCTCCAGGTTATTGCTCAGGAATAGTGCTGTCTCTGCTGTTCAGTGACGAACGCTGTCTTTATTTCTCCGCAGGGAAAAGTCGAATACCTGGTGAAATGGAGGGGATGGTCTCCCAAGTGAGTCCCATTTTTGTTTTGCATTTTAAAAAATATTAAACATAAAATACAGTATCCGAACGTCTGCATGGCTGGAAGAATCATGTGGGACTCAAATCAATTCCCTTCTGACAAATGCCATCAGTGAATTGTTAGTAGTTAAACCAATATAACAAAAAAAATGGCCAATGAGAGTCCTGGAATGTCTTAATGGACTGTGAAAGATATGATAGTGTGTGTGAATGGAGTGAAAATGGCCTCCCTTGCACACTGCTTGAATAGCAGCACTAGTTCGTTTTAATTTTCCGCTTGTGTATTTGGAGAGGTTTTAAGTGAACTGCTGGTGTCTTCTCCGTAGATACAACACGTGGGAGCCAGAGGAGAACATCCTGGACCCTCGGCTGCTCCTGGCTTTCCAGCACAGGTAAAGAAAAAACAGAGAGGTCGAAATAACTCTGCCACTAGTCTGCACATACATGCACACACATACAGACATCTACACATAAACGCAAAAACGACCACCAAAGAATAAGTAAAGCTAAAAGCTCCGAGCTTGTGAAAGTAGAGGGGCTGCGCAGTTTCGAAATGAAACCCCAGATTAGAAGACGGCAATGTTTCGGTGCAGATGTGGTCTCACCCACTGCCTGACTTCCCGAGATCTATTCTGAGAGCGGTTTAGCAAAAGTCAGTCCACGCTGAGATATGTTACCGTAAAGGGGAAGGGGTGGGAGATCGATAATCAGCTGGTAACGTTATACTTCGAAATGCCAATATTTCCTGAAGTCATTGCTGAAGTTTCAACTGGGCAAAGAGATTAGATAAGAAATTAAGATATATTGGCGCAATAGATATTAGAATATAAAAGTTTGTAAAATCTCCCTTTTAATCACAGCTGCAATAGTGATGTGACTACCGCTGCCATGTTCCAGATCGTAGCTAGATGGTGCATTTATCTTCGAAGTGAGACTCGTGTAGGGTGGTTCTGGGCTGTCAGACTACACAATATCCTTCTGACCATGATCTCCAGTGTTCCTGTTTCTAATGGCCACGCCACGCTCCTGTTCCTTGATACACCTGCTAATGGCGCAAGTACCATTTTAAAGGGGCAATGTTGCTGTTAACTAACGCTGCAATCTGAAAAAAAAGGACACGGCGGGTTACGTATCTATTTTAATTAGTTACACGATAATCGATCCGACTGGTGAGTAGCTCACGGGGTTGCCATAGCTGCCTGCAATCATGTGAATAAATACAGTGGAGTCATGCTGCGTGTAACAGTGTGGGAGGGACAAAAAGTTGCTTATAACTAGATCTTGATGGAACAAAAATAATTAGACTAATAATTAAGTCAACAGCACATTTTTAAAAAAGAGGCTTATATATACTTGCCTATAGGCAAAGGTAATACACGTTCTCTTTGTTTAAATTGAATTAAAGAGGCGACAGCACACCAGGAGGGCCAACGATTGAAATTGCAGTTTATTCTTTCCACCTGCTGCCAGTTACAAGTCGGTTGAAGTTATTCAAAATGAGCCAACCAGTAACTTCTGCATATTTTGACTGAGTTACAGGAGCACACTAATGAACATAAAGCCCATGAGAAATCATAATGCTTTGTATAGAAAATAACTTTAATAATAAGGGTGCCCTCTTTCCACGTAACAATCACCAAAGTATCACTGTACTTGTTGCCTTCAAGGCCTCTGTGCAGTTGTAAGGCAGTAGTCTAATTTCAGTTACTTCAATAGCACAATTTCACACAGAGATTTTATACATTGCATTCCAGTCTTATGCAGAATCAAAACAATGATCAAAATCTATTGATGCATTTTGGGCTTAACTGCATACTGCACATATTTAACTCATTTAACAATATGCCAAATACATGAACTATTGGAAGAAATGTTTGTAAACTATCCAAGGGAACCAAGGAAAACAGAGTGACCTGTTCACTCCGCTCATAAAATGTTCTTTTAAAATGTGTGTTTTAAGTGATAATGAAAGAACAATTATTAGAAAGCTGACAGGAGGTGGACATATTGTGTGCTATTCTGTGGTTGAAGTAGCCCTAACATTATTTTATGAAACCTGAGTGAACTTTCAGAAAGTATTCTCAGAAGAACTGACATTTAGTATGCAGTTATGCATGTAAAATCTGGAAATAAGTACAGTAAGACAAAAGATAAACGGAAAATGAGCAGTAAATGAGAAGTGTTGGTTTTCTTTTACTTGTGGATGTGTAGAAACAAGAATGGCCGTTTAGCATATATAGGCTTGTTAGATCACACAGGGCCCAGATGTACCACCTGTAAATAATATTCACCTAAAATGTCCCCTCACTAAAATTTTATGAAGAATTAATATTGTTATAACTTATTGGGCAGATATTTTAATGTTTTATATGAACTCATTTAATTGGACATACATTGTAAATCTGGAACTTGCCCTTTACAAGAAAATTGTAAAGTTTTACTCATGTAATCTATAATGCCATAGCATTGATGTGTACTGTGACAATTTAATCTGAAGAAGTGTAATGAATCCAAAATGTTAACTCTGCTTTGCCTTTGCAGATGCTGCCAGACCTGCTGAGTTTTTCCAGCCATTTCTGACATTGTTTCTATTCAGTCAGTTGGTTATGCAAGTGTAAACATTTAATTAAAAATCTCTGAGCTCCTAGCAACTGTTTCAATTAAAACTATTTTGCATTATGTTAGGATGTTGCAAGTTGCATGCAAAGTATAGCACAACCAAAGACATCAGATCTTTTCAGGAGTGAGAATAAAAAACATTTGTAAACTGATTATGAAATTAATTTTTGCAAGTAACTTTAAGGCTGACCATTGTTTTACCTATGACTGCAGGGAAAGGCAAGAACAATCAATGGGCTATCGTAAACGAGGACCCAAACCAAAACACCTACTAGTTCAGGTAATATCATCTATCTAATGCTCATTTGTTTGTGTTATATATGAACCAAACTGAAGCAATCCTGCACACATTTCCTGGCTCTATATAATCAAAATGAATTCAGTTTCAGAAATATATTCTTGGCCAAACCTTATGCTTATTTAGAGCAAACAACTATGTAAATATCAGAGCAACATTATAAAGTGATGTTGACACAGAACCTTGAGTGCAAGCAATTAGGTTCTTGAAAGGTATAAATATATTCAGGGAAGCAAATGGAGATTTGAATACAAGTTATCCAGATGTACTTTATTTTAACAATACTATTGTTTAGCAATAGAACCTCAAATCTTTAATGTTTCATATTTGCAATCTGTAGTCACTGAATATTGTAAACTATATCTAAAAAGATCAGGTACAAGTTCATTTATTCAGATTCATTAATAAACAAAGAATCCAAAAGCAGTGGTCATTTAAGGCAAGCTGATGTTGATTACTGCAAGATCACTGGTACTTACAAATGAATAGATTAGTAACATGACTAATTGTCATCTAGTGCTTTGAAACAATGAGCAAGAAGGCACCAATGATTGAGACATGTTGCAGATTCCTCCTTAATAAGGAGAGCACATTGATGGCGGAATGGACCTTGATGGCCATTTGCCTGTCCTTTAAGACTTGAAGTTGGACCTCTTAGACCAGGGAAGTGAAACAAGTAGGAAGGTGCAAATCTAAGTCTATGCAGCTTGAGCTTTGGTACAGAGGTAGAGTCATAGAGATGTACAGCTTTAATTTCATTGACCAGTGCAGAGCTGGTCTACATATCTAAATTGTAGCCTTGTTTTATAGTTAATTGATTATAGACTTCTTACCAGAATTTGAATCTCAAATAATACTCTATTCTTTATTTCCAGCTACCAGCTTTTGCTCGACGTTCAAATGTTCCTTCCGAGCTGCAGGACACTTATGTGGAAGAAGAAAAGTCCAAGAGTGATATCCTGCAGCAACCTATTAAACGCCAGTATCAACTAAATAGTAAAAAGCTTCACCAGTATAAACCCTATAACACCGAGGAACAGCGACAACACCAAGCTACTAAACATTATTATCAGCTTAACAGCAAAAAGCATCACCATTATCAACCGGACATCATGTACCCAAACCAACAAGCCGACTCTCACAGGAGCGAAACTGAAGGAAATCAGGAGCAACATCAAAGTATTCAGGAACGTGAAACGCTGCGCAGCGGAGCCAAAAATGGAAATAGTTCCCAATCTGAAGGCATGAAAAAGCCTGAAATGAAAGAAATGGATTCGAGATCCGGGACGGGGCCAGCACTAGCCAAGGAAAGTGTGAAAAGCAATGGTATGAACGGTAGAATGAAAATAGTAAAAAACAAAAATAAAAACGGTAGGATTGTAATAGTCATGAGCAAATATATGGATAATGGGCTACAGTCGGCGAAGGATAAACACGGTAAGAGTGGGGATGGAGGGAATGAGTCAGTGACAAGCAAGACTGGAGACCGCGAGCTGTGGATAGTTAAAAATGGACATGGGAAAGCTGTGCCGGCGGAGGAAAGAGTAGATAAGTTGGAGGCTGACAATGTGGCAAATGGGTGGCCCGAGACGGCCAAGACTCGTAATGTAAACAAAGAGGCAGAGGCCGAGAAGAATGGTTACATTAGGACTTTGGTGGTTAAAGACGCGGCAGCTGCAGCTCAAAATAAAAACGGGGAGGTAGCCGGCCCAGAAAGTGACGAGGTAGCAAGTGGGAAAGAGGTGAGAAGTCCAAAGGGACAACGTCCCCCGGAGCAGTGTGAACAACCAACTCCATTGCGATGGGCCTGTGATTCGGAGGTTTCCAAAAGGGATGGGTTATACTCCAAACTCCCCAAGTCCAGGAAACGCTACCTGTCAGAACCCATCGTGGACAGAGAGGCCAAAAAGCCGCCGACGTGTAGAAGCATTAGCGTCCCGGGGAGCGCCGTACAGCTGGAACAGGATGATCTCATTGAGCTGCAGGCGGTCGATAGTTATCAGAATGAGGGAATTGATGGGACTTTGGACTCAAATCCCGAGCAGCCAATCGATCTGAGCTGTGTAAAGTCCAGGCCTGAGCCTCAGAAGGCCACGACACAGCAGATGGAGGTTGAGGGAAAAGAGGAAACGGCAAAGGGGGAGCAACAGTATCCTTGGACTGGCCTCAAGCCTTACCTGGGAAATCTGATTATCACAGATGTCACAGCGAACTGCCTCACTGTCACTTTTAAAGAATATGTAACGGTGTGAAGGAAACGTAAGGCCAATTTAGAAACCGTATAGAATGAATGCAGAAATCCTGAGAGTGAATGCACTCTTTCACCCAAATCTCCATTCTTTTCATTGAAAGGTTCAAATGTATGCAATTTTATTTATAAGCGGGCACATTAAATATGTAGACGTAAATATGTGTCTGCAGTTAGACTGGGCTAACCAGGAGTAAAGGGCAGCGATAGAAAATATCGCTTCCTTAAATCTGGATTTTTAATTTTTTAAAAGGAAAATCTTAAATAAATAAAACCACAATATGGATGTTTGATACATTGTTTCAATTTTTAATCCAATGTCAAATATAATTAATATTTGTGATAATATGTGTGCTATCTACATGTGCAGACTCTTTGTATTTCCTGTCTGTTTGATATTTCCGAAACTGGCGAGCTTGTGCTGCTATGATAGAATTGTATTTTTTTTGTGCTTGAATGTAAATATGTGAAAACGCCTTTAAAGCACCATATTCGCTGTTGCAGTGAGGCAACAGTCAATAAGATAATGGAAGAATGTTGATATTCTTTTTTAATCTCCGGGACGCCATTTTTGATGTGGCGTTTCTTATTTACCAACTGAACAGTGAATAGAAATTCTATGAAACAAGACTGAGTCATATTCTTAATTTGTGCCGCGCAATGTAGAAGTCAATATACTGTCATGGCGAAGCTCTTCTCTCGAAGGATTCTGGTGCTGTTAGTGAGTAAATGAAAATGATGAAACTATGGAGCTTCCTTTGAAATCTTACTGCCGATATTTTAAAGTAGCATTTTATTAAAGTAAGTCATACTGCGTGTAACTGTGGTTACCAGCTGGCGTCATTTCTCGGAAACCACAGTTTGATATGTGTCACATTGACAAACTGTGCAGATTAAAATAGTCGAGGAGGCAACATCCTGTGACTTGGGGTGAAATAACTGTACATCAAAGTCTCATTGCTACTCAGGCCTCTGACCCAGGAATGCTGCTTCGCAGAATGTACCATCAAAGTGACTGTTCCCCTTGGCGGATCTCTTCGGGCGTTTCTCTAGAAATGTAGTTATTTGAAACTCACAAAATGCTGAACAAAACGACCGTTTGTTCAACCGCTCCTGAAACGATCTTTCAACCAAGGCAGCTCGTTCATACTCGAGTTATAAATGCAAAGCCAAGGGCAGGAGGTTTTTGCTTTTATAAACGTTGATCGTAGACTTTCAAGCGACATATGCCAACTGAAATCTGTGTTATAGGTTAGACTGGCTGAAAAGATATCTCTCAATGTGGGAATGTCTTAGGGCTGGGCAGGTGAAAGAGTAAATTTTGTAAAAGCCATATCTAAAAGAAGACGTGTGTATTCGGTAAATGAAATACTGGCGCAGTTTTTGTACACAGAGTGTGTGGTTTTGACGTCAGGTACATTGTGAACTGTTGTGTAAGCCTTCAAAATGAGGATACGTTTAGAAAATCAGTAAGATAACCCGAATTTAGTCCGGGAGAGAAAAGTAAGCTAGATATCGGGAGTCAAATTCACCCCAAGAAGAGCTGCCCAGCAAGCTGCAATCAGTAACTAACCCGTAAAGTTTTAGGAGACGAATATACAGATAACGTCCAGGCACTCGGTGTTGGTCAGTTATCTCAAGCTGCTCCTGTCCTGTCGGTGTTGAGCAATTCGGTAGGTTCCGGAGTCTTTTCACCAGCTGTTTAACCTGCTGATTTCCTTGTGCCTTATGACGCCGTGGGCTCGGAATCCAAGTAACTGAGCTAGCCATACCATGGACGAGCAACAGGAATTATACCAGCATCCCTTACCGAAAGCCTGCATGACTTTAACCATTCCTATTTGGAAATTCCTTAGTCTGGCTGTCTTAATAAGTCGTAAGTCTGTCCTTAGAAGTGTTCTTTCGAGGAAGAGAATGCCCGTTCCGTATCAGACAAATGGACAATATCCCATTGAGTTCCGCAGTGCTTTGGGAAGGAGATTTGATGCTGGATTTCCACGTACAATGCAAGTCGCTGAATAAGACCAATGACACTGTCTACCAAAACCAATGTAAACTATGAAGGAAAAAACGAATAGGCAAGACACAACCAAAACATCAGTAACCAATGCCTACTAATGTTGGACAGCCTGACCCCACCCCCAAGATACCACGATCCTGCATATTCTGACACATCTATCCTGGTTTGAACTTTGTGAATCACAGCATTTGTAAAAGGCTTCTTTTTAGTGATGGTGCTTCGTTGACAGATCAATCCTAAACCTGAACACGGTCAGCTTGAAATAACTGACCATTACCGAGTGCATGGACGTTATCTGTATATTCGACTTCTAAGAATCGATGGCGGGTTTCTGCCATGCCAGAAGACAACAACTCGAATTGGAAACATCAACAGACGAGACATCATCCATCATAACCAGTGCTCCTTTGGAAAACCGAATACTGTACATGTTTGATAATGGCGCAGCTTGAAGCATGTTGTGAGACTAGCTTGAAGCATGTACGTATCTTTGAGTCCCGCCTTTTTTGAACCTCAGTCCAGCACATCGTGTGTACGAGGCTTGCTTTTGAAGCCCGATTATGAAACTGCAGATCTAATCATCTGTGTATCTGAATCAAAATGTTTCAGGCAATTGCCACTACGTTTTCATGGGCGGTTCAGGATGAGTAATAAATGCTGGTCCAGCCAACTACAGCCATATATACCGTGAAAGATTTTTTTAACAAGTCGTTTGTATGTTTCATGTTCGGGGTATAGTATTAGTGAGCTTACAACAGTGTGAGGTCTACATCAACCTGCACTTCTCAACCATTGGCTCCAGCTACGGTTATCTGGGATCTTGCTGCACATTTAACGCTCTTAACTACCTCGACTCGGTACTTGGTGTATGGCCAAAACGAAAATCCACTGAATGTTTCTATTAGATTCCATTTGTAGATTCCAATTGGTGCCCTGGGCCGGAACTGGTGAAGACATTATCATCCAATTGGTATGCCTCATTCCTCATTCATTTAATGCATCGCGCCTGAAAAGTCAGAGGTGCTTTTATTGTTGGAGGGGAATGGGGGAAACCGGGGCTGGTTTCAGGCCAGAGGGGACGGAATGTTCGGTGCCCGTGGGGACAGCTCAGTTAATGGCCAAGGTTACAGTTGAGCAGAAAGCTCACAATGTGAGCTAAAACCGAAACAACTGCGAGCGTTCCCCTTCTTGTACCAATGTCGATCACGGGACGTCTCTCTTGTTCGGGAAATGTAGGTTCGACATTTCCCAGTAGTTCATGAGTAATTCAACTGTAATTCCAGAGCGAGGTGAGATCATGAGGCACCGCACAACTCTCATCTCTCATGAGATCGTCTTTCAAGCACGCCCCTTTGTGTGAATGTTCGAGATTGTGTTTCTCTGACTAGTGCTTATATCTCATGCTATTGAAATTTTCGCTGGAAGTGTGTGTGTCGTGTTTGAATAAGCTCGGAAATATTTAAATCAGTTCCCAAAGACTGTAATTGCAGTTTCTATAATGGAAATGAAACGACACAATTTTCATAATCTCAAGGTACATCCAGCTCTATCTGTACAAGTCCAATGTGACGAGCAATGAGAGCCAATCTTACAAACAAAAACAAGGCTCTATGACCACACTGTTACTGCTGCCTTTGGAAGGCTGTTTTAACTCACATCAAAATTGGTACAGAGCAGCACTCCTTAATTTACCGGAGTTCGCTCCCTTCAATGTTTCACCAATAAATTGGATCCAAGGAACACATTGGAAAACTAGAAGCTTGATTTTTTTTGCCAAATCCAGACTTTGAAGCCCAAGGTCAGATTCGGGCACTCTGTAGAAGGGAGGGTTTGGCGTTGTGGACGAGAAACTGCGGCTGATTTGGTTTCTGCCTGTGCTATGCTCAGCCTGGTTATGTATCCCATAAGGAATCGTTTCATGGTCATGTTCTGAGGACGATCGGCTCACCCGGGGTCAATCCGGCCGCGCGGTGAAACCCAGAGGAAGGATCTGTTCGCGTGTGTGATTTGAGTGAAGAATGTTCGCCACACCTTCTGCTTGTCCGGTTGAAACCCCGGGGTTTAACCTAGGAAACAGGGTTCGCATCAGTACCCGACCCCATTACCAAACCTCCACCCCCATTCCCCGCACACAAAGACCGCTGCACCAGGAAACAATTTCGGCATCAGTCCAGAGATCTTTCCGGTGTCGCCTCTACGCCTAAGATCAGAGTGCTGTCACAGTTCGTACAAAAGATTCTCTCTCCACAGATGCTGTCAGACCTGCTGAGTTTCTCCAGCACTTTCTATGTTTGATTCAGATTCCTAGCATCCGGAGTGTTGAGCTTTTATGAGGGTGTTGTCAGTATTTGGAAAGGGGACGGGAGGGGATGTTTCTCTCGAGAACATTTCCGAAACCAGTTTTCTGGGCAATCCCATCGCCCTGTTGATAGCGCCAGTTGTGGTAACGGAGGGCGATAGGGCTCGGAAGATAGGGCACCCCCACTCTTTGGCGCTGGCCTTACCAGAGAGCTGTAAGTGCAAGTGACATCAGGAGCAGAACCTGGGCTGGCAGCTTCGCTCCCTTCTGACCACAACAGTCTCCGCTTCACTCACTACCTGGGTGCTCATGTTCCCACTCTCCAACCGGCTAGAGAATCCAGGCAGCCGTTCAGCCCATCTAATTCGTCCCATTGGCACTCCCCGCATCTAGATGGATGGCAAATTCATTTCCACTCGATGTCTCAAAGCAATACTCCCTGCAAGATTCCCCTGTCATTTTCAACTAAAATTGCGACGTTATGTAACCCTGGGTGTGATCTGGTGTCCCAATGTTCTCCCTTTCTGTATAAATAAACAAATAAAATGTATCTTTCCTCGATCAAATGCACAGATTGAACATTCCCACGGGTGGCCATTCCCTTGGTGCAAGGACACTCAGAAACAACTCGTGTTTCAGGCTCAGATATTGAAAAGACTGACACTGTGTGTGCGTGTCCCGCGGGCAGGAAAAAAATTCCTGTTGTGAAGCCTCTGCCGTGGCATTATTGCACCAAGATCCTTCTTCCCTACAGCCTAAAGGAAAGCGAAGACAAATCTGAAATCCTCCCAGTTCCTGCTCTTTTGGGGAGCCACCTCAGCGCTCTGCCGAGCTGCTTGTTGAGATGTGCCCAACCCTGACATCACTCTGCTCATGGCACCGTTCACACAAAAAGGAGACCTTCCGTGTGCACGGAATAACTTCGCTGCCGATGGCCCTGTTGCTCAGACCCGGGCTGTGTTTGAAGGTCGGTCGCCATATTTTGGTCTGTAGGTATCTGCCTGCAGCCGTGACTCCAGAACAGTAGAGCTTCCACATCAGGGAGCGCCTCAACTGTTTAACTATATTCCGGACTAAATCTATCTTACCTGACTATTAAAATTAATGAGCCGATTTTTTTTTCCAGCAAGGATCTACTTTGCTGTTTGTGTAATAGTGGAATTATATTTTCCTGGCTCCAACTAAAGCCGCTTACCAGCGCGAATTCCAACACACTGGAACAATGGCCGACCAGCTCCGCCGCAGTTTGCTGCGATTTCCATTTATAGTCATTTACTGCGGCTGTAAACTTATTTAATATTTCCCTTCTCTGGCACATTATACATTGGCAATGTGGACCCTTGTCCTTAAAAACCTCCCCGCTGTTACCGTGCCTTCGTGAGGTGGCTGTAAAATAATCAGAATTAACGCTCTGAGCGTGTAAGGTTGGTCTGTCCTAAGTTAAAAATAGTAAAGCTTTACTGGGCGATTTAGATTTTGAAATATTTGTCCTCGATTCTTTCATGTTATATACCGTTTCTTCTCAGACACAATGAACATTTCGCGTTTAATTTATTGATTAAATACAAATGCAAATGGTCGTAAACAATGCTGCGGCAAAGCTCCCAGCTGCTTCTTAATGAGAGAACTGCTCTGTTTCCCCAAAGAGAAGTCACCCATAAACCGAACCCCCAGAACAAACCGGAGCCTAGGGACAAACAGGGAACGAATCCCTGGGCCAGCAATTGTGCTTTCCAAAGTCACGGTCATTCCCATTTGACTTGACATCACCATGATCCGGACATGATTGAGTTCATATGACATCTTAATGCCAAAGAAAATTCATAATCCAGACTTTTAGCATTCACATCAAAATTAACGAGGTTGAACAATACAGCAAGCGATCGCTGCAATACCTGTAAAAGTCAGTGATGTAACCAGCGCCCAGTTGCTAGAACATTCTGAAACACTAAAGTGATCTCCATGTACAGAAGCACTGATCATCGTTATAGGACTGGGATTTTTTTTGATAAAATGTGGTATATGCACAAGAACCCAAGGTATAGGATATGTTTGTTGTCATTCAACAAGACCACATCCGATCAACTGCACCTTCTCTCAATATCCCCATATGACAGAACTCGCCTTCATACCGCAAATTATCCATCTCAGTCTTAAATAAACCCAACTACTGAACAGCTATAGCTGCCTAGGTACATCTGAGGAGTATTCTATATCTGTACATGCAATTTTAATGATACACGCTATTTAAAGTACATTGTCTATCTCAGGAATAATTGCAGTAAACTAAATCTGAGCCATTGAGGCAGCATCCAAGGAACTTCGAAGTTCCTTGGATGCTGCCTGAACTGCTGTGCTCTTCCAGCACCAGTAATCCAGAATGTGGTTTCCAGCATCTGCAGTCATTGTTTTTACCTCGTTAAATCTAAGCCATACTGTGTATGATGGATTTGTTGCAGATATGTATTTGACATATACTACATATGAGAAGGGAACGCTACTTTATGTGGTCGTGTCACTCGCTGTCACAGTTGGTTCTACATCTTACTGCTCAATAATGCTTGACAAATCTACAATGTCTATTGCATCTGGCAGCGCAATCAGGCTGAAACATCCTAACTAATATCTCTCTGGTGGTTTCTGTTAATCCAGTTCAGCAACTGAGATTAACATCATGTTTTATTCATGATTCACCTGTTGGAGTCTCTTCCTTTTGGTCCAATAGTGTCTATCACATTGTTCTAAAGATATGCATTTATTTGTTCTATATCTTCAGTATCTCTTATACCCCAGTCTCATTTCACTTTCACTACTAAATTATTTTTTTTATCTTATCGCTTCTAATCTGTACCAAATTTCTCTGGATATAGATATGTTCAACATTTATGTAAATCACAATTACTGCCCAATTTACTTAACACCTTGAAAGTTCTGGCCTGATACACGCTAGTCCATAATGCACTTATGTTAGCTATGCTATCCATTTCTGAAACTTTGGATTGACTACTTTGGAAAACAATCAGCCATTGCCTTGGATATATCTAAAGTTTCTGACATGGTTTAGTACCATGCATCTTTAAACAAATCACCACTCTTAGACACTACCAAATGATGTTAAGTATGGTCGCTAAACCAATGTGATGTTAATTATTATCCTGATTCATCTAGATCACTCTTTCTCTGCCGTTGCTGATTAATCATGCTCAGCCTTTGACGGCACTACCATTTCCTTCTTCGACTATTGATATAGGTGCCCTCAGCAATACGTTCTGATCTCTATATCCTCTGAACTAAATCTTCATATTTGTTTACTGTCTTCTTTTAAGACTCAAGCATATTCTTTGTCCAACAACTAAACCCTTTATAAAGCTTCTCTCTATCCAAGAATTGAATGTACATATGTGGGAAAACTATTTTCACAGATTCCATTTAGCATTTTTGTCTTTGTCTATTTTATCAATGCTATCATGATTAGCGTTGCTCAAAATATTCTGCCGTTGTTTCTCCAAAGCAAAATGTAAACCTTTTACGCCCTTCCTCAACCCCATTGTGTTGAAATCCAGAATCAGTATATTACCTAATCCTGAGATACTACTTACATAGCGGGATGAATATGTTATTCTTTCTCATCCTCATCTGTCCATCCCTTCCCCTCCAAATTTCAGGCTTTCAATAGTTACGCTTGGTTTTACACCTGATCTTATAGTTTAGGGAGCCTTTCTTTTTACCATTGCCCACCTTGGTGACAGCCAGCACTTTGTTCTTGGCTTAGGGTGGTTGCCAGTTTTGATTTTAAAGTACCAGGGATAAACGCATGGATGTTACATTTTATGCAGCATTTAATGCTTGCGGAATGTGTTTCAGATACACCAAGTGACTGACCTATGGTAACCATTGTCTTCCAAGAAAGGTGACAATTTTTCGCGCAGCTGCATTGAGATATTTGGCCAAGTCATGTCTGTTCGCGATACGAGCAAGTTATTGCAGACACTGAAATCTGAACTGAAAACAATAAAAGTGCTGGAGATCATCTAGACTCGAAACGTTAGGTTGCTCTTTCTCCATGGATGCTGCCAGATCCGCTGTGATCTCCAGCACTTTTTGTTTTCAGTTCTGTTAGTGATATTATTGGAGGGAACAGCATCGGCTATTGGTGGATTCCTGTCTTGTCTTCGATTTGGACTAGAGATCTCGACAATTAGACAAGTCGTTGATGTAATATCTCGACCAAGGGACAGCAACGCCATTATGGTAGCTTCATCATTGATGCATAGATTTGCCAACCCGGATGAGATACTTCATTTCCAGAGCGGAGACTGAGTCCATTATCTTCTGGTCAGGCACATAATTGAGATAAGCTGACACTAACAGATGTAATATATCTAAGTCACGTTGTCTTGTGTACTAATAAACTACATTTTTTGCGCACATTACCTGTGTATCCATTCATATTGTCCACATGCAGTGGAAGAAGATTATGGAGATACAGCATAGTATCCATATACTCAAGTGTCTTCCATAATTGTACTCTTGTAGGAGACTAAATGTATTGTGTGTTGGTTTACCTGTGCATAGCCCTTGCACTTAGTCACTTCAACAAGAGCAACAGGAAATTTAGCGAAAAGTTGTTTTGAAAAGGAAAGAAGAAACGCCAGTATTAAAACCAGTTCAAAAACTATCACACTGTCTGTCAAAGTTTACTAGTGGATTCATTTTAGCCCTTGTTAGGATTGATTGAAAATCGCGCGAATTTCCAATTTTTTGGACATCCAGGCATTAGTTGGAAAACTTGCAGTTGCATTGACCCCGAGCTCAAGGTCGTTTGAATATTGTGCCAAATGTGGTTCAGCTGGAGAGGAGATAACCTTAGTGTGGTGGAGATAGCACTCACACCCATAAACGCTTGTTGTAGAGATCTGAGAGACAATCTGGAGTTGGTGCAAGAACATTGTTATCTAGAAGAGAAATGTCAGCAAATGGATAGCAGAAAAAAGAGGCATGAATCGACCCCCTTTTGATAAACACACGGAGTATGGATACTGTACTTCCTGTGCAGAGACCCTTGTAATATTTTGCATTTTTGTCACAATGAATTATATCTTTAATGAAACGCTTTCAAGTGGAATAAATAGAATTAGCCATCAGTGCAGAACTGCAAGCAAAAACAAAAATGGGGCTGCAAATCTAACAGAACCAAATAAAATCCTGAACATCTCAGGCGGATTAACTTTATGGGAAGAATCCGTTCCGACTGTCTTTGTTTTCGGTCATATCTGATTAACCCGCAGTGTGTTCCCAGCATTTTCTGTCCGAGTGCAGAATTGCAATTTCAGTTGTTCCAAACATGACAGATCTAAAGAAATGTTTACATTACTCACCAACTTTATGAATGGTTGTGGAGTGAGTTCCGTTGATTACTACTGGGAACGGAGTTCGGTATTTGCAGAGACTCAGGACTTGTTGGGATCACACTGCGAGTTGCATCGTTTGGATTTAATAACAGGGGAAAAGACCGGCTCACACTGAACACCGGTGACATATTGCCAACCATCTCATATTTTCAATACTGAACTTGTTCAGTTTCCGATGGGGAAAGGAAACAATCTGTTTCCATTCTTCTCCAACATGCTGAAGTGCTTCGGTTACCACGTATTATACGAGCAGTGCTCATGTAAACACAAATGCCTCGGATAAAAAGTAGGTTTAGGATAGGACAAGATGGTTAGAGATTCGTGGTGATCCATACATTCATTCAACCGACGCTTGGGGTAACGTGATCACTGTTAACTTCACAAACCCATTGTGCACACCGAGCATGCTGTAAGAAAGTAAATCATAATGAAAAAAGCATTCTGGTGACAGATTGAACAACTGCCACCAGGTGATAGAAGATTGGGAAACAGTGATGACTGAACGGCAACCTGGACCAAGATCAGATAGGACTCTCCGATTAATCATCCACAAATCTGCTTTGAATGCCCAGGTCCCAACCACGGGGTACTCTTTGTGATCAAAGTGAATTGTAGGCTGAAAACAATCACTGCACTTGGATAAACACATAGCTTTAAAAGTGTACACGTTAGCAGCTGCAGGGTCAGGGCTGAGCTTTGATCTACTGGAATGGACAAGCCTGGTTACAATGGCAATGACCTTCCCGTGGTTTCCTCGTGTAATGGGCCGTGTGTTCAGCCCATTAAACATCAAAATCATGCATTAAATTAACAGATTCACAACAATAACCTTTCATTTTTTTCTCATTTGATTCAATTATTATTAATTCCCCCCTCGTTCATCATAACCTTTATTCGTCTCTCGCTGCATTTCACCATTTCCTACGTTCCTGGTACTGACAACTCTCTGTTCTGTCCTCATGTTATTTCCACTCTGCACTTTGTTTCTTTATTTTAGCAGTAGAGTTGCAGAATGTTGCTATCGCAGAATGGCAACTAGAGGAAATGGCGTGGGTGCTTGTGGAGGCGGTAGCTCAGAATAAGATTCTTTTCCGATAGTAATACTCCACATCATGATTCGGAAAATGGCGTGCAGATTTGAAGTTTCCTTTGTACCCAACAGCATGGAAGTAGGTGGAAAGGACACAGAATGGTTTTTGTGTTGCGTCAGTAAAAAGAAAATGATCGTCAGTTATAATGTGGCGTTCCAGCGCTGCAACAATTGTCACTTTGTCCCTGTTTCTCACCACCTCATGAAACCAAAGGTTACCTCCCATGGCTGTATGGAATAAGGATACAAGAAGACTTTGGTGTGACTCTGATGGAAAAGGTTCATCAGTCACCATGCAAACAAATGTAGACATGGAAATAACATACACAAGAGTAAAAGTGGAAAAACAACAAAAAAAACTGGTTGGATATTAAAACATTTGTAAATATTCTATAAATAGTGCTGATAATCTCTGATAATGCTAAAATTAGAGCATTTGTGAGATCTTTCTCAAAATATTCATATTGGTATCATGCCATTGCCATTTACCCATCTTTGGCATTATTTTTACAATATTTATAGGGCTAACATAATCACCATTGCATATTTATAATTTTTTGTAAATGATTAAAATACAAACAGTGCTATGTAATGATTTTGCTGAAAATACATTTTCCTGGCTCAGTAAATATAGGAGAAGCTCTTTTTTGGAACATTCTGGAAGCTGATCCATTTTTCAAATTCAGGGCAAGTTATGAATAATATCCCATGATTTTTTTCAGTAGTACAAATGCAAATAAGTATGATCCCTTAAATATAAAGACATGAACAAAAGTGAAGAGGTCTCACCTCTAAATGGAGAGAATAATCTGATGATTTATGCATTTAACTAAGACATGGATGTACTTGGTATCTCAGAGTTTCTAGAATGTATCCCATTACTGAAAATTGATTTCATCAGTAAATGCTCCCTCTCAATGTGAAAATGCTTGACCTGTTTTCTGTTTGGTCGTGTTGACCTCACCTCAAAGATATTTATATATATGGCTGAATAAAAATGGCTATTTTGGGAATTCTGAGTGGCTCTCATGTCTGATTGTATTTGTGGAATGAGAGAGCATTAATGAAACATACCTGGAACAAATAAAAGATTTGCCAGGCACACAATATCAGTGGAGAAAATATAAATCTTGATTTGATAATGGAAAATGAAAACATTTCCTGCCTTCATGGATCTATGCAGAATATAAAGATGCAGAAGGCATTCTGAAAATACATGGCATATTTTAAGTGCTAATCAAATTAGCTTTGCATAAGATCAATAAATAAATCCTGCATCATATCGCCTGGTACAATCAGTCCAAAAAAGGAAGTTTCGCATTCACCCTAAATTAGAAATAATGCCTCTGCCAAAAGTAGTAAACATCTGAGATCTTGCTTCTCATATTTTTAAACATTTTAAAATATTATAATATTAAAAACATGACAATTTCAACAAAAATTATTTCACTAGAATGGAGAATTAGTTAAACATTATCCAAATCTTAAGGGCTATGTACCTGAATACCAAGGATAGTAACTATTAGCAAGATTGCAATCACGAAACAATCACTAACATTTCTGTGCTGTTCCTACTTTAAATACAGACCATTTGGGAAATCCAACACTTATAAGGGGTGATGACTCAAGATGAATTGAAACCGAGTGTGATAACATAATAGTACTAATGGAAGGGCATCGAGATACCATGACCAGAGGCATAGTATGATGAACATCTTCAAACTCTTTTAAATAGGTTTGTGTTAACTCTTGATAAGATTGGGTGTGTAACTGAGTTATCTAGTCAAACTCATGAATGAAGATGTTTATTTACAATACTCTTATTTGCTGCTTCAATGTTTTGATTAGAATATAATAGTCATTGCTGTTTTGCTAAGATAATCATTGGAAGCTGCTTAGTAACATTCATTGTCAAAGTAATAGTTAAAGACTTACCCAAGTAAGTCTGATAATAAGGAACATTAGTCAATAGCTGTGTATGAGAATAATTTCATAACTGTGATTCTTGAATGGCCACTGTCCAGGATATAAGTAAATTCTGATGTCTTGCTCAAAAGTTTACTAAACTCTGAAGAAACGTATTCTTGTTGTAATATTGTACATAATTGTGTATTATATGTTTTACTTTCAGGATAAAATTGAGCTGATGTTTTCAAAAATAAGAGGTCAGGCAGCACCCAGTGAGTGTTACCATTTTAGGATTATGATTTTTTTGGCAGACTGCTGAAAAGTTAAAATATGGATCTCTCCACAGATGGTGCCTGACCTGTAGTTTCAGTTTATTCCCATTTTATTTCAAATTTCCAGCATTTACCATCATTTTGTTTTTGTATTAATAACTTTCAGGTGCTAATTCAAAGAACTGAATTGTCAAAAGATCATAAAGAATGGGACATAAAGAATGATTGAAGATGAAACAGTCAACATTGAAGAAGGAAGGTACGAGAGAGGAAAAACACAAAAAGCACTTCTCTAGTTGCACAAAGTATAGCATTGTGTTCAAGTACATGGAAGCGGTGTTTCTGACAAGAATATTTGGTTGAGGTTTTATCTTTCAGTTGTCTGACAGAAAAATTATGTAATCATATCTTTGGTGACTAATGGTAACTCTCTGTATTGATGTAAGAATAAAAAATGTGACTTACATTTTACAATGAGCTACTTCTTAAAATTTTTATAAAGTAATGCAAAAAATGAAGAATTAGAAACTAGTAAGCTGTTATTTTTCTGCTACTCTTACAATATAATTTCCCAGAGGCTCTGCTCACCTTTGTGCAGTGAATAAGCGATACAATGCTCAAGGTTTTCCTTTTCTGCATTCAGATAACAACATGTTGCAGATGCTGGAGATCTGAAATGAAAACAGAAAGTGCTGGAGTAGGTCAGCAGGTCTGGTAATACATATGGAGAAAGAGAACAGTCATAATATTTTGTGTTCAATCACTCATCAAAATAGCAACTGTGTTCCTCTCTCCACAGATGTTGCTAGACCTGCTGAGTTTCTCCAGCTCTTTCTGTTCTTATTTCTTTTCTGCACATTGTTTTACTGATTTGAGATTACTAAACCATCTAACCTGAAAATTTAAGTCAAATTTGCAAAGACCTACTCCTGCTTATTGATACTTAGTGACATTGTGCATTATGGTGTAAGGAAACAGATTTACATCATCAGTTTATGAGAGTTGTTGATAAAATGTCAACAAGTCAACAAAACAATGAAAAGTCTGCATCAAATTTTATCTTAACTCAAAGTGCAGAGTGACCTACTTTAATGCAAGCTCAAGCATGGTTTTTATAGATGAGCCAAGAAATTTTAAATCAAGGATCTTTTCACTCTATAGTAGTTATGCTCAAAATAAAATCAAAGACTTATCTGATTCACATCAAGAATCTAATAACAGTAACAGCAACATTAACATTAGATTGGATTGGAAGTTGATCAAGGAATGAAGATTTACATTTATCACATCTCTCAGCAATATATCAAAGAACTTTAAAAAGCTTAATAATATCTGTGTGGGTTTCCTCCGGGCGCTTCGGTTTCCTCCCATAGTCCAAAGATGTGTAGGTCAGATGAATTGGCCATGCTAAATTGTTCATAGTGTCAGGTGCATCACTCAGAGGGAAATGGGTCTGGGTGGGTTACTCTTCGGAGGGTTGGTGTGGACTTGTTAGGCCGAAGGGCCTGTTTCAACACTGTAGAGAATCTTATCTAATATGGGTGAACAAGGCATTCATTTTGGCCACAGAGCAATATGATGAATGAACTGTTAGTCTATTTCATTACTCAATGAAATAACAGAATGAGAGATCCCAGTTCTTCAAACTGTTTCAGGTGATCTTCAATACTTTATTTGAACAACTGCCATATTTGAAGAATGATTATTTGAATGGTAGAGCTTTAGTTTTGTAATCACTTTTTACTTGGAAGATGCAAGTCCAGGTAAGATAAAAGGAACAAAGGGATTTCACAGCACAAGTATCTCCATCACTAAAGGTTGTGCCACAGGTTTGCAAGATCATTGAACAGTAAACAAAGAAGTAGGCTTTGTCTCTAGATAGATAGAAAATGATAAAAGGGAAGTTATACTAAACTTATATTGAATCAATATAACCAGTATCAATATTATAACATTATCATAGTATAGAATCAAACCACACTTATGGTAAAATGGACAGTTTCGGTCACCATATTATAGAATGGATATGGATGCACCAGAGGTGGTGCAGATCTTACATGCAAAATATTGGAAAAGCATGGGTGTAAACAAGAACAGGCTTGGTCATTTTTCTCTTGAAAAAGGTCAAAGTGTGATCCAAAAGAAGTACTTATTATTGTGAAAGGTTTTGCTAGAGTGGATGCAGAGAGAATATTTCCTCTTGTAGGGAAGATCATAGCTACATCAATTTAAGCTAGCCTCCATGAAACCCAACAGGGAATTCAGAAGAAAGTTTGTTACAGAAAAGTGGTGTTAATGTGGAACTCACTATCAAAGGGAATGGTTCAAGTAAATAGTATAGATGCATTTAAGGAAGGTAGACAAATATTGAGGAAAATGTTTTTAGTGGTAGATTTAGATAAGGAAAGGTGGGCAATGACTCAAGTGGAGCAGAAACACTGGCATGGACTGATCAAGTGAATAGTCTGTTTCTGTGCCGTGCACATATCAGTCTAAGGTTTGAGTTGATGTCCTGGAGCACAGTTTGAACACAACAAAACCTTTTGATTCAGAGATTCAAATGCCATAATCAGTTAAGTTACTACTTAAATATTAAGTGCAAGCAATATTTTATAATCTAACTAAACACAAAGTCACACTTTAGCTGGAATTTTAGGAAATGTGAAGATGATGAGCCAATCATCACCAGTCCTTTTGTTTTCAGTTCACATTAGGGCAGGAAAATTCTTAAAGCTTTTACAAAAACAGGTGATACATTGCAACTCTGTAAGACTTTGCTATTGCTAAACAAGTAGATCAGAAAAACAATAGGCATTTTATATAAAAAGAAACATAGAGATATGAAACTGAATTTGCAAGCTTATGATAGGGAAGTGCAGTTCATGGATGGGGCCATAGTTTGATAACGCATCTGAAAGACACATTTGAGACATTAAACACTATTTAAGACTTGGCACACTGACATATTTTAAAAAGTAAGAATTTCTGTAGGGTTTTCCTAACCTTCAACACTAATTTTGTCAGATAGCTGGAAATGGCTATTACTACCATTTCCCCAGGCAATTCATCAATCTCATATGAGTATATTGGGAAAGCCTCTCCTGGGTCATACCCACTGTAATACTGCATGGTTTTCAATGGTTACGCACTGCTGTCTGAGTTACGGTGCAAGCCAAGCTCATTCTAAAACATATTTTTAAGTGTTTCTTAAAATATAGGAAATATAGCGGGCAATTTGCAAACAGCAAGATTGCACAAACTGCAACAAAACTAAAGGCCAATTCAGCAGTGTTTTTGTGTTCATTCTGTGCTTTCACAATATGGTTTTAAAGATTTTTTTGCACAAGTTCCAGTCCAGATATATTTAATTCAGTTTCATAAGTTTGCCATTGCAGACCTGGGCTCATGATCTCTTGGTTAGTAGTTCAATCCTATTGCTGTTACATTATTTCAATTCAGGAACATGACTCCCATCTTGGGAAAATAAAAACCCACAATGAAATATAGATTGGTGAAAGAAGTTCTTCAGGACTAGAATATAAGGTAATATAAGTAATGCTACAGCTGTGCATAGCTCAGATTAAATAACACTTGGAGTATTGTGTCTTAGCTTGGGCACACTGTCCTTAGGAAGGATATATTAACCTAGATGGGGTGGACTGAAAGGAGAAGGGATTGCACAAATTGGGCTTGTATTTCCTGTGTTTTGAAGGTGAATGGATGATTTGATCAATGTTTGCACAATATTAAAGAAAACTTATGAGGTAGATATAAATAACTCTTTTTACAGGGTATAGGAATCTATGAATAGGATACATAATCAAAAATGTAAAGTGAATTTTCAGGTGTGAAGTTAGTAAATACTTCTACATGCAAAGAGTGATGAATGTTGGATACCTCTTTCGTAAATGGCAGATGATTCTATGTCAACTACCATGAACGCAAAGATTAATAGATTCTTCTTAGTCAAATGCACAAAGAAATATTGGACAAAAACAGATATGGAGTTAGATCACAGGCCATCAATGATTTCACAGAACGCAAGAATAAGGTTGAGGGGCTAAATAAATGACTGCTTTTTGCATATTTGTAAGTCCTCTGATATTCCCAGATATCTCTGGTCAATTCTATTTACTTGAAAGGTTGTGTCATGGGCAATATGTATAAGTTAATTCAATTTTTGTTGTGGTAGATCCTTGAACTTTTTTAAAACATTTATTCATGGGTTATTGGCATTGCTAGTAAGGCCAGCATGCATAGAATATCCATCATTACTTTTGATAAGGCTGTGGTGAACCACCTTGTTGAAACATCACATTCCACATCAGATAAATACAGCCATAATGCTGCTAGGAAAGAAATTCAAGATTTGACCCAGTGGCAATGAAGGAACAGCAATATATTTCGAAGTCAGGATGGCCTGTGTTTAAGACAGGGATTTTGCAGGTGATGATATTTCTTTGATCCTGCTGCCCTTGTTGTTCATGGATAGAATTCATGGATTTTGAAGGTGCTATCAAAAGACCTTTGTTGAGTTGTTGCAGTACATCTTGTAGATAACACACTGCAGCTCTGCTGCACTGATGGTGAAAGAAAGGGGATGTTTGTTGCTGAATAGGGTGGTGATCATGTATACTGTTTAATCCTTAATGGTATTGACTTCTTGAATGCTCATTCAAGCAAGTGGAGAATATTCTGACCTACTCTGAATTGTGCCTTATGGTGGACAGATGTTCAAGAGACAGGAGGTGAGGTACGCTTTGTGAATACTTAGCTTCTGATGTGTCTTATAGTCACAGCATTTATTTGACTTGTGGAGTTCAGGTTTTAGTCAGCGGAGACACTGCGATGTTGAAGTTTGGAGATTTGGTCATAGTGGTGTAAATGAAAGACAAGGGAAGGTGCTGAGATCTCTTGTTGAAGATGGTCATTGGTTAGCACCCGTCTGCCATGAATATTGCTTTCCACTTATCACTCAGAATGTTGACGAGACTATTTTGTGCTCAGGAATGGATTGCTTAATTATCTATAGCACTGCTTCATTGTAAGGAACTGAACACTATGAAATTAATAGCAAATGTCCCCAATTCTGATCTAATGATACAGAGAAGCTCTATGATGAAGAAGTTGAAGATGGTTGGGTCTAGGACACCACTCTGATGAACTCCTGCAAATCTCTTCAGACAAGAGATATTTCAGGAGAAATTGAAATTTAAAGATACTTAAAATAAGTTTGAAACTTTCTAATATACTTGAAAAGAACAATAAAAGCAGAAGGTTTAAAAAAAAAGAAAGTGAAAAAGGAACACAGATAGGCCCAACAAGTTACAGAAAACTGTAAAGCAAGTTAAACAAAAGCAAATAATTGGAAAGAAATTCTGGAACTGCATCAGCCAGTTTTAAAAATGAAAAACTCAAAGGTCCTTTCACAGCAAACATTTCCACTGGAAACAGAAAACCACAGGCCTGCTGAACTTAAATAATTTTGGAAAATCTTAATGAAACACTTGTGTACTATCACCAAGAGCTGGCTGTAATCTAAAGGCTGCCCAACTGTGAAATACTGAGCTGTGCAACCCAGGGACTGATTTGGCGGGAAGCCTATTCCTGAGCTTTTCAGACTGCCAGCTACACACAAATGTGCAGCCAATAGATTTCATCATTACTTTTCTCCAACAATCCAGACCAATGACACATTTGTTGTTTAATTGAACAGCAGTTTATTTTAAGTTACTTTCTCACTATCCCTGGCTAAGTTGACTGTTCCAAATGCCACCAAGTTAAACCAGCAACTGGAAAGTGAATGAGACCAGATTTGGGCAACTGTCTCATATTGAGGTCGAAGCACATTGGTAGAAGTTCAATGTGTGCAGAAGGTCATGAATGCCAATGAATGCCCTACCACTCCAGCCGACAGTGTGTATTCTAGTGTATTTTGCTATTACATACCCACAATGTAGGAACCTTTGGAGAGTGACCAAAACCACACTAACAAAGGACAAATATTTTATGAAATATACCATTTTCATTGTCAAATATGCAGGTAGACTATTAAGATTTATGCTTGAGTATCAAATGGCAAATTATTGATTTTCTAATGAATGTTCCAACATCCTTATCTTAATAAGTGATATTGATCTGTACTTTTTTTAATGTGTAGAATTTAAAAACTTATAGCAGCAATGTCTAGAATATAGTTTTTTTTCTAGCAGAAATAGCAATTCTGTGAAATTTTGATTGCTTGAAGCCTTGATAAATGGATTTAACACAGATTAATTAATTCACTTGCTGCAAATGGAACAAAAGGGCAAGTAATGAAAATTCTGGAATTTGCACACATACAATTAGATATCCAGAAATCCTGGTCAATGATTTCTGCCCTTCTCAATAGGATGCATTGTTGAAATCACTGATATACAGAGATCACTGATTTCATTTTCTGCTTTTATTTATTTGGTATTGTCATACTGCTAAAACCCTTGAAACAATTATGTATACCTCCATGAGATACAAGATATCAACAAAGTGATCACACAAGTAGATAGAGTGGTAAAGAAGGTATATGGCTTGCTTGCCTTTATTGCTCAGGGAATTGAGTACAAGAGGAGAAAGTGAGGACTGCAGATACTGGAGATCAGAGCTGAAAATGTGTTGCTGGAAAAGCGCAGCAGGTCAGGCAGCATCCAAGGAGCAGGAGAATCGACGTTTCGGGCATGAGTCCTTCCTGAAGAAGGGCTCATGGCCGAAATGTCGATTCTCCTGCTCCTTGGATGCTGCCTGACCTGCTGCGCTTTTCCAGCAACACATTTTCAGCAATTGAGTACAAGAGTCAGGTTGCAGCTTTATAAGACTTTGGTTCGGACACAGTTAGAGTACTGCATTCAATTTTGGTTGTCACATTACAGGAAGCATATGGAGCCTTTGAAGAGGGTGCAGAAGAGGTTATTAGGATTCTCCCTAGAATAGAGGGTACGAGCTATAAGAAGAGGCTAGACAAGCTTGGGTTGTTTTCTCTGTAGCTACGGAGGCTAAGGGGAAGTTTGATAGAAGTCTATAAAATTAGGGGATGTTTTAGGATTGATGGTCAGAATCTTATTCACAGAATTGACATGTCTAGTACTAGGGGGCATGCATTTAAGGTGAGAGGGTAAAGTTCAAAAGCAATGTGAGGGCCAAGTGTTTTACACAGGGAGTGGTAGGAAGGTGGAACATGCTGCTGCTGGGGGCGTTGGTGGAGGCAGATACAATAGGGGTATTTAAGGGACTTTTAGTTATGGACATGAATATGCAAGGAATGGAAGGGTAAGGACTATAGGCAGGCAGAAGGTTTAATTTGGTAAGATGTTCAGCACAACATTGTGGGCCAAAGGGCCCATTCCTGAGCTGTTCAATTCTATTTTCTATTAGAAATAGGAGCAGGAGTAGGTCATTCAGGCCCTCAAGCCTGCCCTTCCATTCTGTAAGATGATGGCTGATCTGGCCTAGGCCTCAAATCCTCTTTCATGCCAACTCCTCATAGATCTTTACACCTCAATATGTAAAATATATCTACCTCCTCTTTACATACTTTCAGTGATCTAGCCTCCAGTACTCTCTGGATAGAGAATTCCAGACATTCTCTATTCTCTGGGAGAAGAAATTTCTTCATATTTTTAAATTTGTGTCCTATTATTCTGTAGCTGTGTCTCCTAGTTTGAGATTTCCCCAGTAGTAGATCACCTTCTCAACATCTACCCTGTTAAGCCCCCTCAAAATCTGGTATGTGATAATTAGATCACTCCTCATTCTTCTAAACTGTAATGAATAGAGGCGTTATTTGTTTAGCTGTTCACAGTAAATCAACTTCTTCATAACAAGAGTCAACCTGGTGAATCTCTTCTGAACTGCCTTCAAAACCAATGTATCCTTGATAAGATATAGGGAACAAAACTGTATGCAGTAGCCTCACAAAAACTTCATGCAAATATAACAAGAGTTCCCTGTTTTTGTATTCCAAACCCCCCACAATAATGGCCAAAATTCTGCAGGTTTTGTCAATTACTTACTGTACCTGAATCCTAACGTCTCGTGTTTCATGAACAAGAATGCACAGGCCCCTCTTTGCTGCACTTTTACGGAATCTCTTTCCATTGAAATAACAGTCTTCATTTTGATTCTTCCTACGAAAGAGAATGACTTCACACTTGTCTACATTAAATTCCATCTGCCAAGTTTTTGCTCACTGACTCGATCTATCAATGTTACCATGTGGATTCTTTTGTTCTCATCATAACATATCACCTCCCTTCTATTTTTTGTTCCATCAACAATGTGGATTGCACTCTGCTCCCTCCTCCAAGTTATGAATATAGATAGAACTAATTGAGACCCTAGGACTGACCTTTATGGCACTGCACTAGTTACGTCATTTCAACCGGAAAAAGACCCAGGAAACCTGACTTTTTGTCTTCTGTGTGTTAATCAATCCTCAATCCAGTAACTCCAATACCATGAGCTCCTACCTTGCAGGTAACTATGGCTTTAAAATGTCCTAATTTTATGATGAATGCTAATCAATAACTGACCCCAAAAAGCCATTTTTTATACTTTTGGCATGTTAAATTTCTCATAAGTCCTATAGATTTTAATGTAATTTTGCGAATGTCTGTTTATGCTATTTAATTTTCCATCTTAAGGGAAGGTGATGGCCTGGCCAGAGGACTGCAGATGCTGGAGATCAGAGTCAAAAGGTGCAGTGCAGGAGAGTTGACGCCTCGAGCATCAAGAATGAATCAGGAATGTTCTGGGAACCCAGGTTCAAATCCCGCCATGGCAGGTGGTGGAATTTGATTTTAAAAAAAATCTGGAATTAAGAATCTACTGATGACCATGAAATCATTGTTGATTGTCAGAAAAACCTATCTGATTCACTAATGTCCTTCAGGGAAGGAAATCTGCCATCCTCACCTGGTCAGGCCTACATATGACTCCAGACCCACAACAATGTAGTTGACTCTCAATTTCCTTCTGAAATAGCCTAGCAAGCCATCCAGTTGGACCAATCTCTACAAAGTCTCAAAGAAATGAAACCGGATGGATCACTTGGTGCCTACCTAGACCCTGGAAAAAAAGACAATGGCAGAAACAGCCCTGTTGACCCAGCACGGTCTTCCTCTCTAACATCTGGGGGCTAGTGCCAAAATTGGGAGAGCTGTCTCACAGACTAGTCAAGCAACAGCCTGACATAGTCATACTCACGGAATCATACCTTACAGACAATATCCCAGACACCACCATCACCATCCTTAGATATGTACTGTCTCACTGTCAGGACAGAACCAGCAGAGATGGTGGCACAGTGGTATAGAGTCAGGAGAATTGCCATGGGCGTCTTCAACATTGACTCCAGTCCTCATTAAGTCTCATGGCTTCAAGTTAAACATAAACAAGGAAACTTCCTGCTGATCACCACGTTCTGTCCTCCCCCAGTTGATGAATCAGTACTCCTCCCATGTTGAACAATACTTTGAGGAAGCACTGAGGCTGACAAGGGCACAAATTCTACTCTGGGTGGGAGATTTCAATGTCCAGCACCGTGTCTTGGCAGAAGTATTACAGACCGAGCTGGTCAGGTCCTAAGGAATATAGCTACTAGACTGTGTCTGTGGCAGGTGGTGAGGGAACGAGCAAGAGGGAAAAACTTGACCTCATCTTCACTAATCTGCCAGCTGCAGATGCATCTGTCCATGACAGCATTGGTAAGAGCAACCATTGCTCAGTCTTTGTGGAGATGAAGTCCCGCCTGCCCATTGGGAATAACCTCCATTGTGTTGTGTGGCACTATCATTGTGCTAATTGGGACAGATTTGAAAAGATCGAGCAATTCAAGACTGGGCATACATGAGGCTATGTTGGCCATCAACAGCAGCAGAATTGTACTTCAGCACAACCTGTAACCTCATAACCTGGCATATCCCCCACTCAACCATTACCATCAAGCCAGAGGATTAACCCTGGTTCAACAGAGAGTGCAGGAGGGTATGCCAGGGGCAGAACCCGGCATATCTGAAGATGAGGTGTCAATCTTGTGAAGCCAACAAACAGGACTACTTGCATGTCAAACAGCATAGGCAGCAAGTAAAAGACAGAGATAAGAGATCTCACAACCAACAGATCAGATCTAAGTTCTGCATTCCTGCAGTCTAGTCGTGAATGGTGGTGGACAATTAAACAATTCACTGGAGGAGGAAAAACTACAAATATCCCCATCCTCAATAATGGAAGAGCCCAGTACATCAGTGCAAAAGATAAGGCTGAAGCTTTCATAGCAATCTTCAGTCAGAAGTGCCGAGTGGATAATTTATTTCGTCCTTCTCCAGTGGTCCTCAGCATTACAGATACTAGTCTTTAGCCAATTCAATTCACACCACATGATATCAAGAAATGGTTGGAGGCACTGGATCCTGCAAAGGCTATGGGTTCTGACAACATTCTGGTAGTAGTACATGTTCAAATACTAGAAAAGCACAGCAGGTCAGGCAGCATCTGAGGAGCAGGAAAGTCAATGTTTCGGGCAAAAGCCCTTCATCAGAGGAGGGCTCCAACAGGGGAGGGGAGGGCAAAAGCTCCTGATGACGGGCCTTTGCTCGAAACATCAATTTTCCTGCTCCTCAGATGCTGCCTGACCTGCTGTACTTTTCCAGCAACACCCAATCTTGACTCTAATCTCCAGCATCTGCAGTACCCACCTCCACCTTCAAATACTGAAGACCTGTGCTCCAGAATTTGCTACTCCCATATCCAAACTGTTCCAGTACAATTACAAATCTGGCATCTACCCAACAACGTGAAAAATTGCCCATATATGTCTTATATATAAAAAGCAGGACAAATCCAAACCAGCCAAAGACTACCCCATCAGCCTACTATCAATCGTCAGTAAAGTGATGGAAGGTGTCATCAACAGTGCTTTCAAGCAGCACCTTCTCAGCAATAACCTGTTCAGTAACGTCCAGTCTGGGTTCTGCCAGGACCACTCAGCTCCTGACCTCATTACAGCCTTTGTTCAAACATGGACCAAAGAGTTGAAATCCAGAGATGACATGAGAGCTGCATCCAACTGAGTGTGGCATCAAGGAGCCCCAGCAAAACTAGAATCAATAGGTAATCAAGGGGTCAAAGTCTCCAGTGGTTAGAATCATACCTGACACATAGGAAGATGGTTGTTGTTGTTGGAGTCAGTCATCTCAGCTCCAGGACATTACTAATAAGAGACAATCTAACCACCACCTCTTGAATGTCAAGAGTGTTACCGTCAATGGTGTTACCATCACTGAATTCTCTGCTATCAACATCCTAGGAGTTATCATTGAACAGAAACTCACCTGGACTCATCCAATACACACAGTGGCTACAAAGGCAGGTCAGAGGCTAGGAATACTGCAGCAAGTAACTCACCTCCTGTCTCCTCAAAGCCTGCTCACCATCTACAAGGCACAAGTCAGGAGTGTCATGGAATACTCCCCATCTGCCTGGATGAGTGCAGCCCCAATAACACTCAAGAAGCTTAAGACCATAAGACCATAAGACCATAAGACATAGGAGCAGAAGTAAGGCCATTCGTCCCATCGAGTCCACTCCGCCATTCAATCATGGCTGATGGGCATTTCAACTCCACTTACCCGCATTCTCCCCGTAGCCCTTAATTCCTTGTGACATCAAGAATTTATCAATTTCTGCCTTGAAGACATTTAG
>NC_057733.1:36307270-36327858 GCF_004010195.1 Chiloscyllium plagiosum | reverse complement strand
ACCATGGGCCCTCACCTTGCTCAGCAGCCTCCTGTGAGGCACCTTATCAAAGGCCTTTTGGAAGTCTAGGTAGATCACATCCACTGGGTTTCCCCGGTCTAACCTACTTGTCACCTCTTCAAAGAACTCCAACAGGTTTGTCAGACACGACCTCCCCTTACTAAATCCATGTTGACACCATCCAGAACAAAGCAGCCTGCTTGATTGGCATCACAACACAAGCATCCACTTTTTCCACCACTGATGCTCAGTAGCAGCAGTGTGTACTATCTACAAGATGCACTGCACAAACTCACCAAAGATCCTCAGACAAACCCACGACCATTTTCAGCTAGAAGGACAAGGGCAGCAGATATATGGGAACACCACCATCTTCACGTTCCCCTCCAAGCCATTCACCATCCTGACTTGGAAACATATCGCTGTTGCTTCATTGTCACTGGTTCAAAATGCTAGAATCCCCTCCCTAATGGCATTGTGGGTCAACATTCAGCAGGTGGACTGCAGCAGTTCAAGAAGGCAGATCACCATCACCTTCTAAAGGGCAACTAGGGACGGGCAATAAATGCTGACCAGCCAGCAATGCCCACATCCCACAAAATGAAAAAAAAATCACTATTCTGTGTGTAAGTCTCAGTAATTTATTTTACTGTCTGTAAACATATCATTAAAAGCTAAAAATAATCAAGATTTGGAGATTTGGAGATGCTGGTGTAGGACTGGGATGGACAAAGTTAAAAGTCATACAACACCAGGTTATAGTCCAACAGGTTTAATTGGAAGCACTATTTTTTGGAGCGCTGCTCCTTCATCAGGTGGTTGTGGAATACATAACTACAAGACACAGAATTTATAGCAAAAGATTACAGTGTGATGTAACTGAAATTGTACATTGAAAAAGACCTTGATTGTTAAGTCTCTCATCTGTTAGAATGACCATGTTAGTTTCACTTCTTTCATATGCAAATCACAAAGCTTTTTCTAAAAGTTACATTCTCAGGTTAACTTTAACAGTTTGTGTCAGCCTCAATAACACATTATCTGCCTGTACTGCTCACAAAACAAAGCGTTTCACTATACTTAGGTACATGTGACTACAATAAATCAAATCAAATTAAATCAAGACCAATCCAAGCATCAGAAAGTCATGCTCAGCAGAAATATTGTCAGCTCCTGATTTAATCTCAGAGGAGTCTTCAGCCATCATCTGAGAGAGTGGCTTTTGTCCATCAGGAAGCACCCTTGTAAGCCACCTGGACCCCCAACACAGCAGAAACTTGAGAGTTCTCAAGGATATAGGCATCAAGATATCTCCCAGAGCAAAAGGATCAAACCTTTAAGGTAAGGTACTGATGACCACAGATCACTTGCACAATGAGGAATAGAACCCCTTCCTGTTGGTGAACTCTGCTTGGTTATGAAATGGTCCTCTCAGCATGACAAGCGCATAGTCAATGAGATCACGCGCATAGTGATCAGTTATGTTGCCAAAAATTTCAGCGAAAGCAATATAAAACGGTATATATTTGAATATAAATATATAAACATTTAAATATATATAAATAAATATATATTTGATCTGGCCCAAATGGCATTGGCTATAGCCTTGTAGGGAACATAAGAAACACATTGTTAGTAATGCGAGAAGCAGCATTTGCCTCACTTACAAACTATATTTTAGTGTACTCCTCCAAACAGTGTGAAATGGAGACTGTCAAGGATTGTCATGGATTTTATTTAGGGACCAAACACTGATAAATGCTGCACATATCATATCACAATGAGACAGGAGGAGAGTCTAAGTGCTGCAGAATACTGAGAGCTTCCATCCCCAGTTCCACTAAAAAAAAGGCACCATTGCATAGAAGAGCATATTGGTGAATACTTACAGTTTAAGGCCAGAGGGTATTAGTTCTATGCCCCTCTGCAGTCTATGAGACCTAACATTAATATTGTGCTTCATGGTTTCAAGGTCACTTATGATCGCTTTCCTTTAAAGAGATGACTATCATCAGTTTGTAATGACCAATGACTGGCATTTACATAGCACATAGTTGGACACTGCATGCATTTCATATTCAGGATACTATGATTAAAGATAACATTGACCTGTGCTGTGAAAATGCCTGATTAATGCAATTGGCCCTTGAAGGTCTTCACATTATTCACATATAGAGCCTATGTTCTCACACAGAAGAAAATTACTAATGCTTCCTACTTTAGATGGGGTCTTAGCCATTTTCCATTTGCACTGCACATATTCAAGTTGCATGAATATGGAAGGCAATGCAGACCAGGCTTGACAGAGTGAATCTCAGCCTCAGCCTGGTCATCAAGGGGCTCCCCCCAAACCTCCATGTTCCTTTTCTATGGCACTCACAGTTTTCCAAAATCAAATTGAACTTATGCCTTCAGCTCTTAGAATTAACCATGAGGTCCAACTTTACAGTTTAATAAAACCACCACCTTGATGCACTGTCCCCCATTGACGCCATGTTCATGATGATTATCAATAGCCAGCAGCCCCTGACCCTGCAGTTTCCAATGTCTTCCATGGTACTATTATCTCTTAACCTCATATACTGAGTTGCCTCCTTCACAATGGTTGCCTTTTAGCACCTCTGCATGCTGCCTCTAAACTCCAGAATTAAGGTCCCCCACTTTCCTATTATAGCAGTGACTTCTCATGGCCTCCCTTGGCTTTTACTGAGCTCACACCCAGAACTGATCATTGCCCAAACCAATCCCCTCCACGCAACCACTCCCGCCCCCTCCCCACACACACACACACACACAACTGAGTTAGATAGACAGCCCTAGCTGATGAGTGATCAGTGCCACTGATGGATCTGAGTGCCACTCAAATGTACAACTGTGAATTCCCTGACTGTTTGCACTGGACCTGAGGACTGATTGTGGCCTACTGTACATTGTAGTGAAACAGACTCCATGACTTTGACCACTCCAAGTGGCTGACTGATGGTGTCCAAGCCCCTGGGCTGATATCAGATGCTACCTTTGCCTCTCTGTTTTTGGATCACTCTTGGAATGATGGCAGCTTCCTTTGACTTGATGGAAGAATACACCCTGATACTTTGAGACATGGCTGCTGGGTTGACGTATGTTTGCCATTTATGCTGCTGGCATGTGATACAGATATGAAATTGACATAGTATGCTGCCATACAGCAACATGTCAATCTCCTTGACTGATGATTGCTGACAATAATGACAAGCTGTCCGGCTTTGAGCATGTGTGAAACAGCAAGGCAATGAAGAACTGTGAGCATATAAAGCTTGGTTGAGGGGACAAAGGCAAGGTAGGGCTGAAATACGGTGAACACTCAAGTAGTTAAAAATTGAGTGAGTTCAAAGATAGCAAGCGAGGAGCCCTGAGATGTGGTTTGGTCAAATATATACCTTTATCTTTGAAGAGGCTTAGTAGCAGCATTGTAATGAAAGGTCACTCAAAAATACAGCCTTGAAGTGTAGAACTGCACTGCAGGTTGATGGGAAGCAGAGAGGGTGATACATGTCCGGTGCCAGCATCTGTGGATGGGGGTGAGGAGTGTACAGTCATTGCCAATGGACTGTACCCTGGGACGTTGGCACTCGGTGTTCAAGTTCAAGACTGGGAGGAGCAATGGTGAGCTGGAATTCTAGGTAACCACTCTGACTTTCATTGGGAATCATCACTGGCTGGTTTCTATCTGATAGGGGGGAGAATGGGAAACTAGATATTAATGAAGTGAGATGAGGTAATAATGAGATGTTAATGTATGTAAATAGGCCTCTCACTGCCTACTAGTAAAAATTTTACCTTGCCATTCAACGCTTGGTTGGAAACTTTTTGCTTTCGACAGTGAGGAGCTTATTACTGGCCACTTCATACAATTTTCTCAATCTTTTCACCAGTGCTCATTTCGTTCGGTGCCTGGGAAGGTTCTGCCCATTAACTCTGTTTCTTCTTTCATAGACAATGCCAGACCTGCTGACAATTCTCAAAATGTTCCTGCTTCTGAAGAATTCCTAGCAATTTTTCTTGGATTTCTATAGGCATTACTGTGACTATTGAAACATGTGACCTATAGCATTTTCAAAACAGAGACAAATCGGGGAAAAAATGCAAAGCAAAGTTTTTTCTCTACAATTAGAAAAAGATTGTCTAACGTGGACAAAGATTTTCTGCACATGCTGTCAGCATTCATTCTTACTATATTATGTGTGTGCAAAGGTCAGAAATGTAATAACAGGATAATAGGATAATAGTAGAACTGAACAGAGGACAGGGAGAGACATTGTGAGATTTGGAAGCCAGAGGCTTAAAAGCAGAATAATTGTAAAAAAATCAAATTTTTAATCAGAAGAATTTGGAACACGATGAAGGTTGGATAACCGGGGAGAATGTAAAAATGCATGGACTTCTTAGTAAAAATTATTAAAAACTGAAAACACAAACCCATTTTGAGAACTATGCCAATTCTCAAAGACACACTGTACAAGCAAGGTACTTTGCAATTAAGCAGGTTGATGTAAATACTCACTTGCTGTACATGTTTCTTCACCATAAAAACAATGGACTGAATGAGCTCTTCTGCACTGTAACAATTTTGTGATTTTGTAGAGTCCAGATAGGGAGTGGACCTTAGCAGTATTTTCAAACTAATATTGCAATTAAACAGTAATCAATCAATGCAAAGTTGTGCACCTCAAAGTTGGGGAGAGAAACAGAATTCCAGCTTGTTTAAAATTGCATACCTTATTTATGAAATGATTATTCTGAAAATTTGAAGTAATGATTTAATGGCTGCAAAATATGGTTCTGTAGAGCCACTGGGTTCAATGTTATGGGAGATAAAAGATTTGAAAATGGCATAGGTGATTGCCTCTGGTGATTTCTGGCTTCCGATGACCATGTTTTGAAGGGCAATAGTGCAGGCATCCTGTGTATCCATGCAGAATAGCCAGATTGTGGTTTTAATTTGCATCTGCTGAAGATATGGTAACTTTTCATGACCTATTATTACCCTTTTAAAACTTACACAACTGAACATTTCTCTGCTACATGCTAGACCTCCTAGTAGACATATTTAAAGGGATTATCATCAAATATTCAGATGCTTTTGACTTTCTTTTGCTGTTACAGTGTCAGGAAGTTAATGCACACTGTTGCTTAAGTTATAAAATAAAGTGGTGATTCCCCTTCACCACTTAACTACACGTGGTGAGTGCTCCTACCATGATTGCCATGTTGGAGCTCGTAATATAATGAAACATACCATCACTGTCCTGAGCAATGATCTTCCTGCATGGACTGCTTGAGTGAGCTCATTAGAGCTTAAACCCTATTTTGTGAAGGATTATTATGAGTTCCTTTAACTGACCATAATTAAACTGCAGCCCTTGCACCCAGAAATGTGATAATTGGTTCAAGTGAAGAAAAAGAAGGAAGCAGAGGAGAAAGTCAAAGAAGGTCACATGGAACTTTGTTACTCTGGGTGGGCTGCCCATGAGTGTCTCATCAGACTCTGATTCCTCTGAGAAATATCATCACTGTTACTCCCTTCTGCTAAATCCCTTATCAAGAGTTACTGAACAGTACTATAAGACCATAAGACCATAAGACCATAAGACATAGGAGTGGAAGTAAGGCCATTCGGCCCATCGAGTCCACTCCGCCATTCAATCATGGCTGATAGGCATTTCTACTCCACTTACCTGCATTCTCCCCGTAGCCCTTAATTTCTTGTGACATCAAGAATTTATCAATTTATATGTGTTGCAATGCTTTTGGGTGATGTGTCTGTTTTAGCTGAATAGTTGGTGGTGTGTGGAAACAGTGAGATGTGGTTGTGAGAATTGTAACAGTATAAGGTGTATGAGGAGCATGTGAAGGCTATTCATGAATCCTAATTACTACAGCTAGCTGATGGGTGAGTGGGGTATTGAACAATGTGTGACATTGGTGGTTTATTGAAAATTGTATTTAAAGGTGCATTTCATCATGACATATGGTAATTTGACTTTTTCTGACGGTAATCAGGTCCTCAAGGCTAGATTCCTGGCATTGATGTCCATGGTTATCAAGTCTGTTGTACTTCAGTTGCAGGTTTGGAATGTCTCCTGGTCCCTGTGGAAGGACGAACATTTTTGTACTTCATACACTGGAGCCTCCAACATTGCATCTGAGGACTAGGAGCTCTCTTTCTCTCTGGTCCTTGCTCTATTACTTCCATTTCTTTTTGCTCATGAGGCTTTCACACTGCTATTTTGCACTACCTGCTACATCTAAAATTCACTTCATCTTTTGCATCTACTGGCCAGCATTAATTGGAACTCGTTTTGTACAAATTTCATCTCCCTGCTGAAAATGAAACCACCCAACAGTATGTTTATCACTGGGGTGTATGGTCAAAAAGTAGAAAGGAACAGGCAGCATAAAGTTTCTGTACTGCCTGCATCACTTCAAGTAGGTAATCAGAAGTTGCCCACTCCAATCCTTGTGCCCATTGTGGACCTTATCCAATTTTTAATCCATTTTGTTATAAAATTAATTCACCCAGTAACAACATGCTTAACCACTAAATACACCATGTTTCTTTTTGTTTTTTATCACAGATCTGCACAACTGAAGTTATGAAAGTCAGGCTCTCCTGACAATAATCATTGTCACAGTACTCAGTATCATCATAACATGGAGCAGGGTTCAATCTAAAGACACAATCTAAAGATGTTAAATGACCTGTGGCTGAGTCATTTGGTCTTGCAGGAGGAGGGTTGGCTGTTGCTGAGTGAAATACCAGCACTGCACAGTCTCTGTTCAGTTATTTTGCAACTTTAATTTCAGAAGGACAAATAGATGCAAGACATTTTTGATGCCTTGATGCCCAATAGATGCCCAATGGAAACTGAAGTTGTTGCAGTTGCGAAGATGCTTTTACACAAAGGTTATTCAACTGTGTAGTTTGTTAACAAGCAGATCATGCCTGGTTCAGAACATTATTCACCAACACATTTCACAGTCAGAAAGAACTACCTCCTAGACTGCTTGTTCTGGAGGCTTGCTGTCATATAGTAGTTGTGGACTTCCTTTTTCAATCTTAAAATTCCTGGTGTTATTCTGCTCCTGATCAACCATCTGTCTAGCAAAGTGAAACTGACTCATAAATCTGTGCTGTGGCATGGACTGAAATAATTAAGCTTTTTCTATTAGTTTCCCTTACCACATAAATTCTCACTTCTTGCTATCCTGACAATGAGTGATTTTAACATAATATGAGATGAAAAACAAACCTTCAGACCTTAAGACGAAAGGAATATAGCTTTCTATATATAGCACATGAAAAGAGTCTATTTTCTGAACTATTTGTCTACAGATATCTTGTTTAATTTTAGAAAGTCTGTTTAGAAAGATAATACTCTTCTACATTTTCCACCCCAGCTACTTCACAGATCATAGAAAACTTCCTCTTCTTAGCATGAATTGGTCAAAACAACAGCACAATACTACTTTGTAGATATGTCCTCTCTCTGCCACATGCAGTTCATGCCAAAGATACCTATATCCTTGAAAATGACCTCAATGGATTGATTACCAGAACAAACAGAAGTGGCGACAGCAATTTGATAAGGTGTTTTTCTCAAAGTGAAATAATCAATGCTTTTCTTATAGTGCAATTCCATGACATTTAACCTTGGTGTATAATATCTGCACTGAAACAGCAATATTTATTAAACTGCACAGTTCATCTATGTCATAGATAAAGTTTATTAGTTTTAATTATCTTCTCCCTATTCACAGAATAAACTTTTCCATATTAGCGATGCTTTGTTGAATTATCCAATTAATCAGATCCTTTTTTAAAAGTAATATATTGTATTCAACTATTTTATTGACATTTAAACCACATATTCATTCTGCTTGGCTCCAATGTAGAGCCTTGATTTGTGTGATCAGCTACTTGATAATTTATGCTGAAAATGTGTTGCTGGAAAAGCGCAGCAGGTCAGGCAGCATCCAAGGAGCAGGAGAATCGACGTTTCGGGCATAAGCCCTTCTTCAGGATTTTAACCTACTTGATAATTTATGTCAAACATGTGAAAAATTAAAATGCATTACTCAGCCTTTCTACAGAAATTTGATTCTCAAAGGGAATCATTAAATTGGGAAAAGAAACATAAACCCACCCTCTCTTATGACAAATGTCTTCATTGAAGTTTTAACCTGCCACATGTTAATGGATGCATGGATTTTATTTTAGATTTCTGTTTACAGCTTTCCAATTTTCTGTGTTTTGTAGTTACAACTTCCACTTAATTTGCTAATAATATTAAGCAAAGTGAAAAGGCAGAACACTGTAATAATTAACAGCAGTGCAAAATATTTGGGAAACAAAGTTATTATTTCAGTTAATGAAAACATAACTTGGTTAGTACATCAAAACAAGTGCTCCCAAAGGTGACCTCATTAGGAAGAATATACTGTATTATGTGGTTAGTGTGTATTGTAACATTCTTGTAATGTTTTGCAGAATCTCAAGGGGATAACTAATGTTTCACTGTATGAACTTTTTAAAGCTTTGTGAATTATATTTATATTTATTTTTTAAAGATTCTTCCTTTCCATGTTTGAATTATTCCAGAAGCAGCTGGCACTAGGGGTTTATGTCTAGTCTTTTGAGCAGGAGTTTTTTTTCAGAGTTAGTCTAGGCATGCCTAATAACCACGATAGGATCTTTTCATGTCATCAACTGTTATTCTCAATTGAGTGGAACTGAATAGCTGATTTGTAAATTTGTTTAAAATTAAATTTGATAGTTTCCTTGAATCATTTATCTTGGTTTTAATGGCTGAGTTAATTAAAGTAAGAAAGGTAAAGTATTTATCATTGGGAAACTAGAAAATATATTTATTTCATGGTGTTAAAATATTTTGTTTCTTTCTTAATTGAAAAGTAATGTAGCAATCAGCATTAAAAGAGGAAAATTTCACTCTGGTAGATAATTCTGATATTATAAGATAAACAAAAGCCACTACCACAAATACTTGGATTAGATCATTATACTGGTCAGCAATGAAAATTAAAACTCGATTTGAAAAAGAGCTATTCTTTGCAAAAATGCATAAATTTAGCAAGGACGATGTTGTGTTGCTTAGAGTTTAGTGCTAGAAATTTCAGTACTTAGGTCTTCATTGAAGCTGCACGCTGAAGGCAATTGGAGCAGTTAGATTTGAAAGGGAACTCGGATGCATTCTTGCTAACCAGATTGCCAAAGAATATTTGCTATTAAATTTCCAGGGATAATATGTATGTTTATCTCCTGATCATATGGAAACTGTCACAGTTAACTCAGTGGACTAATAGAGATTACATAAGAACTTAAGAAACAGAAGAAGTAACCCTCTCAGCCCAATGATTCTCTATCCATTATTCAATATGAGGCTAATCTTTTACCTTGACACCACTTTCTTGCACTATCACCATGTCCATTAATTTCCTTAGTACGAAAAGTCGATTGATCTCTGTCTTCAATGTACTTAAAGACTGAATATCAACAACTGTCTGTGGTAGAGAATTTCAAGAATCCACAAGTCTCCGAGTGAATAAATTTCTTCTCATTCCAGTTATAAATAGTTGACTCCTACTAATCCACTGCTGAAAATGTGTTGCTGGAAAAGCGCAGCAGGTCAGGCAGCATCCAGGGAACAGGAGAATCGACGTTTCGGGCATAAGCCCTTCTTCAGGAAATGTTATGCCCGAAACGTCGATTCTCCTGTTCCCTGGATGCTGCCTGACCTGCTGCGCTTTTCCAGCAACACATTTTCAGCTCTGATCTCCAGCATCTGCAGACCTCACTTTCTCCTCCTACTAATCCACTGTCCAGCCAAGGAAAATTATGCTGCAGCTTCTACTTTTATCCCATCAAGTTCCTTAAGAAATTATATGCTTCAAAGAGATCAACTGTCTTCCTTCTAAACACAAGACAGTGTGGGTCTAGTCTATTCAATCTCTCCTCATAGTATAATCTCATCCCAGGAGCATTGAGCAAATCTTTCTTGCACTTCCTCAAAGCAAGTAATTCCTTCCATCCATTATGTTATTTTTATCCACCCTTGCAATTAGTTTCTTTCTTAAGTTCATCTCATTACAACATCACTAATGATAAATACTTACAATCTCCCGACTCAGAATCAGGCTAACTGATGTATAGTTCCCTATTTTCCCTCTCCTGCCTGTCTTGCCTTGTGGGTATTATATTTTTATATTTATAAATACATAGCTGCCTGGGAATTGTTTTAGAATCTAGGGAACTCTGGAAAGTCAAAACAAATGCATCTATTATATGTGTAGCTAGTTCAATTAAAACCATAGGGGGTGCAAGCTGTCAGAGTTGGTGGATTTGTCAACTTTATGACCTATTATTTTGTTCAGTACTATTTTGTTGCTAACAACATTCCTAAATTTCTCATTCTCACTATACTCTTGGTTTGGTACTATGTCAGGAACGTTGTTTGTGTCTTCCACGGAAGTTAATATAAAGTATTGGAGTTTGGGAGGGTAGAAAATGAGGGGCAGAAAGGAAAGCATTCGATCAATTAGCTTTGGAGATGTGATTCAAGGCTTCAGTGTTGGGCGGGTAGAGGAATGTACTTAGACACTTCTGTAAAGATATGAGTAAGCAATATTGTGATTGACTGTGAGCTTTAAAGCTCAGCTGAGGATTGAATACAAAGATTGTGAATATTGTGATTTAGATTGAGAAAGTGATGAGGAAGATGCAACAGCCAAAGACAAGGAGCTAGAGTTGTGCCAAGGGAGAAAAATAGCCTTAGCCTTGCCTTATGTTAAGGTGGATTAAGCTACAGCTCATCTAGGACTTGATGTCGGACAAGCGTCCAGACTGCACGTTGTAAGTAAATAAGTCAGAAGAGGCATTAAGCGTCTGTGGTGACCATCATTGGTGGACATGCAAACACTGACCTGATGTTCTATCGTGGAGAAATGCCATGCACATAAAGAGGAAAATGCTGGAAGAATAACACCTTGTGGAAGTTGAAAGGTGGTATTTTGGGGAAAGAAGAGATTTCCAAGACTCAATCACTTTTTACAATGAAATAGCCAAATGTATGTAGCATGATTCAATTACTATTCACAATGAAACAGCCTGAACATATTTTTAATCAACCTCTACATTCTTAGGGATACTATGAATACTCAACACCATGGGTTGTGATTTCCTATGTGGAGTTATTTTAGTTGAAAATGTAACAGTGAATAAATATTGATTCTTGCCCTTGGAATGATAAGCATATTGAAAAGTGAGTACGAATACTGTTATTTTGTTACAAGACCATTATTGACAAATCACATAACATTCTGCAGCTGCACTGAGAAATTGAAAAAAAACTTATCTCTTGAAGCTAAAACTGGAGTTGGTGAGCTGAATAGGCAATTGAAGGGGGAAGGGAAATCCAGGTGAAAGACTCTAATAGTTATAGAAGACAATACCTACATTGTGGAAACAGGCCCTTTGGTCCAACAAGTCCACACCGACCCTCTGAAGAATAATCTACCCAGACCCATTCCCCTACCCTATGTTTACCCCTAACTAATGCATCCCTGAACATTGTGGGCAATTTAGTATAGTCAATTCAACTAACCTGTACATCTTTGGACTGTGGGAGGAAACCAGAGCACCTAGAGGAAACCCATGCAGACCCAGGGAGAACGTGCAAACTCCACACAGACAGACAGAAACCCAAGGCGGGAATTAAATCCAGGTTCTGAGTGCTGTGAGGCAGTAGTGCTAACCACTGAGCCACCATGCCGCTCTGGTGTGCCGAAATAATAGTGCAGGTAATTATGCAGTAACTCTGCTTGTGCTCCAGACACAGTCTTACAATACAATAGAACTCATACACTCTACCCTGAGGATGTACATATCATCTCATTCATGCAGCACAATTTTGAAATATTTTCATATTTGTTTCATTATTTTGTCTTTGCGTTAAAACTCACACCTGCTGTTACAGCTCAAATGCATACATAAGATTTTGTCCATGATTACATTCTTTGAGAATATATTTTAAATCTTTTTAAGAAAATATATTAGATATTAGTCATGATATTCATTATACTTAGCTTATACAATGATAAAATAAGTTGAGATGGCTTTAAAATAATATTCTACAGGAAATCTTTTTTATTAAACACGTACACATATTAAAATCATTTGATGATGTTAATTAACAACTAGCCCCGCACCTTACACAATATATGAGATTTAGAATTTATGCCATTTCAATCCAAGAGAAAATGATGACAGGTCACCAATACGATTGAATGAAATCTATTGGTGACAATATGATGGCTAGAGAAAGCTACACTGTATATATTAAACATGCAAATGTGATCTTTCACTATGTTGTTGAATTACTAAACTCTTTTCCCTTTTTCTGCTAATGTACAGTTTTTACTTTTTGTCATTTTGAACTTAGCCAAAGTTTTAAAAGATAAATGACACACCCTTCGCGTGAACTAATTTACCAGCATAAAATGACCATATTAAATAAAAGTTAACTTCTTTGTATTTAACTTTGCAAAAACACCACCACATTTTTATTTGAGGAATGTCACACATGGAAAGAAACGAATAATGAAAATGGCACACATTAACAGACAGCAGCTCATTCAACCAATGGGCAGCGATTACCAGAAGTAAAAATATTTGGAGCATTTGTACAAAGCTAAACAGAAAATCTATTTAAAGTGACAACTCAATTTTGTAATCAAACTTCTTTTCATGTAAAACATGTATACTTATATGGAACAGCAGTTTTCATGATCAGATTGACTTATTTCAGAAGCTGCTTGTAGATTATAAACCTTGCAATCATTTAGTTTAATTCATTTAAATTCATTTTGAGAGTCTTTGTTCCTCTTTTTTTCAGGTTACTGGATGAATCCTTGACTTAGAACACAGGCAGTCAACAAGTTACTAAGTCACACTTTAGGACTGATTTATTGATTTAGGACTTGCCAGGGAAGATCGATTGCTTGCTCCACACCTTTCTGCATTCATTTCTTTAGTTTTACTCTACCTCAAACAACCCCAAGTGAGATTGGCCTTTGTCCATGAGGAAATTTTTTGGTACTGGCCCATTTTCTCAATCTCTGATATTTCTTTCAAAGATTATTTTTCCTCAGTGAGTTAGAAACTCTTTTAGAGAAAAGTTTTAGGTGAAACATTTCCTTCTTCCGTTCCTTGTGTGGTTTTAGGCCTATTGGCTCAAGTTTCCTGAATGAGTCAAGAAATCTCAGTCAGTATATTTCTTTATTAAGTATCTTGTCAAAAAGAAGACCAACTAATGCACTCATCACAGTGTGGAACAGCTGAATTAGGCCAGCAAAACATTCAATCTGAAAAAGGTAGAGCATTACATATATCTTCTGCTACCCTGATAGAGGGAAGAAGTACCATCAGTCAATATTCTTATTCTTGATTTCTACTTGATGATAACTGTAAAAACATTTCTATTTGTGAATTTCAGAGAAAAAAATGTCACTGAGGTGGCTATGATGCTCACATGATCAATACACTGTTTGGGCTCAGTCATAAAACATCAGTTTTCAGGTAAGATACAAAAAGATATGAGATCACGACTCTAACATGAGTTGGTGCTTTTACAGGAGGAGAAGTCAAAACTGAAAGAAGGCTGCTTCAAACTATCTCCAGGATTTGTTCTTAGAGTTATTTGCCTCAGAAAATTCTTTGCAAAAACTGATGGCGAAAACTGAGGGCATTTCTAGCAATGGAACAGTTCCTTGGAAGATGGGGAAATGAGCAGTATTTACTGAGAAGTTAGAGCATATTAAACAGAGTAAATGACAAATTTTATATTATTCATTGGCGTCATGAAGTGAGAAAAAGGAATGGGTGACAATTTCATACATTTTCAGCCATCATTCTATCAACAACTGTCAAAATATGCTTTTTGGTGTAATTGTTCTTATATCATGTTAATTATATTTTCAGTACTAATGGGAGCTAAGCCAGGAAATTGAAAAAAATATGCCATTCAAAAGATCCCTCCTATTCATAGCCATGGCTCTGGTATGTGCAGTTTTGGCAAATAAAACCATAGCTAAACCTGAAGGAATTATCTGTAGGAAATTGTTTTGGAACCTTGGGAAAATATGGGCACCAACTGAAACTTTCTAGCCATAACATGTATGAGTATTTCCACTACAAATAACTATTTCAGGGAATTCTGATCCACTTGGGTTTATTTATTGCTTTCAACGTTTGTGACTAAAAAAAAAGCTTCCTCCAGTTAAAAATATGAAGTTTATGACTTTCAATCTGTTCATGCCTAGTGTCTTGGGAGCAGGCAGTACACAAACTTTCAGCTGTCTCCTCAGTTAAATGTTTGTGGTGTTCACTCAAGCAGGATAGATGCTCGGTATTTGTGGTCATCTGCCTCCAACTCTTAAAGGCAGTCTTCCCCTCTTAAAAGGGATTTACATTTGGATTTTATGGAATGTGCAGATGACTGCCAAATGCAAATATCTTAGTCAATTGGAAACAAAAGAAATGGGTGACAGAAGATCAAAGAACAATGAAAATTACAGCACAGGAACAGGCCCTTCGGCCCTCCAAGCCTGCGCTGATCCAGATCCTCTATCTAAACCTGTCGTCTATTTTCTAAGGATCTGTATCCCCCTGCTCCCTGCCCATTCATGTATCTGTCTAGATATATCTTAAATGATGCTATTGTGCTCGCCTCTACTATCTCTGCTGGCATCACTTTCCAGGCAGCCACCACCGTCTGTGTAAAGAACTTTCCACGCATCTCTCCCTTAAACGTTTCCCCTCTGATCTTGAACTCGTGACCACAAGTGATTGAGTCTTGCTATCTATCCTGCCTATACCTCTCATGATTTTGTAGACGTCAATCAGGTCTCCCCTCAACCTCCATCTTTCTAAGAGAATAATGCTAATCTACTCAACTTCTCTTCATAGCTAACGCCCTCCATACCAAGCAAGATCCTGCTGAACCTCCTCTGCATCCTCTCCAAAGCATCCACATCCTTTTGGTAATATGGTGGACAGAACTGTACGTAGTATTCCAAATGTGGCTGAACCAAAGTCCTCATAACTGTAACATGATCTGGCAACTCTTGTACTCAATAGCCCATCCGATGAAGGAAAGCATGCTGTATGTCTTCTTGACTGCACTATTAACCTGTGTTGCCACCTTCAGGGTACAATGGACCTGAACACCCAGATCTCTCTGTACCTCAATTTTCCACAAGGCCTTTCCATTTACTGTATAGATCATTCTTGAATTGGATCTTCCAAAATGCATCACCTCGCATTTTGCCTGGATTGAATTCCATCTGCCATTTCTCTGCCCAACTCCCCAATTGATCTATAATCTGCTATTTTCTCTGACAGTCTCCTTCACTATCTGCTACTCCCCCAATCTTAGTGTCATCTGCAAACTTGTAATCAGACCACCTATAATTTCCTACAGATCATTTATGTATATCACAAAGAACAGTGATCCCAACACGGATCCCCATGGAACACCTCTGGTCACAGTTCTCGATTTTGAGAAACTCCCTTCCACTACTACTCTCTGTCTCCTACTGCCCAGCCAGTTCTCTATCCATCTAGCTAGTACACCTGGACCCCATGCAACGTCGCTTTCTCCATCAGCCTAGGTTCATTGAAATCTTGGTAATGCAGGTTAACACTTCCTTGGGGCCCTGAAATAACTCCCTAGGGGAATTGGAGCAACTGGCTGTGGAAGGGGTCCCTGGGGGTCTGGCTGTATTCTGTTATGTTGGAAGACGTTTATGAATCCAACATGGGTGGTCAAGGTCAGTGAATACAATGTCACATGGCATTGTTTACTGACCACAGCATCAGCCTATCATCTCCTATTACTAATTAGCCTTATCACTTAGCCATTAACAGGCCCTAGTATTCAGGATTCAGCCCTTGGCATTCAGAAACTCCATCCCATTGTCACACACATTATAATGCTACCAGATTCATGCCCATCTCTCGCTTGCTCCACATATTTCAGCTATTCAGCTTTGGCAGGCATATCACCCCAACATAGTGCAACATATTCACTGACCTTCTTCCTTCTCACTTTCAAGACGGGCTCACCTGTAGCTTTAATATTATACAATTAATGGTAGGGTCTTGAGGATAGGTACATAATTCTTTGAAATGTGCATCACAGGTAGATAGGGTGGTTAAGAAGGTGTTTAATACACTTGCCTTCATTGTTCACACCTTTGAGTATAGGAATTAGGACATAATTTTGAGGTTGTACAGGACGTTGGTGAAGTCTCTTCTGGAGTACAGTGTGCAGCTCTGGTCTCCCTGCTATAGGAAGGATATTATTAAATTCAAGTGGGCTCAGAAAAGATTTACCAGGATGTTGCTGGAAATGGAGAGTTTGTGTTATAAAGAGAAGCTGGATAGGCTGGGACCTTTCTCACTGGAGCGGAGGAGGTTGAGGATTAACCTTATAGATGGTTATAAAACCATGAGGGCATTGATACAGTGAATAACAAGCGTCTTTTCCCTAGTGTGGGGGAATTCAAAACTAGGGGGAATATTTTTAAGGTGAGGGGAGAAAGATTTAGAAAGGACATGAGGGGCAACTTTTTGACACAGAGAGTGGTTTATATGTGGAATGAACTGGCAGAGGAAACAGTGGATGCAGGTACTGTCACAACATTTAAAAGACATTTGGATAAGTACATGAACAGAAAAGGTTTGGAGGGACACGGGCCAAACACCGGCAGGTGGGATTGGTTTCGATTTGGGAACATGGTCACTGTGGACTAGTTGGACTAAAGGTTCTGTTTCCATGCTGTATGACTCCATGACTCTCTAACGGACATTAGATAAACACCCCAGCACTACTTTAGCCCAAAAGATGAGATGGTGCTCCATAATATGGGCCAGCAGTGACTGATCATATTGCACCCAGAATCACTGTGAGCATTCAGGATGATGTAATCTTCCTGAATTATGCCTCAGATCCTAAGCTACTTATCCTGCGATCAAGTGTGAGGTGCAAGTTGCAGATAATGCAATCAGGAATCTCTTGCTTTCCACCCCCAACCTCTGTTTCTGGTCTTCTGTTTTCACATGCAGTAAGTTCTCACTTCATATTGTGATAGTGATTTGAAAATTGAATCTTTAAGTGAAATGGCTAGGGGGCAATCTACCAAGATTAGTCATGACAGACATCCTGCCAGCCAAGAGGATACAGATTAAGGTCAAGCTTTCACAGCCAGTCAAGAGGAGTATCTCCTAATGCAACACAGCCTTATCACTTTGTCATTAGCGGCCCCGGCACTCAGGATTCAGGCCTGACATTCAGAAGCTCTATCTCATTGTCACACACATTATAATGCTGCCAGCATCATGCCCACCTCTCACTGGCTCCACATATTTCAGCTATTCAGCTTTGGCAGGGATATCACCTAAATGTAATGCAACACAGTCACTGACCTCCTTCCTTTTCACTTTCAAGAGAGGCTCACCCATAACTTTAATATTATACAACCAATTATACAATTAGTGGTCAGGCATTGGGTGGTTCTCCGGGACAGTGACCTCCAGCCAAGAGAGGCACTATTGTGCGCTTAGGCTAAGGTTACACCGTGGCTAGGAGTAAGCGAGGCCTGAAGCAGGCAATCTGGAGTCCAATGAGTAAAGGCAGCTGGTGCACAGACTTCAGGCCCCACTCTCAGAGGTTCAAGGAGGGGATGGGCTAAGAGCAGAAAGGCGAGCAGAGGGGTAGGTCACAAATTGAGAAATGGGGAGGCTGGGTGCACAGAGCGTCCTTAGCTAAGAAGGCAGAAAGTCCACACCAGGATGGCACCAACTGAAACAGGAAAGCAAAATTTTAAAACATCTCATCACACAGAACAAAAATGCTGGTTCCGATAACTTATCCATGTTAAAGTGAAGCAACTTTAAATGGGGCAATTTTAAAAAAGATCTTACTGTACCAAAGACCTACCATTAGGCCAATAACAACAATCTCAGGAGGAAGAGAGAGAGAGAGAGAGAGAGCAATGTCACAACTCTTTTGAAGAAGTGTGAGCTGACTTTAGCAAACCCAAGGGAAAATGGAAAGCCTATGTGGCTGCTTAACTAGATGTTGTGGTCACAGACGAGTTCTGCCACAGGACACTCAGTTGAGGACTTTGACGGAATGACCTAAAGGAGAGCACTAATGAGCATGTGCATTAAGATTCTTGGTGCATTGTCAGCTCTATCAGACAACTTCCTGCCACTGTTAAGATGCATGGAGTAATATGGCTCTAGAGTAGAACATGCACAGTGGGGTGCCCAGGCTTTTCAAAATGGAAATGTTGATCAACTCCTTGACAAAAAAGGTGCAAATTGAAGCCAGACCCTCAAGGTCCAGATCTGCTTGAGTTCATCCTGCCAAGTTGAAGATTAGCAGTCTTCCACCAGCTATGCTGCAACCACTGCGGTAATACTCTGTAGGAGCACCACGCCAGGCAGAAGACCCACTAGATTCTAAGAGAATGAACAAAGGTGAAGAATTCAGTCCTATTTACATAACTGTTTTTGTTACAAAATATTACTATAAATGGCTTGTAATGTAAGAACTTGCTCTGATTGTGTATCTGATATGGCTGGTGGAGTCGTGTGGAAGAAGGAATTCTCTTTTAAATGAAGGGGATTGCGAGCAGGCACTCCCAGACAGCTCTGCAGAGTAAAGGAGCTCTGAAAACTTCTCTTTTTTCTTATCTTTTTCCTACAGTTCAAGTGGCCTCTGGATCCTCTTGGCAATGGTTGTGTCCTTATGGATAACAGGCCACCACAAACCTGAAGATGTTTTCTGGACTAAACTGAAGGGGTCCCCTTAAAAGTTGAACATTGCTTTAGCAAATTAATGTTGTGTTCCACAAGGTCCCTGGTGGCTGTATAGCTTTCATTGTATGTTCCTTATATTCACATGGTCAAATGTAGAAAAGCTCCATCTGCAAGGTGTGGAGGAGGTATTTCCTGGCAACTAGCTTTTTGTTTTTTTCTTGGGTGCCCAAAATGGCAGGAACACCAGAGTGCCTCCTGCTATTAGAATAGTGGGTATTCATCGAAACTATGGTTTGTGCATGGTTGCATGCTAGTTCTACATTAATGAATAGTATCTTTGTGCTTATTGCACACATGGGGGTTCCTCAGGGCTATGTGTGTGTACACAAAGGCTCCCTGCACCATCATGATGCTGCTATCCTGGGAACATTAGGTGCTCTCTCATCCTGCTTTCCCCGCCTATAAAAATACAAAACAAATTCCAAGCCCCTGCATCACCCCGAACCATTGATGGATAATGTATGGATGATATTACCTGCTCCCAGCTGGAATGATCCAGTCATATATAGACATTAAATATGACTGTGACCTTGGCTCTTGGCCATGATGCTGAGTTAAGGCTAGAGGCTCCATTGAAAGAGATGACAGTTCAGTGACCATGTCCTTGTTAAATCATTTTTATTGGGTATTGCTCCTGGGTGAGGTGGAGATATGAGAAAAGCTCTTTAAAATTCACAGTAGGCAGGATCTTCCTTGAACTCCCTCTGAGTGCACTTGACAGGAAGATCTTTCCAGTAGTAGTGAGTCTTGAACAATGGTGTTAGTTACAAATTAAAGGGACACTGGTTTAAAACAGCTGTGAAGGAATTTCTCTGCCTCAAGTTCACTATGGTGACCATTGCCAATAATAGAACATAGGGATACTGGCAGGGTGAAGCAGCTTTCCCCTGATTGGAAGGATCAAGAGCAAGGGGCCATAATGTTAAAGTGAAAGGCAGGAGGTTTGGAGGGGATTTAACGAAAATCAGTTTCACCCAAAGTGTGGTGGGGGGCTGCAATGCTCTGCTTGGGAGGTAGATAAGGTGGAAAATCTTGCAGTCTTTAAAAAGTACTTGAATGAGCATTTTACGTCATAATATTCAAGGCTGTGGCCTCGTGTGGGAAATGGGACTAGTGTGCAGTGGAGTGGATTTTTGGCAATTTGGACTTGATGGATTTGAAGGGCCTTTTCTGCACTGTATAATTCTATGAATCTATTATTCTCCTAGGGGGTAGCAAACATCTAGTATTCTCTATCCCAGAACTACACCTCTAATTCTGGAGGCTAGATCACTGAAAGTATTTACTAGTGAATGATTTTTTTTCAAACATCAGGGAGTCAAGGGCTGTGACAAGCTGAAGGAGAAGGATTTGAGGCCTGGGCAGATCAGCTTTGATCTTATTTTTTTTATTTCAAAAATATACTTTATTCATAAATATTTGATCTATACAACTGGACATGCCATCCTTCTGTAAACATTCCATTTCTTTGCGTATCGAAACAGGGTAATCATTCCTATTACATTGAGCTGAGGCGCCAGCGGAGCCCAAATGACTGCGTGGGCCCCCTGTTCTTCTTAGGCAGGCAGATGTTACACGGTGGTCTTTCCCCACCGCGCCTTGGCAGCAGCTGCCCCAAGCTTCAGCGCGTCCCTCAACACGTAGT
>NC_057733.1:36304222-36307199 GCF_004010195.1 Chiloscyllium plagiosum | reverse complement strand
CTGCGTGGGCCCCCTGTTCTTCTTAGGCAGGCAGATGTTACACGGTGGTCTTTCCCCACCGCGCCTTGGCAGCAGCTGCCCCAAGCTTCAGCGCGTCCCTCAACACGTAGTCAACGTGTTACACGGTGGTCTGTCCCCACCGCGCCTTGACAGCAGCTGCCCCAAGCTTCAGCGCGTCCCTCAACACGTAGTAAACGTGTTACACGGTGGTCTGTCCCCACCGCGCCTTGACAGCAGCTGCCCCAAGCTTCAGCGCGTCCCTCAACACGTAGTAAACGTGTTACACGGTGGTCTGTCCCCACCGCGCCTTGACAGCAGCTGCCCCAAGCTTCAGCGCGTCCCTCAACACGTAGTAAACGTGTTACACGGTGGTCTGTCCCCACCGCGCCTTGACAGCAGCTGCCCCAAGCTTCAGCGCGTCCCTCAACACGTAGTAAACGTGTTACACGGTGGTCTGTCCCCACCGCGCCTTGACAGCAGCTGCCCCAAGCTTCAGCGCGTCCCTCAACACGTAGTAAACGTGTTACACGGTGGTCTGTCCCCACCGCGCCTTGACAGCAGCTGCCCCAAGCTTCAGCGCGTCCCTCAACACGTAGTAAACGTGTTACACGGTGGTCTGTCCCCACCGCGCCTTGACAGCAGCTGCCCCAAGCTTCAGCGCGTCCCTCAACACGTAGTAAACGTGTTACACGGTGGTCTGTCCCCACCGCGCCTTGACAGCAGCTGCCCCAAGCTTCAGCGCGTCCCTCAACACGTAGTAAACGTGTTACACGGTGGTCTGTCCCCACCGCGCCTTGACAGCAGCTGCCCCAAGCTTCAGCGCGTCCCTCAACACGTAGTAAACGTGTTACACGGTGGTCTGTCCCCACCGCGCCTTGACAGCAGCTGCCCCAAGCTTCAGCGCGTCCCTCAACACGTAGTAAACGTGTTACACGGTGGTCTGTCCCCACCGCGCCTTGACAGCAGCTGCCCCAAGCTTCAGCGCGTCCCTCAACACGTAGTAAACGTGTTACACGGTGGTCTGTCCCCACCGCGCCTTGACAGCAGCTGCCCCAAGCTTCAGCGCGTCCCTCAACACGTAGTAAACGTGTTACACGGTGGTCTGTCCCCACCGCGCCTTGACAGCAGCTGCCCCAAGCTTCAGCGCGTCCCTCAACACGTAGTAAACGTGTTACACGGTGGTCTGTCCCCACCGCGCCTTGACAGCAGCTGCCCCAAGCTTTATCTCTGAGGAGTGTGAGACTCTCAGCGATCTTCCTGCCCGGTACAGCACAGGTTTGGTCAGGGTGAATCACCGACCCTAGAGCAGACCTGACCCGGTTGGCGATGACCTTTGACAAGATTTTGTAGTCTGTGTTTAACAGTGAGATCGGTCTCCAATTTCTAATTTCTTCCCTTTCCCCCTTCTGCTTGTAGATGAGGGTGATGATGCCTTTCCTCATGGATTCACTCATGGTACCTGCCCGAAGCATACTGACATACACCTCCAGCAGGTCCCGGCCAACCAGAGCGGAATAGAGCTCGACCGGTAAGCCGTCGCTTCCGGGAGTTTTATTCTTTTCGTAGGACTCAAGGGCCTTGGTCAGCTCGTCCAGAGATAGCGGCTGGTCCAGCCTCTCTCGTGTTCCGTCGTCTAGGACCTCCGTGATAGAGGACAGGAACGACTGGGAGGCTTCGAGTCATCCAGACTGGCATAGAAGGATTTGCTGATCCTCATGATGTCAGCCTGAGATGACGTTATCGAGCCATCTTCTTCCTTCAGGCTGCTGAGCACGGAGCTCTCTTTGTGCACCTTCTGGGAGAAGAAACGTGAGCACGTGAGCTCCACCGAGCGGACTCTGGACTGGAAGATTATCTTGGAGGCCTCCGAAGCAAAGAGCGAGGCTTTCTGGCCCTTCACCTCCTGGAGGTCCTCCGTGACATTGACCCCCATCGTCTGCAGTAGGAGCAGGTTCTGCATACTTTCCTGGAGCTGGGACAGTTTTCCCCGCCTCTCTCTCGCCTCCTGAACACCTTTGAGGATGAGGAACCTCTTGATGTTCCCTTTTACTGTTTCCCACCAGTCCGCTGGGGACTCAAAGAGGGGCTTCACGGTTCTCCAACCTGTGTAATCACTCTTGAGCTCCTCAATGTTTCCCGGGGTCAACAGTTTGGTGTTCAGTTTCCATGTTCCCTTACCAGCCCGCTGCTTGTCCTGTAGGTGACAGTTGGCCAGTAGGAGGCAGTGGTCAGAGAAGAACACCGGCTTGATGTCGGTGGATCTGACCGAGAGCGTTCGGAACACAAACAGGTAATCTATCCTTGAGCGGATAGACCTGTCTGCCCGTGACCAGGTGTATCTATGCTGCGCTCCATCTGCAGGGGTGCTGAAGACGTCATGCAGCTTGGCATCTTTTACCGTGTCCATCAGGGCTCTGGACGTGGTGTCCAGTTTACTGTCCCCCCCGACGGATCATCCTTCTGCATCAATGATACAGTTGAAGTCTCCGACCAGAATGACCGGCCTGGACGTAACCAGCAATAGTGGAAGCTGTTGCAGGACGGCCAACCGTTCACTCTTACCCACTGGGGTGTACACATTGATTAGTCTCACGGGAGCGTTTCTGTATGTCACATCAGCTACGAGGAGGTGCCCGCCCACCACCTCCTCCTTAACCTCGGAGATGGTGGGCTTTGATCTTTTTTTTTCTCAAAAATATACTTTATTCATAAATAATTTGACAGTCTGTACAATTGGTCATGCCATACGTATGTAAACATGTACATACAGAGATCAAAACTTATCATTTTTATACAGGTCTGTACATTTTTTGATCATATGCCCATATAATTAGCTGAGGCGTCAGCAGAGCCCAAATGACTGCATGGGCCCCCTGTTCTTCGTTAGGCAGGCAGACTTTACACAGTGGTCTTTCCCCACCGCGCCTTGGCGGCAGCTGCCTCAAGCTTCAGCGCGTCCCTCAACATGCAGTCCTGG
>NC_057733.1:36274862-36301287 GCF_004010195.1 Chiloscyllium plagiosum | reverse complement strand
GGCTCAAAGAGGGGCTTCACGGTTCTCCAACCTGCGTAGTCCCTCTTGAGCTCCTCAATGTTTCCCGGGGTCAACAGCTTGGTGTTCAGTTTCCACGTTCCCTTACCAGCCCGCTGCTCGTCCTGTAGGTGACAGTCGGCCAGCAGGAGGCAGTGGTCAGAGAAGAACACCGGCTTGACGTCGGTGGATCTGACCGAGAGCGTTCGGGACACAAACAGGTAATCTATCCTTGAGCGGATAGACCCGTCTGCCCGTGACCAGGTGTATCTACGCTGCGCTCCGTCTGCAGGGGCGCTGAAGACGTCGTGCAGCTTGGCATCTTTTACCGTGTCCATCAGGGCTCTGACGTGGTGTCCAGTTTACTGTCCCCCCCACTGGATCGTCCATTTGCATCAATGATACAGTTGAAGTCTCCGGCCAGAATGACCGGCCTGGACGTAGCCAGCAACAGTGGAAGCTGCTGCAGGACGGCCTTTGATCTTATTGTATGGAGGGAAGGCTGGAGGGGCTGAATGTCCTTGTCTGGACTCAAAAAAAGCACTGAATATATCTCTCCTGCACCTCTAGGTGTGTGGAGGTGACTAATAACCCTATCCTCCCTAAATGTTTGCAGTAGTTCACAATAGTTCTCATTATGGCCCCTTGCAGACTTCCACAAACAAGCTGTATTATTTTCACAAATTTATCAATACTATTAGGAACTCAAAAACACCTCATTTGCAAGTTGTATAGTTGCGCCTTTAAATAGCACGGGTGAGGGGAGTCCCTCTGAATGCATGTTCAGCTGGAAGTGATCACAATTTCACTGGAATTGCGTGGTCAATGTTACAAAATTCATGTTAACATTAAAGTTAATTCCCCTTGTTATAATGACAAGACATTATGATTTTTGTGCAGTTACTGCTACTGTGTGGCGCACCGTAGCTGTCTTTGGAGCCAATTCTTCTTACCGATTGTTGCTAATACAATGATAAAAACTGTCAGTAATAACAGCGCTTTGTTTGTTGAATGAAGCCGATATTGCACAATTTCATTTATGACAATGCCCAGAGGAATTGTATTATTCAACCACTTCATTAAAAATTGGATTGAATATATTTCCAAGGAAATAAATCACTTGGTAGTCCTTTCTTGAAGCTATATAATCAGAGGGAAATGTGTAGGCACGCCAGATGCTTTGGAAAGGCTTGCACAAAACTACTTGCCAGTTATAAGGTGGAAGTTGGAACTGAAACTAGTTCATGAACTTCACAAAACTGGAACTATTCAAATGTTTTCTTAATTTTTTTTGTTCCTTTGAACATAGCTATTTAGGCTGTCCAAGACCAGGAGTGACTAGACCTGAGTAACATAAAACAAAGAACAAAGATGCTGAAAATCTGAAACAAAAACAGGAATTTTTGGAAAAACTCAAAGAGATATTGGAGTACCTGTGGCAAGAAAGCAGAGTTAACATTTCAAATCTACTGATCCTTCTTCAGAACAGAATATCTGAGGAAGAGTCACTGGACTCAAAATGTTAACTCTGCTTTCCAGACCTGAGGACCAACTGGGCTGAGCATTTATGGTACAAAATTCACTCATTTGTAAACGACTTTTGATCAAGACCTAACAGTTCATGTCAGGGTAATGATTTGCATATGCAAGCTGCTTCATACCTGTTTCGTGGGTATCATTCACACCAAGAAGTCGACATTCTCAAACTGGGAGAGTAGGATTTTTATCTGATATTGTTCACCAACAAAATATTAGTCTTACACCAAATAACAGGCATTGAAGTCAATTTTTTACAACTGTTGGGCATTCTGTCCAATTCTTGGAATTGGCTGAAGTCAGGATATTGCAAAGACTCTTCCTTGTATGACATCATTAAATCATATGCATTTTCAGTAAATATTTTCTGATCTACTTAATATGATTAAGGCAGGAACTGTATTAAACAAAAAATGCAAATGACAGATCAAAAGTAAAATTCAATGACATTAGGAAGAAATTCCCAGAAAACATCTTAAGAATAGAAAACCTGTTTAGCAGCATTAACTGCAGAAGGTTTCTAGGAAAGATCTGGAATCAAAAATGACTGTGGTGTTGGTGAAAAAGTTACTTCATAATTTTTTTTAAAAGTCTTTTTTTGCCAGAATTTTACACTCCTTGTTCAGGTGTATTTTCAAATCCTAGCTTATTTTGCCACAGCAATTACAAAGTGATAGGATGTGAATTTGGCTCTCAGAGATGCTCATGCTGCGAGTTCTTAACTGATCCTGATTAATGACGTTGGGCTAGGGATGGCAGGGAGACTGTTGAAGTCATAAAAACAAAAAAGCAGATAGTGAGTTATCATCAGGCTGATCCTGAACAACTCTCTTTAAGAAGGGAAATTCCACAGGTGCCAGAAACCTGTGCGAAATGAGTGCTGAGATTGCAACATGTGTTCGGAAATGTTTGCCTGAGGTCTGACTGAGTTAATCTGCAGGCAGGTCCTGTGCGGGAGAGGGGGAGGTGAAATAGAAGAGTGCCTGGATACAGTCTACAGGCAGGTCCTATGAGAGTGATGAAGTGGAGGTATCTGGCCCACACTGGACAGTCTCCAGTATATTTGTGAAAACACGAGGAACAATCCTTATCCTTCTAGCTCCACAAAAGTGTGAATGTTAAGATGCTTTTTTACTTTTTTCAGTTTAATATGTCTAGTTCAGTTTCAGTTTAGTATGTCTACTTAAGGCTAGGAATAACTGGGCTGAGTACTTATAGCACAAACATTGAACAGGTAAGGCTAAGGTTTAGAAGAATGAGAGTAGACCTAATTGAGGTATATAAGATGCTAAAAAAATGTAGAATAGCTATTTCCCCATGTGGGGCAATCCAGAATGAAAGATCATAGTTTTAGGATAAGGGATGCCAGATTTAGAACAGAGATCGAGAGGAATTATTTCTCTCAAAGGGTCATGAATCTGTGGAATTCACTATCCCAGAGGGAGGTGCATGTTTGGATTCGGAATACATTTAAGGAGATGATCTCAGACTTTTATTTAACAATGAGTTAAAGGGTTATGGGGAGCAGGCAGGAAAATGCAGTTGAGACCGAGATGAGATCTACCACGGTTGTACTAAATGGAGGAGCTGAATTGCCTATTCCTGCTCCCAGTCCTTAAGTTCCTATATGGTCTGCTCATTTGCAAACCAATTTTAATCAAGATCTAACAGCGAGGTTAGGGCACTGATTCGCATGGGCAAGCTGCTTAACACCCATTTCCAGTAGGTGTCATTCACACCTAGAAGTTAACTTTTTCTAATTTCAGATTGCAATTTTATTTGATATTGATCTCGTGTGAACTGTTGACCTTACACTATGGAGTAGGGCTGAAGAAGGGTGTTGCCCGAAACGTCGATTCTCCTGTTCCCTGGATGCTGCCTGACCTGCTGCGTTTTTCCAGCAACACATTTTCAGCTCTGATCTCCAGCATCTGCAGCCCTCACTTTCTCCTTACACTATGGAGTGTAAAGATAAATTTCTCGCCCTTTTTCAGGCCCCCTTTATAACTTCAGGAAATTGTTGAAGGCACTGGATAGTTAAAGGCCATGAGCCCTGATCATACCCTGGCTGTCGTACTGAAGACTTGTGCTCCAGGACTAGCCATGCTTCTAATGAAGCTGTTCCAGTACAACTACAAAAAATGGCATCTCCTCAGTGGAAAATTGCCCAGGTTTTGTGTTGTTATGAAAGAGCAGGACAAATCCAATCCAGTCAATTACTGTCCCACCAATCTGTAAAAGTGAGGAACTCAAGAGCTGAAGTAAATGTGATTGCCCATAGCATCAAGGCAGCATTTGACTAAGTATGGTATTAAGGAACTCGAGCAAAATTGAAGTCAATGGTGAGCAGGGGGAAAACCTCATTGGTTAGAGTCATACTTAGCACAAGAAAGATAATTGTGGTCATTGGAGATCAATCATCTTAGTCACAAAGACATTACTGGAGGGGATCCTTAAGATAGTGTGATAGGCAAAACCATCTTGAGTTGCCTCCGCAATAACCTCGGTATCATAAGGAGAAGTCTGGATATTTGCTGATGATTGAATAATGTTTAGAACGAATTACAATTTCTCAAAAACTGAAGCAGGCTGTATTCATAGGCAGCAAGCTAAAATTCAAATTCGAAGCTGTAAATAACATTTATGCCACACTGTGCCAGGCAATGACTCTCTAAGAAGAAAGAATCTAACCATCTCCTGTTAATTTTTCAATGGTATTAGCATCACTGAACCCTATGCTATATACATCCTGAGAGATGCTACCAACAAAAAAATAGAATTGATACATCCATACAAGTAATGTGACAACAAGAGCAGATTAGAGCCTGGGAATCCTGTGATGATCCTCACCTCCTATATCCTCAAATTCCATCCACCATCAACAAGGCACAAGTCAAGAATGTGATAGAATAGCCTCCACTTGGAGAAATGAAAAAGCTCAACACCATCCACATAAAGTGGCTCATTTGATTGGAATCCAAAGTACCACCTTAAACATTCCATCTCTGACACACAGTGGCAGCACAACCACAAGAAATTTTGTAGCAACTTGCAAAGTGTCTTGCAGCAGCACCTTTGAAATCAGTGACTTCTACCACACTGATGACTTGTGAGCTGGTAAAAGTCTGTATTTCCTTTTGTTTAACGTTCTTTTAAGATCAAAGAGGGCTTGCAAGTATTTAGAAAGTACGTTGATTGAATATCACATGACTAGATTCCAAGAAATGTCTATGCAGCCTGAGATTGCTTTGGGGATGAACAGTCAAGAAGCAGAAAATAAAGCACGCTAATTTCAGTGTGGTTAGGTCAGGCAGTGTTTTCTAGATAGCATTTCAGAACACACTGAAAATTTGTACAAAGAAGAAACAAGCAATTATTTCCAAGTGGAAAAAAGTTTCTGTTTGTAATCTTCAAATAAATCCTGATATTGAGGCAAGTCTCTGAGAGTAAACAGAGACTGTGTTATTATGAGTGTTATTGAGTTGGAAAGAGCAGAAAGTGGAAGACAGGAGTGGCAACATATCTTTAGACAAGACATTTTCAGAACCCACAAGACAAGTCCTAGGGATGAGGGAGGGGAGTCTTTGGAGATTCTATGCCATCAGGTGTGCCATGACCTGAGTGAGAAAAAATTTGTAAATATGCACTTCATTAGTGATAAATGCACCTGCTGATAAATGTGGTTCAAGGGGCAAATTATTGTGGGGTGTGAGACATCCTATGTTGTGAAGGCCAAGTTGAAAATACTGTGATTCATTTGATACTCCAAAATATTTCTAACTATGTGAGATATGTATTTGTTGCATTACCTAGTTAATGTGAAACTTAATTTTATTATGCATCATCTGTTAATTAATGATCGAATTATATTGATTTTATTTGTTTTGTTGCAGTTAGGGTTTTTAAAAATATAATCTTCTCTGGCGATTTTCTTTGTGTTGATGCCACGGGCAGTTCGTTTTTAAAGAAGCTATTGGTCTTCATGGGGTGTGAGAAACAAAGCTCACTTACTTCAATAATTTCAGTCCGAGACAAGATCTGAATCAGTAGTGTCATTTATTCCGCTCTTGCAAGAGGGGTGTGGTGTCTACTGTGTACAAAGGCAGTCACACACGCACACACTGAATTCAACTAGTACACAATATTTATGTAATTCGTTCCTATTCTCTCCTCCCATTGCTCCTCCCCATTTACATCTCCCATTTCTCTAAGACTTGCAATGTGCAAGTCCACCTTCTCTAAGACTTGCACTTCTCTAAGACTTGCCCATTACTCCTGTTTATCTCTTGCCTTATCCAGCATTGTCTGTGACAAAATGTTTATTTCTGGCCTTTCTCCTCACAGCACCTTATCTATTTGTCTGTAACATCTACCATTGTTTGCAGGCACATTTCATTCTTATATGCCCATTTTAGCTAATACAAAAACAATTATGTATTTCCTTCACATAGTTTTCATTCTTGTTAACTCAGCTCTTGGCTGAAACAATTATACACTGGTGTGAATTCATTTACATTGCATAAGTAATTATGATTGCAGAAGTAACACTACTTTACCTATATCCCACATGGGGCATCAGAGCTAACTTTGAAGGATAAAGGCAGCAGATGCTTAGGAACATCACCACCTGCAATTTCCCCTCTAAGATACGTGCCATCATGACCTGGACTATACTCCTTCACTTTTGCTGGTTCAACATCCTGGTACTTCCATTCTGGTAACACTGTGGGTATACCTACACCAGACGGACTGCAGCGGTTCAAGAAGGTGGTTTGCCAATACTTTCTCAAGGGCAACTGGCAACATGCCCACATCCCATGAAAGAATAAAAGATACCTCTCTTCAGAAATATGGTCCTTGGAATATGAGATATTTAAATCTAGAAGAAAATAGCTTTTAATTTTGTGATAAGAGAATTGATGTGAGCATCTGTTCTTTTACCCAGAAAATTATCTTTCTTTCTCTCAAACTACAGACTTGCGATAATGGCATTTAGGTTCAAAAGTGTAATCGCTATTCTCCATATTATTTGTTTGAAACGTGTTCAAATTCTGTATTTTCTAAGTTACAGGTCCTGGCTTTTATTTAATGCTGTTCTTCTGTGATCATAATTTTCTAAGACAGCCATTTTATTATTGCTTTCTCGAGGTGTCTCTGTTATTTTTTATCATGCAGTTCATACAGTACTGGTTTCCTTTCCTTGCCGACTCATATTGAAAGTAAGTAAATAAACATAGTGTTGTGGTAGCACAGTGTGTGGTTTATTTCCATCAGAGTGGGACACAGCTTCTTGCCAATGATTCTTCTCATAATGAGTTCTCATTCCATCCTATGCCAAAGGTGGGGGAGGTGTGTGTTGGGCGGGGGGGGGGGAAGCACAGGCAGTCAAAGGAGCAGAGCATAAGAGATTGCATTTGAGCAGGCCATAATAAGCCTCTCAGAATCTAATTACTAAGCCATGGTGACCAGGCTTTTGAGTTTCCTTAGGTGCATTTACACTGTAGCTACCAGTCTAAGATTGCACTTTGGGTTTCAGCCAGGCAGAACCCTGTTTACATTGCTTGGCTCCTGCCTGACTGGATCTGTAACTGTCCTGTTTGATAGACAGGTTTGCACTTGCCTGGATATTTGCAAGGGTCACAGCTGTCTCCCAAAAATGACAAGTGCAATTAATTTGAGAGCAGAAGGTATAAAGGGTATGGATGGTGGGTGATGTGGTCTGGGAATCCCAGCAATCTAAACATTTAAATTAAGGTTGAATAAGGTTATAAAACGTAAATAGAAGGGATTTAAACACTCTGCAGTGTTTAACATTGCATTGGATTTACATTTTACATGGTTAAAGCCAAAGTGGTATTGGTTTGACTCCATCCAGCTGGTGTCATGTTGCCTTGCTGTTAGTGGCTGTGGTTACCTTCTGCATCTTCACATGAAAGAGTCCAGGAATCCACCTGACTCTTCATGCACTGATAGTCGCACACACTCACACCATTCCTACCTCAGATCAACTATTTACCCCAAATAGGAATTTTGTTCCAATCAGAATTTCTCTCAAACTCCACTTTGCTCAGTTCTGCTCTGCCTGTGAAAATGCCTGCATTCCCCACCACAAGTTTATGATGTAGAAATAATCCAAACGAGTAGCACACTGCGCTGATGGATGTGTGTTTCAGTCCGTCCCAGTGTTTGACCTGAAATTCCATCATGACAGAAACCCCTCACATCCAATAGAAACACACTGAATACATCAACTAGCAGCTTATGGTGGTAGATGCTTTCAAAGTGGAAAATATTCAAACCCTTAGCTAGGTTGCACTCTGTGATTGTGAACTATAGAGATGGAGCACGAGGACCTGGTTTTATTAAAGTGTTGTTGCATCTGACTGGCCTGAGGTCTGCCATTATATTTACCCTAACACTGCCTTTGTGTGATTTGGCATCACACCAGATTGACACTTGTAATTTAGTGTCAGTTTTAACTAAAATCACTTGATATGAATGTCAAACCTACTGTAGGGGAAGTACACCCAGAATGTCTCATGCAGATGCTGTGATTGTAGTAGATATACAGTCTGAATCCAGCAACAAGGCCCAACTTGACAGCATAACAAATTGCATTGGGACTTCTTGTAAGAATCTTATTTTGAAATCTGACTTTGCTTTCCTTTAGAATCAGTCTGGATTCTCCCACCTGATGTACTTTCTATGTTTAGCATCAGCGCAGAACAATTTGAGTCTTGTACCGTTGATCTTGTGGAATGTGCATTTGTTGTAAATTGTTTACTTTCTTGCAGTCTAACTGCTGAAGGCAGGACAAGGTGGATGTGCCAAGATGACATTCCAAAGATCAAAACAATGTGCTAGCTGCTTGTAACCCATAACTCCCCATCAATGGTGATAAGGAAAGTAATTTCTGTTTTATTACAACACATAAGAGGATATTACTTGTAGCACTTATGTGAACAGGACATGATTTAGTCTATATACTGACAGACTCCATGCACTAAGTTATTCTTAATGGTCTTCAGCAGCATGAAATGTTTTTAGAGCAAATATCAACATTTTATACAACACTCCAATGGCTTTGGTGGGAATAAATGTTGGGCATCATGCAATTGGCTTGTCTTTTCAAAAGAACACAAAAAATGTTTTAAAATGTAAGCCACTTGGCTCTTCAGACCTTTTCTGCCATTCAATTTAATCTGCCTCAACCACAAGATTTGACATTTCCTCCAGATCCCTCACCCCTGTTTATATGCAAAGATTCATTGGACTCTGACTTGAATTTCCTCAAAAATCAAGTATCTGTAAGCATTCCGAGGTAAAAAATTTCAAAGATTTACAATAATGATGAATAAATCTTTCAATTCTGCCCTAAATGACTGACTCATTATTGTGAGACTGTGGCTTTAATTCTGGAAACTCCAGCTAAGAAAAGTACCTGCCTAGAATCTATCATTTAAAATCCTTTGAGTATTTAATATCTTCATTAAGATTATTGCTCATTCTTCTGAATTCCAGGAAATTCAGACCTAGTGTATTGAATTTCATCTCATAGCACAATCTCCTATTCCCTGCAATCCATTTTTATATATCTTTCCTTAGATAATGATAGCCCATGGTATGGGCAATTATCTAATCTGCAATTAGATAGTACCTGAACATTATGTGAGTGTGAGCACCTTCTATTTACAAAGGCCATGGGTTCGATGTAAAGAGTCTGTTGCTCATGTGCTTAGAGTGCCTCATATTCCAGGATAACTTGCCATCTGGAGAAAGCTGCAACTTTGTACAGAAGGTATTCTTCCCAACAGACAAAGTGGTGATGGTGATCATCTTTGCAAACACTGTGTTGCATGCTTGATACAGGTGCACACTGCAGGTTATCTGATGCAGCACATGCCCCCGGGTGGCTTGGAAGTGTCCAAACAGTGTAAAATATTCATGTCATGTTAACCTTTACTGCTAAATGAAATACCTTCCTTGTTGTGTGTCACTCTGCAGCAGATGGCACAGTGTGTGACAGCTCATCTCATGTCGCAGAACTGCTGAACACTGATCTCCTCTGACATGTCCAAACAATGTGAAGGTCTTTCCATACATGAGGCTTATTTAAACATCAAGTGCAGACCAGAATGCTCAGGTATCATTTGCACTTACTTTTGCTGTCCCTTGTGAACTTTCTGAAGCATTGGCATGTTAGAACCCTGAAGAAAAACATTGACCTCAAAATTCTCCCCAAACATTACTGAGTATGCATCTAAACAAATAATGCATATAAAAACTGCTGCAATATTTACCAGAAAATACAAAAAAGAATTAAATAATTACAGGTGCCATTAGGGTTATCCTTGAACCGTCTGGCCAAACACCCCTGGGTTGCTGAGAAATGAAATGGTATCATGTATTATACAGATAACAGACAGTATTTTAAAAGCAAATTACTTCAGATGCTGGAATCTGAAACCAAAAGAGAAAATGCTGGACAATCTTTGACAAAGGGTCAGTTAGACTCGAAACGTCAGCTCTTTTCTCTCCTTACAGATGCTGCCGGACCTGCTGAGACAGTATTTTAATTCTATTTGCCAAAATCCTCTCGGGTGGTGGGAGATGTGTATCACGGACTTTAATCGTCCCCATTCAGCAAGAGTACGAGATTTGTCCTAGGTTCCATTTTCCACTGCAGCAGACAGTGACCCTGCTTTAAGTATTATGTCTCTGTGTCTGTATGGTATGCTCAGTGAGAATACAATCGTACATACCTGCAGTGTGCTGCATGCAAGAGAGGCCCACTGATATTTATTGTACAGGCTCACATTGAAACAATGGCCTCTTTATTGACAGCAGAAAACTGATGACAACCATTTAATTAAATATCCATATAAATGGTCACCTTTAGCTCTGAAAGGGAAAATAATGGGAGAAATAAATGTAAAGTGTAATTATTTTAAAGTGTACAAATTTTGAGCTATAATTTAGTTATTTAATTACTTTCAATCAAAAAAACAATTTAAATATGGTGGTGGACAGCTGCATATTAGCGCTTTACCAATAACCACATTTTCACACTGAAAGGTCTGGATGTTGATATATTTGATATCACCAGGTATATCTTAAACATGTTAATAATGATGAAAGCTGAGGAATTACTATTGCCATTGTTACTTTGCTGTTATTTTCCTTGCTTGCAATTTTACCAGGGCAACAATTCTTTTTTAAAAAAATTGACTAACACTTCAATTAAAATAGTGGACAATTAATTGATGACTGAATATGCTACATTGTTGCACACTAATATACAAATGGTTATTTCTAGGTTAATACTAATTACTCTGGTTGCAATGTAAGATGGTAGCTACTTGTTAGCTTATCATTGTCACAGAGAATAAAATTGTGACAGAAATTTGGTGCTGTGTGTATATAGTGACAACATATTCACCCGGGCATGCACAATCCCATTATTTTAAAAAGACTGGCCACCCATATTCCAAATGATCCAGATTAAGTAAAATATAAGTCATTGTGAAACCTGGATCACTTTTAGGTTTCAGCTGATCTTATATTAAACTGGGCAGCATAGCAGTTTTGTTTTATTTTTGGATGTAACATCCTAGTTGTAGCGACAACAGATTAAAGCTATGATTTATGGTCTACTAGATTCCATAATTTTGAACAGAAAGACATTGCCAAAACATAAGAATTCAAGCAATTTGGCAGAAGGAAGACATTTACTGTACCTTAGAGATTTATAAATCAATGAATATATAGGCTATGTGTGGTGCTTAGTACTAGATTACCAATGTCACTATAAAATTCCCAGCATCATGTCATAATTCACATATTTGACATTCTTATTAAACGCTTTATGCAATGGAAAAACCTGACATGCATTGCAATAGGGTCTGGAGATACTTAATGCAGTGTTTTATATTCTATACACTATCCTGTTTGTTCGTAGAGTTGATCTAAACTTCCAGTTAAGGCATGATCAAGATGCTACAATTGACAACTACGTATCTGATGAACTCCAATTATGCAATCGAACTTGGAGTGGAATGTTTGGAATGAAAGGTTCAAAATCAGTTTTTGCTATAGAATGTAAGAGGCAGTGAACGTATAAGCTGGAAATCAGTATCTCAGGTTTGCGGAAAAGTAAATAACAAATTGTTTGTACTTGCCAATCTTTTATCATCTCCAGTGAGGTTTTGTATTTGGAAAAGGATGTGACTTTACTTATGCACCTTGGGTGTAGTGAAAAGGAAGAATGAAGCTCTGAATTTTAGTGTTCCAGACCTGAATGAAAAGATTTATCTCCTTAAATGAGCTTTGAATTCCCCATTGTAAAATTTTGATTTGAAGGATTTTAATGTGCTGTTTGAACCTGCTTTTGTTGAGATCAAAGTGAGGCGAAGCTGATTTAGTTTTTAGAGCTATTCGTGAAAAAAGCTTGGTTTTTCAAATCAATATTTTTTAAAAATGTGCCTCACACATATACTTTCCATAACACATTCAGATGCTGCTGGAATAGGACCGTTAGTTAGACATTTCTCTACGCTCTACAGCTCAAAAAGAAATTCTGTGCCGCAATGTGTTGGAGCTGATGACGGCGTATTGCAATAGTCTCCTTCACTAATGAAATTTGATAACTGAGAAACATACAGAGAAACAATGGAAAAGACAGCTGAGGTAGAGTCAAATCAAATGCAGATAAGGAAATAACTAGAGTAGAAGAAGGATTGGATCCAAAATTAAGAGAAAGAGAGGCAGAAAAGAAGATATGAAAACTCTTTTGCAGTGCAAAAGTGCAAAATTACAGAATAGTTCCAGAGGTTTGTAACTCTAATCATCTCCAAATTTACTGAATTTTCTGCCTTTTTTTCAGCATCAGTAACACTGTGCCAAGAATGTATATGATAGTGAAGCATATTTTTCATTCCACATAAACTTCACCCTTAGATGATCAGGCTTGTTCTCTACCTGGACTATTTTATTATTTCATGTTACCGTTCCACTATCCCTCTCACAGTACCAATCCCCCAATCAAATAGTTAAATCCTAGTTAACATGTTGATAGATACCCATTATATAATTGATTTATTTTTAAAACTAAATATCCCAAAATGAATAAAGTGTGAGTTTATTCACTTTCTTGACAGAATTTTACTAAATTTGAAAAATTGCCCAGAATGCATACCCAAGGACATTTGGAAATTCAATCTAATTTCCAATACATTACAATTTGAAAGCTCTGATGATGGGTTAATCTCACCTCACATTTCAGAAGCTTGGAGTGATCTTTCACCTCAGGGTGATTTTGAGTTCTTAAATTTCATTGGAAACCAATGTCAGTGTAATGGAAATTCAATTTACAATCTTAAGTAATGAGTCCATCTACAATATTAAGCAATTACTTCATGTGCAATATTAAGCATGAGGCAGAGGGAGGAACTTTGGAGATGTGCTTATTCATTTTTTTCATTAATTTACATAAAGGTGAGTATTTTTCAAACTTGATCATTCTATCAGGTTGCATGCTGCTAAAACATAATCCTGTTTTATAGTTACTTATTTATTGCACACAAAATGGGAAACAAATTGTAATTTATTTGTGCAGCAGCTTTTTATTCTTACAATTGCTTGTTATACTGATCTGACATTGGACGTTATTGTCTGAAATATTCGTTAGGTGATGTTAGTAACCTCTGTACATTTAATTCTACAATAATATCACACAAGACTACAAATGTTACAATCAAATTGCTTTCCATGAGAGTATATGCTGTTCCACCTAATATTTTAACAACACACTTTTGAGAGTGTCTCTGATTGCTGAGGTTCACCACATAACTTCATAGCTTGGCATAGTCATATTAAAGGTCATGAGGATTGATCACCTGACTCAGCAGTAAAAGCATTTCAACAGTATATAAACAATTTTTTTTTCTCCCCCTTTACCCACAGGTCTTCAATGCTTTCATTTATACTAATGGTCATCTCTAGAGAATATCAGAAAGAATATTACAAATAGCAGTGGAGACAGCACATATCGCTGTCTAGTGCCCATGCCTAATGTACACACAGAACCTTGTTCTATTTAATTAAATTATGTCTGAAACCAAATTTACTTCAATTCAGAAACAGGAGCTCACAATTTTTTTCTGCTGACTATTTTTGTTACTTCTAAACCTTTATTGGTCGTTGCTTAGGTTGCTGAAGAGTGCATATCAAATCAATAAATTTGATGCCTTATCCAGATCAGATGAATACGTATAATGTTTAATCTTATACTAAACAGAGTGTGCTGACCTTCATTAATCCTGTTAATGTACTTTCTAAATCTATGGCTAAAATTTGACAAAATATACCACAACTCATGTTCAGCTGTGAAATGGCCTTGCACTTTGTTATGTTCTAATTTACTTACAAAACAAAAAGAACCTGACTGGAAGCTTCTCCCCAGAAACTCTTCCTCCATATATCAACAATGACTTCCCTAGTTTTTTAGATTTAAAATTGTCTTTTCTACCTTCTGTAGGAAGCATCTTAGGATATTTAAGTACGTTAAAGGCACTATATAAATGCAAGCTATTTGTATGTATGTGGTTTATATATATTTGTGGACAAGTTAAGTTTTGGCAAGAACTTCAAAGTTCTGTTCTTCAGATAATATTCTTCATGATAACATGAGTTTGTGAACACTGTTTAACAATTTGTCAGATAAACTGGCAGATGGTTTTGTGATCACTGTAATTTGTATTTATTGACTATGGTATGTGGCTCCTTAAGGTTGTAAGAGTAAATGATTATTCCATCTTAACACACAACTAATAAGACCATAGCTTTGCTTGAGAACAATGTTTTCAGTTGTGGTTTTTCGTAACATATTCACTGTCTGTGAAAGCACTGCATCATGGGAGTTGCAATTTTCATCCTGTTTCTATGGAACCACATCACACTGAGTGCACCAAGACAACCCTTGTCACATGGCAACCAGGAAATAATCCTCTTTTCTACATTTTATATGGTTTAAGTTATTACATTAAAAGTCATAGCTTATAGTATTTGGGGTGTAATTTGCTACATCAATAAAGATCTGATGTTTTGAGTCGAGCATAGCCTGAGGGAAATCTTTGTGAACCTCTTTGATGCTGACTTAGATGTTATAACCACCAGCAGTCAGGCAGGCCTGGAACATGGAGAGTGACTGCTTAATTCTTCCTCCCAGTTAACTTCCCAGTCCCCTAATGAGAAAAGTGAGTAGAGATCTATCAGACCTGAATAAATTTATCTTAAATAGAAATTAGACTTGACTCGTATTTCCTATAAATTATTATTTCATTGTAAAAATCAACTATATTTTAGTCTCAATTGTTTGGCAAAATTATAAAAAATAAGCTTTGGGTTAATATCTGTGGATGTTACCTAGCTTTATGTCAATACACATTCTTTAGATTTCCGTAGTTGCATGTTATGAAAATCCAATATCATCTCCTGGGCAGTGTTTCAGAAAGAGCTTTTTATGTCTGTAATCATAATTTTCTGGATGACAATTGCCTAACTCCTCTCTTAAGAATTCACTACAATTTGATTTTCTGATCAAACTGTCCAGGACTCTGGCTATGAAGTATAGGGATTCTTAAGATCTTGGAAAGAGATCCAAGTTGCAGTTACTTTTCTGCGCATTCTGTATGTGGTGTTATTTTTGTTGCAGTAAAGCTGCCTTTGCAGCAATATAAGGAATTTCACTTATTTGTTTTTAAATCATATCCATGCTGTTTAGCAAAATCTCTTAAAAATATCTGATTTTCATCATAAATATATGCCTAAACTTCATTTCCAAGTAGTTCATGGAATAATTTATATTTTTACCATATTTTTTATAGCTCTTTGAGAACACCAACCTTGACAAATTGCCATGTTTTGGCTTCACAAAAAAATCTGACAAAATGTACAGAAAGTGCAATTTTATCAAATGGTCACAGAAAAGCATTTAAAAATTGATAAGCTTGAAGTGGGCTGACAAACTGGTGGGCACAATTTGAATCTCATTCATCTATTTTCAATTTTTTTGTGTTTGTAAATATTAACCTCATCCAAATATGACTATAACGTTCAATTTCTCCAAAATGTAACTTTTCTTTTTTCTCTTACAGATATATTTCACCAGAACTTTATAAATCTGCTCCAGTAATGCGATACTGATTAAATTTGTTATTTGAATATATTGTAAATTACTTTTATAACAACAGCTTCAGGTATGCACAATGAAGTAACCTATTATATGTGTAATGTTTGTCATTTATAATTGCAAACAGTTTTTAAAACATCTTTAACAGAATTGTTCACAATGTAAATCCCAACAAACTATAAGGAGTATGCAATGCAAAAGTGGATGAGGATAAAAATAGTGACAAAAAGACTTATCACACAGGAGCAGTTCCGATATTAGCATGTTTGCAATGTTTCTGCATCTTTACAGGGAAAGAAACAGAGAAGTACAGAAAATTGTGCAAAGAAAATAACTAAATTAATAAAAGGCATTCTGTAAAAGCAAGTAGCAAATAAAATCAAAAAATAAACTTTGAATGTTTAATCACGATCAGTTCAGAGTACAAAACACCTTTTAAAGTACGAAAAAATAATAATGTGATCCTTGTAAAGTTAAAATATTTCAATCATTGTGTTTATTGTTGAACATTACTTTTATTATTAAAGGAATATTTGTGTTTAGTAGAGAATGATGTGGAATATAAAAACTACTTTGGTGAGAAAGGAAATAAGCAAGTACAGGACACGAACATGGAAAGGATAGCAAGTAACATAAAGGACACACTAACAATAGTGAAAGGAAGAATGAAGCTGATTAGAAACTGAGAAAAAGGTATCTTCTTGTGGAAGCAGAGAGCGTGACTGAGTATTGGAAATACTTTGCATCTGTCTTCATAAAAAAAGTTATAATAAAGCATCAATGAGGACAGAGGTAGCACTTCAGAGGCAAGCATAACTACATCAAAGTTTTGGAGCAATGAAAATAGCAAAGTGATGCACCCTTGGTTGCTGGGGGAGGAAAATGTCAGAGTGGCCACAATCTTTAAATCTTCCTTGGGAAGTGATGTTAGAGGATTAGAGAGTTTCAAATGCTAAACCAGTTCAAAAAGAGAAAGGTTTATATGGTTAATCTTCCTGCTGATGGTGGGGAAACCTCTAAACATCATAATCCAGGACAAAATTAATTCCAATTAAAAAAGAATTATTAATAAATGATAGTTGGAATGTACTTCAGAGGCAAGTCATATTTGATTGATTTTGCCCAGTTTATTGATGAAGCAAAGTGTTAATGATGATAACACAATTGATGTGTTCACAGACACTTTAAAAACAAAGTAACACACAGTAGACTTGAATATAGGATAACATTAGATTACTTACAGCATGGAAGCAGGCCCAACAAGTCCATACTGATCCTTCGAGGAGCTCCCCACCCAGACCCATTCCACCCTTCACCTAACACTATGGGCAATTTACCTAACCTGCACATTTTTTTTGGACTGTGGGAGGAAACCCACACAGACACGGGGGGAAAGTGCAAACTCCACACAGTTGCCTGAGGCAGGAATTGAACCCAGGTCTCTGGTACTGTAAGGCAGCAGTGCTAACCCCTGTGCCACCCATTGAAACCACTAGAGTTAAAGGAATAGTGGCAGCATGGTTTCAAAATTGGCCAAGAAATAGAAAGCAGAGGTCAGTGGTGAACCTGCAGAATGGAAGAAAGTACACCCACAGTGATGTGCCCTCGGGTTAGTATCAGGCTCACTGACCTTTTGATGTATATTTATTGCTTGGACTTGGCTATAGAGGCACAACTTCAAAATTTGCAAATGGCATGAAAATCTGATCTCTGTGAAATGGTGAAGAGGATAGTAGCAGACTGCAGGAAGATGTGGACTAATATAAGGTACAAGCATATGGCAGAAGAAGTCTGGTGTAAAAAGGTGTGACATGATATCTTGATAAGTGAAATGCAGTGGGGCAATGTAAGTAAAATTGTACAATTTTAAACAGGTGCAGAAAGACATTGGGTTCCTTGAAATTGTCAATGCAAGTTGCTAAAGTTTTTAATCAAAGTATATAGGATCATTGACTTTATAAATAGAGACATAGAACACAAAAGCAAGAAAATAGTTCTAAGTATTAATAAATCATTAGCTAAGTCTCAGCTTAGGCAGCTTAAATTTTGAACAATGTTCAAAATTTAAGCTGCCTAAGCAATTGAACTTAGGTGAATATTTTTGGTTTCAATAGTAAACAACAGTGAGAATAATACCTCATTTTTATATTTTTTGTTTTCTTTTATAATTCCCCCTATACCAAAGTCAAATTCCTTTTTTAAGAGGAGGCAGCTAGCCTCTTCTCAGATCTGTCACAATGCTGTTTTGTAATTGCAATCTAGAAGATGAATGAAAGATGCTTCAGGTGATACTTGGGAGATTTTGTTCCTTTCTGTCAATTTATCTTGCCTCTCCTCTTGAACATTTCCTTCGTGTGTTAAGTTTACTTCCCCATTCAAGCTTTACAGGTGACCAAGAGAGGAGACACTACTTCTTATTTTATATTCCTGGTCTAGAGGTCAAAATAATAGAAAAGAAAAATAAGATAGCTCAGCTTACCACTGAGGTCACAAACAAAACTTTAAAAAACTATTGTTTTTTTTAAATTTGAGTATGCCGTAATTCTTTAACTCATCCTACAAAAATGTGTACTGCTTTCTAGCAACTGTGCAATCATAATTTGCCATATCAAATACAAAAAGAAGCCATGCAGTTTATTCTTGAAAGTTTTTCCTTCAACTTTTCTTCTTACATGTGATAATTTTGAAATATCAGTGGACTACAATTGTCAAAGTGAGAACTATTGTGGGCAATTGCCTTTGTAAACATGATAACTTTGTAAAGTGCACTTCCAAACATGGCTATAAATAGAATAAACCTCTCTGTAATGACTCCAAGTACACACTGAGAGACATACTGTAATATAAATTCTTGCCTGATTTATGCATTTCTCTTTGGAATAGATGTTAATTGCTCACTATTAACAGTTAGTCTTTAATATAAAAAGACTGCTTGCCTAAAATCCAGTCAGTTTTCTTCTGTCTTCCATGTATCTTGTAGCTATTTATTGTGATAATCATCAACAAGATTTTTTGCTTAATTGCCTTAATTTTCTAAATGTCCTTATTTGAGAGATAGAATGGGGGATGGGATGAATTCAGATGAGCTAGGGTCAACCAATTGCAACTTTGGATTGTTGACCCTGTTATCATGGAAGGTGGTGTTGATATGTTCCAATACTGAAATTAATGAGACAGTGAAAGTTTGATATAAAGGATCCTACAACATATTCAGATGCTCATTAACAGAAACCTGTTTGGAGTGCTGATGCTATCAGAGGTAACAGATGTTTCTAGCAGGATCATTTGAATTGACATCTATATCATGATTAAATTTCACTATTTTATGACTCCCTGGAGCCATTTAAACCATTTGGGTTTTGTTTGGTTGGTTTGAAGGAAACATAACACTGCAATATTCTTTTCTGATGTGATACTCAAGCTAATTTATATTCTCTTTCTGGAAGAATTGTAAGAACTCATATCCTAACAGCAGATTGTTAAACCTACCTGCAGCATCTATATTTTCCAAATCATCTTTATAGTCTGAATCCATTATCTTGGTCTCTGGGGAATAAAATTCTGCATTTTACAATCAATAGTCAGATCCCAATAAAATCCATTAGGAATTAAATTGTTATTAGTGCATCAATTTCTATTGCAAAGAGGAGAATTGAATCATTAAAGTCTTATCTGTGTTCGGATGATTGTCAAATATTTTGAAACAAAGGAGTTAAAACACCTCAATAAAGGGCAAGGTTTGTTAAGTTGTACACATTGAGCCCATGATATGTTTAATGGAGAATTAATTACAAAGCATTTGTAATTAACTATCATTTAGTCACTTTACAATGTTTCATGTGGTTTAGAAAACCTGTCTAAGTATAAACAATAGCGCTATAGTTAACTTAAGTAATTCTGGGTTAAAAAAAGTCATATCTTCAGTACTGACAAGGGTCACTGAACTCTAAACGTTAACTCTGTTTTTCTCTCCACAGATGCTGCCAGACCTGCTGAGTTTCTCCAGTACTTTCTGTTTTGTTTCAGATCTTCATACGTGTTGCTCCTTAGTTGCCAAGTTACCGCTTTAACAGTGTCCTGAAAACTATCGGTATCTGATATTGATGGTACAGTTGGATCACTGCTAAAAATTAGACAAATATGTCAGTAATAACACAATGCATAATCTATTCAAGATTCGGAGATGCCGGTGTTGGACTGGGGTGTACAAAGTTAAAAATCACACAACACCAGGTTATAGTCCAACAGGTTTAATTGGAAGCACACTAGCTTTCGGAGCGTCGCCCCCGAAAGCTCGTGTGCTTCCAATTAAACCTGTTGGACTATAACCTGGTGTTGTGTGATTTTTAACTTAATCTATTCAAGGCGGTGCCAAAATAGTTAGGGAGCCCCTTTGTCTGAACACTCAGTGTTTTAAAATCCATAGTATAAAGGTTGACTTCAAAGGAAGATTCTTAAAAAGTTCTATTTTACAATAAACTCCAAATTAAGTATAGTTCCCTAGGAATTGAAAAAAAAGACGTGATAAAATTAATTATCTTCTAATCTAATATTTTGAAAAGAAATTGAGTGTATTTTACACATTAATTCAACTGACCCAACTCTGACATACTCAGTCGCCCGTGGTCTATGTTCAACAGTTGTTCTGTGGCAATATTATGGCACTTTGTGATTTTGTCAAACAAACACGAGACATGTCCAAGTTGCACAATTGATTTGCCTGGTCTTCCCTTGTTTAACACTCAATTCGGGTCGTCGCATTTCATAATAGGAATAACACTGGTCACCGGGTTACATTCACTCTCAAATAGATGGTGGATTGTTCATTAGCCAGGTTTTGATTTAACGTCTTGGCATAAAATGAGCCAGATCTGGAAATTATCTTTATTTTAGATCATCCTGACAAACAGTGTTAGTTAAACCACGAGAAAAGAAGTACAACAAGTGATGAAAGTTGTTCAGTTAAAGATTACAGAAAAGTTATTGCTGAAGATTGTTATGATTTGATGTGTATATTTTTCAGCTTGGATTCTGTAAAGCGTTCTCCCCATCAAAGATGTTATATAATATGTGAACATGGGCAGGATTCTGTGGTGCCCTGCTCTGGACCAGATGTTCTGGGTTCTCTCTCTAAGGTGTGTCATTACATACTTGAGCAGGAAGGGTCTCCATTTGACTTACCTCAAATTACATTAACAAGTCATCTGGGGTCTATATCTAAATAGGTAGAGTTTGTTTTAAAGTTTCGTGCAAGGTAAGCGATTATGCAAGAATGAGGTCATAGGGAACTGAAACTGAAAAGTTGAATGAAGAACGCAAAACAATGAGATTTTTGTAGAGATTTCAAACTGTCTATGTGCAGAGCTGGATTCTTTGCCAGCCCTGACACATTGCTAAGAGAAAGTCCAATGAACTGACCGCGGCGCGAAAGCCATTGGAATGCCAGGAATATTACCGGAATATTTCATTCGGAATCACTGACGCCCTTATTTATCTGCAGAAAAGTGTTCTGTGCGGACATTTCGGCGTGGACTGAGGCAGGCCTTGAAGAGAGATTACTGAATGTATGGTGCTTATTACAAAAATAGACTCAAAACAACGGGGCGTTTGTGATACACACAGCCCTCTGACATGAATGTGAACAGTTTCTGTTCTGAACTCAATCCATGCGCTGAGGTTTACTCCTCAGCGCCTTGCTATTACTGAACTGTTGCCCGCCTATCTGCAAATCAACCGTCTCACTTCAGGGGGTTTCCAGACCCTTGCTTCTTTAAAATACTTCCCACTAGTGTCGTTGCCGTTCCACTCCACCCCCTCCATCAGAAACAGCCGCCGTCAACCCACAAAGGTGCAGGATTATCAGAAATTCCCGCAATAGTTAAAATGCTGAGCGTCTATCTCGCCAATCGGCAGCAACATCTGGTGACTTTTGGACAGAAACGGCGCAGTGTCACGGTTTTTTGAGGGGAATTTCTATGAGCTGTAAATCATTATCAAAAAAAAGCATTGACGCTGGAAACTCACTCACAATACTTCACGCAGTTTATGAATTGTTCACATTGCTTTGAAGTGCTTGTGCTTAGTAGTCCAGACAGTCGAAATGCCCGGAGCTATCAAATAAACTAATTTAGCATTAGCCCGGAGGGAATACCTTCAAAATCACATAACCAAAGCTGACAAATTGAAAGACCCGCGGCAGTGGTATTTTCTTTGTGAATAAATGCTAAAATTAAAGTTCGTGTCTACTATCCATTTGTAAAATAACGAAGATTGCGGTCGGTTACCTCTGTGGAAAACAAATTCTATAGAGAACTGCTGCGCTTGTGAGTGTGTATAAAGAGTGCAGGAGGTCCCCTCAGGGAGAGTCTGCAGGCAAGATGAAGCCGGAATGCAGTGTAGGTGCCATGGCATTGAATTATTACAGGAAGGGGATTGTACTGAGAAAGCTCTGTGGTTGTTGTGTAACTTTCTTGGGCAAACGTTATGAGAATGTCGTTAAACCACCGAGTGAAAGTCTGACATCGGTATTCGATTAAAATGCATTTTCCAAATACACATTGAACTAACGTAATAGTTAGAAGTGCCTACACGCATATATGTGTGAGATAAGTTAAAATCAATTGTAAGTGTCTGATCATCCAGTTAGACATTTTCACAACAACATGCAAAGTGTTTACTCAGGCATCCTGAGCACAGTTTATTAATCAATCAAACCTATTTCTACATGATCAACTTAACCCACAGGATTGGAGTAGAACTGGAAAAGATGATGGGGCTGTTTTTAATGCATACGTTTATGAGCATCGGGGGAAGAGTAGGTAGTGAGGGGAATAATTTGGACTGAGAGGCAGCTTTTGAACTCAAACCCGTAATCCAAGTCAAGCTATAGTGCTATAGTCAAGCACATGCAATGTCGTCGCCAATGGACTTGCCATGATGGTTCTCGTTATTTCTTAAAGGGGAAATCTTGCGATCAAGGCATTTGTTCGAATAATTTCGATAGTAGTGGCAGTTTCGATTCAATGCCGCGTTTCTTTCAAAAGCACGTGTCTAACTGAGCGTGCACAACACCCTTGAAAACGTGAAAGAAATTATTGAATTCAACATTGTGGACACTGCAATGTGGAAATACCAGTTGAGGTAATATTTCTCCTCCTTCGGCGATTGCAGATACTGGATTAGGCACATCATTTCAATGCTGAACTCGCCCCCCTCAAGCAAGATTTGCTGTTCAAACACATTGTTAAACAATCAGCAAATAAAAGAAGATATTTCACGTTAGTTAGGATTCTGAATGATTTGGCGAAGCTTGAGTCAAATGGGATGTGAAGCCGAGGTACAGATTGAATGGCGGAACACTTTCCAGTGGCTGAACAACCAATTACCGTGCCTTGACTTCGTGTCTCTTAAGTGCATAAACTCCGGAGCTAGTTTCAAGATCTACCTGTTTTGAATGTGTCACAACACATCCGAGCCGATTGATTTAAAATAGACGTAAACTTAGTCATCGAGGATGTTCAATACAAAAATCGATAGATTTCTCGACATCACTGCTACAGGAAATAGCGTGGGAAAATAGTACTGAGGTAAAAGATGGGAGTGGCAGAACAGGCTCAAAGGGCCGAGTGCCCTACTCTTGCTTCCATGTTTATTTTTAAACTGGTAATGAAGTTGAAACAACTTTTGAATGTCTGTGGAAAGGGGGAGGCGGGGGAGGAGGTGGGGGGCAGGGGTTGCTGGGTTAAATGTTTAAGAATGTAAGACTCTCTGAAACCTAAACTCATGATCAATTTGTTGCAAATGAACTATATTTACCATTACTGCACTTGACATCATACGCTTATGGTCTCTCATTCCTCGATAAATACCAGTCTGAGACCAATGCGAATTTAATATAAAGATCATTCTCCAAAAGATCGTTTCCGCCGAGAATAGAGGACCACGTGGAGTTAGATGGGAATAGTTTAGAATAGCATCATGGTCGGCACAGACATGGTGGGCCGAAGGGCCTATTCCTACACTGTAACTGTTCTATGTTGCTTTCTGTATTCTGTTGATTAATAAATAAGAGCGATCGATTTTTCCATAAACAGAAAACAAGTCTCAAACCCTTATTTTAAATACATGTTGTACATAATTTTTGGTCCTATGAATTCAACACCAACCACAACTATGCCAAGGAAAATTACTGAGTTAGGACTGACTGCTCATACTCCCAACTGGATTTGAAGCTAGTTGCCATTCATGGATGAAATGGCATCTTTCTGCCGAAGGCATGAGTCTAAAGCAGAACTAGATTGGACAGATCCTATCCAGTGTCTAGCGGGCATGCAAATATGAATAACTTTAAACCTATTAAGTTGACAACGTCGATGAGAAAAAAACCCACAGGTGCAGTTGAAAGTGCAAGTGGTTGGTCTAAACAGACATCATAACTAATTCCTAACTGGTGTTCATATTGAGAATAGGTGCAGGTTACCTGTTCCCACCACTGAGTGGGTACAAGCTGTATAAGTGCGAAAGACACTCTACAAGGAAAATGGCCGATGATGCCCAGGTTTCGCGTAAAGTTTCCGATTTAAAATATTCACCACTGTGAAGAAAATCGAGTTCAATTGAATTGTCGTCGTGAACTCATTAAAAAAAAGCTATTGTTTAGGTTCTGTTTGTCATCTTCTCCATTTATAAATGAAATGCAAAGCAGCAGCGATGACAGGAGCCTGAATCCTCATCAATATTCAGCACGCTGCACAAAGCTCTCCATTTTCAATCCAGTTCCATAGGTACATTTACGTGCGTGAATTTAAATCACGCAAGTAGTCAAGGATAGACTTGAACAAGGCCAACTTTTAACATGATAAGCAACTATCTTACAATCACAACTTTAATCCTGCTTTAGTTGCATGCAACATTCCCATTAACTCCTGATCTGTGCCAATCTAGTCTTTTGTCATGCTATTTTCCTTTAGAAAACAAAGCAACTTTACTAAACCTAATTCTGGCCTTGATGAATAATATCGTTGCATCCAATCGATGCATCTTCATTACGAGAGCATAAACATCAGCTCACCCTTAACCACAGGTTCTACAGAGATGCCATCAGCATAATGAACTGTTTCAAAACCAAAACTGACAACATAATCTGGGGTCACAAAGAGGAATCTGCCCTCTGCAAACGTTGGTAGTGGGTTGCTTTATAACTTTTACATTCATAACTTACTGAGAAAATTGAACATTTGTTAAAAAGGCACAGCAGTGTTAGAGTACTAAAGGACAGTAACTGTAATTTAGATGAAAATATATTCAGGTCACTTGCAAACAGATTCTAATATTGAAATATCTTCTTTACCCTTTCAAAGTCTGAATACCCTGATAAGAAATCAATAGCTTTTCAACCGTAAAGGATCTCAAACTATGCCGATGATGCCATACACCAAGTTCCAAAGAGGATCAGCGCCCAGACTTGTAACTTGAACGCTCCATCTGTTACTACATGAAAGTTCCAAATGTGTAAGTAATCCAACAACCAGAGCTGATCTAAAAACATCTCCTCACAAGACAGTGGATGGATGGATGGAAGAGCTACATTAGCTATTGATGATTTCTCCCGTAATGTAACGATTTTGCCTTTAATGTAATTAGTTTTGCAACTTAGCCAGGATCCTGAATTGCTTAGCGTGTAAGAAATTCTCCAACATATCAGAGCTGAAACAGAGCGAGGTAAATTGTCAGCCCCTGCATGCTTCCGATCAGATAGTCTTACGCCCTACTATTAATAGAGAATTGGGGGATGGGTACGTCGGCACCAGGAACGACTAATCAGCTTGTCTTAAACCCTGTTATTAATATATGCCCAGGGGAACCCAGACATTTTCTGAAAATAGCTATTATGCAGCATGCCCGGAGTATAATATGTTTATTGTTTTCGAAATAAACTCAACGCGATTTTTAAAAATCCATATCTTCAAAGGTCAACTCAGTGTTTCCATTTCCAAATATTTCCCCAGAATTTGATAAAGGATGCAAATATTCACAGAACTCCAACTACAGAATAAGCATGGGAAAGTTACCACAGTGAATTTCTATTTACTTAATTTGAAAGCACCGTGATTATTCAGAATTAAATGAACTAAATTAGTGGAACATAAATCTAGATCTTTACCAATTCACTCCATGTTTATTCAAGATTCTTTTTGAGCTAGATTTGATTACAACATGATATTGACCAGCTATATACTGTTTGAATGTACTGCCACGCCCAGCAACAACGAGATGGATCACTGTAAAGTGCACTTTTGCTGTGTCGGAGGACGCCCTGGACAAAATAGTCAAGACGTCCAGAAATAGCACGTTGCAGCACATACAAAATAGTAACATTGAAACATTAATGCGACCCAGATTGTTGTGTGTTTGATCGTTACAAAAGGACGGGCACTTTGTCCTTGGATAATCATCCTTAGAGATGTATTACATCCCTGCAGCGTTATTCGTCATCATCCATGCTGGCAAGGCATATGCAAGCTTTGAATTTACAAAAGGTGTTAAATATCTATCTTCAAGTTGACATGAACTGTTCTATACCGTAATAATCCCTTCTAACAATAACTTATTCTCGACTCTAACGGTCAATTGCAATCTTATTATTGATGGTCCTTACAATCCCACAAACTCTTGGAAAGCAAAGCAGATTTAAAAGCTAATGTG
>NC_057733.1:36257757-36274362 GCF_004010195.1 Chiloscyllium plagiosum | reverse complement strand
GAAGGGGTCACACATTTAAGACATGGATGAGGAGGAATTTCATATCTCCGAGGTTTATAAATCAATGGAATCTGTGTTTACTGCAGAGGGGTGTTGAGGCTGGGAATTAAATATATTCAAGGCTGAGATAGACAGATTTCAAATCAGTAAGGAATTGAATCTTGTGGGGAAAAGGCTAGGTGGTTTCTCAGATCAGACAAGATCTTTTTGAATGATAGAACAGATTCAATCGGCTGAATAGCCTACATCTGTTTCTATTTCTTATCATCTTATTATGGTCGTATGTTTACTGAACCAACGTAAGGATTTGATCCCTTATGAATATAGTGGCTAACTTCCAACTTAATATATTTTTATAAACATTTACAATGTTTTTTAAACCATAAGTCTCCTTTTTCTTTTTTGGTAACAATAAGTAATGTTGACAAAGAGAAATCAATAAAAAGTAATGTTACACTTTAGCATTTCCTATTATTAAATCTATTTGTTCCTGTGCACATTATACCAGAATTGACCTTAGCCACTGAATTTTGCTGAAATGGTCTTGTCAAGATGCAATCAAGATCAATCTCCTTTTGTGCATCACTCCTCCCCCAGTTCAGAATGCAAAAAATATACATTTTACATCTGTCCAAACAGAGATATATGTTTTTCTAAGTCATTTTTAAAAAATTAAGCAAGACCATTGTTAATATTTTTTCATATTGTTCATGTTGTTATTGGAGAAACAACCCATTTTTGTTGTGAGCTATTATCCCAAGCTATTCGAATTTCAATATTGTGCAATTTACTCCACCTTATCAGAAATTGCTGAATCTAAAGAATTAACATCATTTCAAATATATTCTTTAGTCTTTGCTTTTCAGAACAAATTGTACTTGGATGGAAGGCCATAAAATATATTTTCTATGTGAATATGAAAGTATTGAATAGGTGTGATGGCTTTTTTCTCAAAATCATCTTTATTTATTTAAAGTTATTTTATTCAAAGAATGATTTATGAGTTTTAGCATAAATTTGTTAACTGACAGTGTTAAAACAATACTGATGACATAGCACATAATAATATTATAAATATTTTCTTGTCAAATGCTGAGCCAGATCCACTGACTTTCTCCTGCAGATTATTCAATACACAAATAATAACCTTCAGATTTAAGTTCTCCTCCTTCTATTGTGCAGCACAGCTCATGGAAAGTTTGAGTATTTTCTTTGTGTGTTCTGGTTGTCATTAAAACATGTGCTGCTGCAGACAAATTTAATGAGGAAACATATCTCACAATTTGAGCCTGGTGGCTGTTGGGAGCAAACAAAGGCTCGTTGAACATGTGTTTGGTTGTTAATAGCGCAGCTGCAGCAGTTCCTGGTTTCTTAGCATGTACATAGAATCCCTACAGTGTGGAAGCAGGCCATTTGGCCCATCGCGTTCACACCAACCCTCCAAAGAGCATCTCACCCAGCCCCACCTCATTCCTGTAACACTGCATTTCCCATGGCTAGCCCACCTAGCCTGCACATCCCTGGACACTGTGGGAAATTTAGCATAGCCAATCCACCTAACCTGCACATCTTTGGACTGTCGGAGGAAACCAGAACATCTGGAAGAAACCCACACAGACACAAGAAGGACATACAAATTCCACACAGATAGTCACCTGAGGGTGGTATCGAACCCGACTCTATAGTGCTGTGAGGCAGCAGTGCTAACCATTGAGCCACCTTGCTCATTGGAGGCTTAAAAATGCACTAGATGTAATCTTGTTGATAATTAAAATCTTGGATATATCTCTTTAAATTTGCGCAGTATGGTAGAAATATGGCCTATTTGGTCCCCTGATTTGTGTGGCTTTGGACTATATTCAATGTGGTAGAAATTATATCATCTCCTTAACATCAACTAATTTTATCCCTATCCCTGTTTATCTACTGCTGAACCAATCATCCATATCTTTGTTACCTCTAGATTTCATTATTCCAATGCACTATTAGCCAGACTTTCATCTTTAATTCTCTGGAAATCTGAAGCCTACTGAAATTTTGCTATCTATGTCCTAACTTGAACAGCCCCATTCACCTATTACCTGTGTTCATTGGCCTGAAATACCTTCCAGATAAGCAATGCTTGGATTTCAAAGCTCTCTTCCTCACTTTCAAATCCCTTCATGGTCTTGCCTAAATATTTTTGAAACCTCAAGTCCTGTAACCCTCTGAAATTTCAGGGCACCTCATTTTTGACCTATTAAGCATACTCATTTTAATCGCTCCAGCACTGATGACCAGATCTTCTACTGCCCAAACCCTCATGTCTGTAATTCTCTCCATTAAACTCCCAACTACTCTATCTCTCCTGTCTCCAATAAATGATCCTTAAAACTTATCCATTTGTACAGTTTTTTTGACCTCAGTCCATTTCTCCTTATGTGGATTGATGGTGTATTCAGTTTGGTAGATTCCGTAAAGTGCTTTGGGAGATTTTAATATGTTAAAGATGCAATATAAGTGCAAATTGTTTCTTTTTATCCATTTTCTCTGCAATATCTTGTAGTCCAAGGATGCCTGAAAGACCATTAAACTCATTTTGGTCATCAAAAAGAGTTACATTTACCTAAAAACACTGGGGCTGAATCTTCCCAGAAATTGACAGTGTCAATTTTGTCAAGCTTCATGGAGGATTTTCTTTCATGAAGCTGACTGAGCATTTTTGGCTCTCATCTTAACTTTGTCCCATTAAATAGGTACCAAGCCCCAGTGGCAGCCCTCTTGTTTGATGTTAGCCCAATCCTCCCACTCACTGCAGCTGGAACTACCTACCACTGCAAAGATGCCCTGGCATCCTTGGTGTTGATGCTATCTTTGACCTGCAGTAAGACACTGTTGGCAGTCTGAAGTTGCCCTTATCTTCTTATTATGGTCGTATGGTTACTGAACTAACGTAAGGATTTGATCCCTTATGAATATAGTGGCTAACTTCCAACTTAATATATTTTTATAAACATTTACAATGTTTTTTAAACCATAAGTCTCCTTTTTCTTTTTTTGGTAACAATAAGTAATGTTGACAAAGAGAATTCAATAAAAAGTAATGTTACACTTTAGCATTTCCTATTGTTAACTCTGTTAGTGGCATCATTATAGTGGCAAGCAGCCAAAATCTAATATCTCTCATGGCACATAAGTGGCAAGGCTGACACTTGCACATACAACTGCACATTTCCTATCCTGATCGCTGTTTAAGCACTAAGCCACATTGCTTACCCATCCTTGGGCACATCCCATCTTATAATCTTCACAGCTACTCTTTCCTCAATGTCCAATGTAGCCCCACATCTTATGTTCAATGTGGGACTGTCGTATATAGTTATGGGTTAAGCCATTCATTTTTGCTCGCTAATACCAAAGGAAACAGAAATCAAACAAACAGAAGCCACATTTGCCTCTCTGAACAGAAATGAACTGTTTGCATTTTGAGCACCAACAGTTTTATATCTAATTAAGTGGTCACTGCTGGATTGGGTGTCAATTAGGTCCAATCTGGCTTGTAGAACACAGCACTGCAGCACTTGGATATGCTGAAGGTAATGTTCCTCTTGCTTAATGTCCTCATTGTCCTTCTCAGAAGACTGGTCCCATTGTCCCAGCTTTACAATAACTGTTACATCCCCTTTTTGCCTGCTACAATTGCCCAGAGCACAAATTTTATGTGAACCTAGCTAATACTTACTAATTTCATGACAGAATGGTTGGTGGTGTTTGAGGGTTAAATAGACGTGAAGTGTGGTATGGTGTTAGTTAGGGTAGGTGGAGGGCAATGGGATTGCTTCCTAGGGTCCCTGGAGTTCACAAGGTCCTATCCAAGTTTCTGTTCCCACCCATCCATTTTGATATAATTCCTGCCTGTTTTCAAAGGGATACACTAAGGTATTTGAGTGCCAGAAATTGGAGTTTCTTCACTCTGATCTATCCATGTGGTTTCCCTTCCAGCTACCTGAACATATCCCCTGAATTAACTTTAGACCATAACATTTAGTGGGCGGCACGGTGGCACAGTGGTTAGCACTGTTGCCTCGCAGCGCCAGAGACCCGGGTTCAATTCCCGCCTCAGGCGACTGACTGTGTGGAGTTTGCACATTCTCCCCGTGTCTGCGTGGGTTTCCTCCGGGTGCTCTGGTTTCCTCCCACACTCCAAAGATGTGCAAGTCAGGTGAATTGGCCATGCTAAATTGCCCGTAGTGTTAGGTAAAGGGGTAAATGTAGGGGTATGGGTGGGTTATGCTTCGGCGGGTCGGTGTGGACTTGTTGGGCCGAAGGGCCTGTTTCCACACTGTAAGTAATCTAATCTAAAAAAACATGCTAAGGTGATGTGGCACATACTGTCTGGACTGTTCTGCAAGGCTCCAGTTCTCCCAGAATTAATCCAAGCAACAGAGCCTTATCTTCAGCAGCTAAATTGTCTGCACCACCATGGCCCTGGTGGATGGCAGCACTGTATCTATGCTCTGCCCTGGTCAAGAGATTGTGTAATGGAGTCATCAGCCATGGCCACAGAAGATAGCCGTTGTCTGTCAGTAACTATCTGGCCCTTGAAGAAAGACCTCCAATAACCACATCTGTCTTCCTTCAGGTATGACTCCAACCAGTGGAGAGTTTGCCCCCGATACCCATGATAGTTTCACTAAGACTCCTTGATGCCACACTAGGTTGAAGTGTCCTTGATGTCAAAGGCTGTCACTCTCACCTCACCTTTGGAATTCAGCTCTTTTATCCATGTTTGAACCAAGGTTGTCATGAGATCAGGAGCTGAGTGCTCCTGATGGAACCTAAACTGGGTGTCAATGATAGATTATTGCTGAGTAGGTGCTGCTTATAACACTGTTGATGACACCTTTTAGTCACTTTCCTGATGATCAAGGGTACACTGATGGGGTGGTTATTGGCTAGGTAGGATTTTCCCTTTCTTTTTGTGCACAGGGACATATGTGAGCAATTTTCTACATTGTTGGTGGATTCATGTTGTTACTGTCTGAAAGATCTTGTTTTTGTGGAGTAGCAAGTTCTGGAGCACGAGTCTTCAGGATTATTGCTGGAATGTTGTCAGGTCCCATAGCCTTTGTACTATCCATTACCTCCAACTATTTTTTTGATATCATGTAGGATAATTGAATTGACTGAAGTCTGGCATGCAGTATTGTGGCTGGTGTCGGATGTCAAACTCCATAAATGTAGAAAGTCAGTGCCTATGGAGTGATTACTGCTGTCCAAGGTGGAGCCCAGAGGAGCAAGTGGGGTCACTGGTACCTACTCATACTTTCATGTCAGGAATTTTCTCCCATCTGGAAGGAGGAAATGGGAGCCTGTGTACTAATGAGGTGAGATTAGATAGTAATGAGAGTAATAGCAAGCAATAATCCATGGTGATAGACTCCCTTGAAAGAACTTTGCCTCAATGTCTGGGATATTTTGGAAAATGCAACTTTTTAGTCTTGACATCAAGGCAGATCTCACACAATATTTGACCCAATTTTCCAAAATTTCTCACCAGAGCCCACATTGTTCAGGGACTGGAAGATTCTGCTTTCAAACATTGTTCTCTCCCCACAGAAGCTGCAAGACCTAGTGAGGTTTTCCAGCACTTATTGTTTTTACTTCATTTTTCTGGTGCACCTGGTAGTGACCAAACCAGAAGGTGAGTCCTTTAACTGTGTAAGGTTCAGGATCTGCCTTAAATTCATGCCTAAACCGGATTTCAAGGAGCGAAGTAAGCTGCTTTAATCAGACTTTTCCGTGGCTTTTTAAAAATTGATTCATGGCATGTAGCCATTGCTGGTTAGGGGCACTTGGGCAAAGGGCAATTAATTGTCCATTCTTAATTGCAATTTATGATTGATGATGGAAATGATGGAGTAGATTGTGCCTTCTTAACCTGCTGCAATCCTTGGGATGTAAGGAGTCAACCAAGTCAGGATGGTATGCGACTTGGAGGGGATCCTGCAGGTGATGGTGTCCTCATGCATGTGCTTCCTTTGTCATTCTAAAAGTTAGAAGAGATCTTGGGTTTGGAAGTTACCATTGAAGGGATTGTGATGGGTTACTGCAGTCCAGTTTGTATATGGCACATACTGCTGCCACTGTACATTATTGGTTAATGTTGAAGGTAGTACACAGGGTGCCAATCAAGCAGGCTGTTTTATCCTGCAAGGTGTCAAACATCGTGAGATCCAAAAAGCAACAAATACCAAACTGCAATTTTATTTTCTTTCTTAAAATCTCCCTGCACAATTAGGAGTAGCAAGGGGACATATCTCAGGCCTGTTGATGACCTGGTTGTTGTGGCCACCCTGAGATCAATAGGGGTCCTTTGTTCTTCTCCCAGTCCTGAGATTTCCAGGCAGTGGTGTGGCTAATTTTTTTAAAAATTGACCTATTTTACTAATCAACCGACTCAGAGATGTTATTACACGCAGATGGGACTTGCACCCAGACCTTCCAGTCCAGGAGTAGGGACACTACCACTACACCACAAGAGGGCTGCCATTGGTGCAGGCAGACCAAAGTTGAATATTGCAGTCAGATGATTTGTCCTAACTGCCACAGTTCCCAACAGCTCAGTAAGCAAGTAAGAGGAGAAAGTGAGGACTGCAGATGCTGGAGATCAGAGCTGAAAATGTGTTGCTGGAAAAGCGCAGCAGGTCAGGCAGCATCCAAGGAGCAGGAGAATCGACGTTTTGGGCATGAGCCCTTCTTTAGGAAACAGGGCTGAAGAAGGGCTCATGCCCGAAATGTCGATTCTCCTGCTCCTTCGATGCTGCCTGACCTGCTGCGCTTTTCCAGCAACACATTTTCAGCTAAGCAAGTAAGACCCAGTTCAAGGCTATCTACAAGCCTCCTAGAGGATTCACACATTCTGTGAGTTATACATATGAAAATTAAGGTTACAGCATAGAAATTGATTCTTATTCCCATCACTGGACACTTTGTCCACATTATCTCCTCACTAATGTTCATCTCTGTGAGAAAATATCTAAAGTTATTTTGAAATAATTTAAGTTCAACACTATGCATAAAAATAATTTCCAACTTTCCTTTTTGTTCTTAAATTTGTGTCCTTCATTTAATTGTAAGCGGTTTTGTTGGCAGCTTATCAACATAGCTAGAATATTCCATCACATGGCAGATATAAGCTTTTATACTACAGATGTTGTCAATGGTAACAAAGAGTGGTGTTTTCTTGAATACTGCTAGCTTTTCAATCAGCTTTTCCATTTTATCTTCATTACTTCAGTGTGAATTAGATGCAATTATCCCCAAAATAGAGGCTGAATATTTAGAATGGAGGTGAGTCCTAGTAATTGGAAAAGGCAAAGATGGATGGGCATTGTAATCGTTAATCTTTTCAATAGCGTTATTGGTTTGTGCTTTGTCAAAGTGAACCACAGAAACTAATTTAACAGGATTGCTAATTATTACAGTTATTGACTAACATAATGAGTCTCTCACTCTCTCTCTCTCCCTCGATGCTGTAGAAGAATAAGTCCATGCACTTCATAATGCATATTTAGCACTGAATTTCTCAGTATAAATGCAAATAAAACCTCCTTTTGTTTGTGGCTCTTTTGGTCGTGTCATTTGTTTGTCCAGTCTTTCATTTGCTATTCTTTCACTTCACACTTAACTACACCTCAATTTTATGGTCAGCATGCTACTTCCACAATGTTTTGTGATACGGAAATAAAGAGCTGATTAATTTGTTTAGTAATCCCTGTTGCAGAATAAAACACAGTAGAATGTTCTTTGCCATGAGAAATAAAATGCTGTGTTAATATAACAGCTTTCTAATGCAGCAAAATATCCTCGGGCATTTCATGAGAACATTATACAGCAAAATTTACAACTTAGCCTTAAGGAAATGTTGAAGGCAGGTGTCCAAGAACTGTTAAGTCTTAATTGTTTAATGTTGTTATTATTTCAATCTATTCACTTTGTAGAAATTGTGTGCTCTACAATAACCAATCTAGTACAATTGTTATACAGGAAGCAGGTTATTATACCATAGGAGCCCGGTGTCAACTATTGTGATATGGGCATTTTAAACTGTGTCCGTTATATGTTGACAGAAGTGTGACGTGATAAATTATTATTTTAAAAAGGCATGAATCTAGAATTTGGATCTTGTCAAAATTGAGTGTAGGAGTTTGAACCTTATATTTTGTTTTGCCTAGAAAACAGGTGCAATGACATTCAAATGCATCCAAATCTTTCAAGAACAAAGAAAATAAGTCTTAGAATTAAGAGATTATAAACACATTATTTAATGATGCAATAATGATGTTAACAGTGCACTGTAGGTTTTCAGCAAGTATATTAATATCGCTAAATGTTCTCCAGATAGAATACTTTGTTCTTTCTTTACGAACTGACACCCATTCTGACGATGTAGGCATTTGCAAGCTCTCAAAGCTAATAGGACCAATAGGACTAAGTAATGTATCTATTCATAGGGCAATTAGTGCAGGAGACATCAAATATGCATAAGTTGTTTTAAGGCAGTAACATTTCTTGGGATTCAGATGCCATTGATTGATGCAGTTTATGTGGTAATCTGAACTCCTCAATATGTTATTGCATTGTATACAGAAGTTTCATGCAAAATTTCATTGTGTGAACAACTTACTGCAGATTAATTTATGGAATTTCTGAATGGTTTTATGATAAATAGCTTTAATCTTTATAACCAATATTTTAATGCAGTTAAAGGTTTGTATTGACAATGTGTGTGGACATGGTATTTCAAAAAATATGACATATCTTTCAGAATGAAGAACATGGATTCAAATTTTCACTCACTACAGTGCAAATACATCAACACTTACAAATGCAAAGAGAATAGAAATGAGGAAGAAATTATTAAGAGAACGGTTGCCAGGCTTAAAAAGAATGAACGAAGAAAGGACAGAGATATTGGATGAATCCTCCCAGAGCCCTTATGATATGGGCAATGACAAGTTAGTTAGTAAAGTATGGTAAGATCAGAAGGATGAGAATCTTGACATTAAGGAAAAAAGTATGTTTTTCCAGTTAATGTTTTAATGCCAAGAAAAGAAATTTGCTAGTGCATTCCATTATTACCTATTCTTCTACAAAGCAGAGAGAAACTATTCAGTGACAATTCCTTACATGAAGGTCGGAGCGAGTAACCGGCAGCTCTAATTTGCTGCTTGCTTCTCCAGGATATCATCTTGACCAGCAGTCTCCAACACTTCAGAGCAAGCTACATTGGCAGTGACTGCCTGTATCATTTATGTCTGGATGTTGGCATCGGACATGCACCTACCTATCCACATCCTTTGGCACTTCTGACTTATTTTTAATACAGGGAGAAAGTGAGGTCTGCAGATGCTGGAGATCAGAGTCAAAAAGTGTGGCACGAGAAAAGCACAGCAGATTCGGCAGCATGAGGAACAGGAGTGTCGACATTTCGGGCATAAGCCCTTCATAAACCCATGAACCCCTTCGGGCTTATAAAGGGCTTATGCCTGAAATGTCGACTCTCCTGCTCCTCGGATGTTGCTGGACCTGCTGTGCTTTTCCAACGTCGCACATTTTGACTTATTTTTACTACTTCAAAATGGCACTTCGGAGTATGCTGACACCTTTCAATCAATTGCTGCTGCAAGGCCACTTTGCATGTAGGCACAGGCGCTTGTCTTATTTTCATTCATTCATGGTTAAGAGCCAACTATATCACTGTTGGTCAGGAGTCACATGTAGACTGGACTAAGTAGGAATGGTAATTTCATTCCTTAAAGGGAATTAGTGAACTACCTCAGCTTTTCCTGACAATTGACAATGGTTTCATGATCAGCATTAGATTTTAATTCTGGATTTATTTTTGAATTCAAATTCCACCATCTACCATGGTGGGATTAGAAACCAGGTCCCCATTACCTTGGCCTCTGGATTAATAGTATGCTGAGCGTCTACCAGGCCATCAGTGCTCTTTGCTTGCTCTCTTAGTGTTCACTTACTTTGTGCTTACTTAGATGATCACTGCATCTCAGCCTTCCCTTGCCTTTTCACACATTGTTGTCTCATTCAGAATGTACAACCTCACAGTACTTCTGTCTTGTCTTGTCTTTTTAGTCTAAGAGCCAGTCAGCTTGTCGTGTTTGCTAATAGTGATTAGTCAAGGGGGTTGACATGTTGCGGTAGAGCTCGGTGTTATATCAATGTCACACCTACAATATGAGCCAGCAACTTACACAGAAAACACACTCAACCAATTGGTCACGTCTCCAAGTGTAAGTGGTCTCATTAAGTGAAGAGGGATAGTCATTTGTCAAGGGGTCCCACCACAGTTCATCAAGGACATTGCTCAATTTCAGTCCAAGTGCTTCGAAATGGTCAGTTAGCCATTTGGAATGGTCAGGGTTAGGGATTCCATCATTATAGTCTGGAGACTGGGACATAGTCAGTTCTGCAGAATCATGGAAAATAGGAACAAGAGTAGGCCATTTGGCTCCTTGAGCCTGCTCCACCATTCAATATGATCATGACTGTTCATCCTCGTCAGGACCCTTCTTTTGCCCCATGCCTTTTGATCCCCCTAGCCCTAAGAACTATTTCCTTCTTGAAAACCTTTAGCGTCAACCAGGTTCTGTGGCAGAGAATTCTAAAGGCTTGCAACTCTCTGGGTGAAGAAATTTCTCCACATCTCAGTCCTAAATGGCCTGCCCCATATCCTTAGACTGTGATTCCTCGTCCCTAATCATCAGGCACATCCTACCTGTGTTTACCCTGTCGAGTCCTGATAGAATTTTAGGTTTCTATGAGATCCTGCTTCATTCGTCTCAACTGCAGTGAATATAGTCCTAAACGATCCAGTCTCTCTTCATGTGTCAGTCCTACAATCCCAGGAATCAATCTGTTAAATATTCATTGCACTCCACAGCTAAGACATCCTTCCTCAAATAAGGAGACCAAAACTGCACATAATATTCTATGTGTGGTCATGTTAGGTCCCTGTACAACAGCAACAAGACATCTCTGCTCCTGTATTGACATCATTGCTTTGAAGACCGACATACGAATTACCCTCTTTGCTGCCTGCTGCACCTGCATGCTTACTTTCAGGGATTGGTATACACGGACAACCAGGTCTCATTGCACCTCCTCCTTTCCCAATCTACTGCATTCAGACAATAAAATGGCTTCCTATCTCTGCCACTAAATATATTTGTTCACACTGTACTTCATAAAATAATTAGTCAGGGAAGTTGGTCAGTTGAGCTGGACAGAGATCAGTCAGAGCTCTGGTCAGTCATCAGTTAATACTATCATTTCAAGTTGTTTGGGGGCTAGGCCACTTTTAGTCCTGGGGATCTGTTCACTCAAAGTCAAGTGGTGGGCAAATTGGGGATGTTAGTTGTGGGGATTGGAGGCAATGGAGAGGGGAGACTAATTGTGAATGGAGAGGTCAACATGTAAAGATCACAGATCATAGTGCATTGACGACAGGAGTCAGTGTTGGTGGGGGTGGACATTGACAGTCAACATCTGCCTCATTTCGACAAATGGATAGTGTATCGCAACCCAACTGAGCTGACAGCTTGGGGTTCAGGTGCTAATGTCCCCATAATGATGAAGATTTAAATGAAAGAGTTGGAGACATAGGGTAGGTCAGAACTTACAGGTCCCACAGGAAGTACAGGGAAGAAAGGAAAATTTGAGGTGTCACCTTAATTAACAGGCTGAGCCTGTTTCTCATGTTGCAAAGTGCAATTGGTGTTGCCTTCCATTCTCAACTAAACCAATTAGATTACATTACAGTGTGGAAACAGGCCCTTCGGCCCAACAACTCCACACCAACCCGCCGAAGCGCAACCCACCCATACCCCTACATTTACCCCTTACCTAACACTACGGGCAATTTAGCATGGCCAATTCACCTGACCTGCACATCTTTGGACTGTGGGAGGAAACCGGAGCACCCGGAGGCAACCCACGCAGACACGGGGAGAACGTGCAAACTCCACACAGTCAGTCGCCTGAGGCGGGAATTGAACCCGGGTCTCTGGCGCTGTGAGGCAGCAGTGCTAACCACTGTGCCACCGTGCCGCCCACTTAGATAAACTACAATTGCCTCACAAGAACAGGTGGAGGACAAAGTGAATATTTTCAGTTCAGAGAAATTAGCTGAACACAACAGAAAGATGAAAAGCTAAAGCAGTTGTATCAAAAACTGTACACAGAAGAAGAATCTGAGCGTATCCCAGAATGTTACTATCTTAAAACCGATGTCCTGATGAGGAAATGGAAACTATCACACATTCAGGTGGATGAGAAATGAGCAGAGGTTCATCAAGTTGTATTACTAGTGGGTCATAGAAAGGAGGTATTACAGGTAGCACATGAATTACTAATAGGAGATCATTTGGGAGTAAGGAAAACCCAAGACAAATTACAAAAACATTTTTATTGGCCTGGCCTTCACAAGGATGTGATTGAATTTTGCCAGGCATATTATATATGTCAGGTAATTAGAAAACCTCAGACAGTGATAAAACCAACACCCTCAATGCCCATTCCCTCATTTGAGGAACCTTTTACAAGGGACCTCATTGATTGAGTAGGACCTCTACCTAAAACAAAAAGTAGGAAACAGTGTTTGTTGACCATAATGGATGTGTCTACCAGATTTCCAGAGACTATTCCATTAAGCAGTATCATGGCTAAAAGGGCTATAGACAAGTTACTCAATTTTTTGCTAGATACAGAGTACCCACAGAGATACAATCAGATCAAGTGTTAAATTTTATATTAAAGTTATTCAAGGAACTTATGGATAGTTAGGAATAAAACAATTCAAATCCACTGTGTACCTTCCAGAATCACATGGAGCTGAGAATTGTGGTACCAAATTGTAAAAACCATTTTGAGAGCTTATAGGCAAGACTATCCAGAGGATGGGATGAAGGAATTCCATTTGTACTTTTTGCAATTGGGGATGCACCTAATAAATCAAATAAATTCAGTCCATTTGAATTAGCTTTTGGGTATGAGGTGAGAAGACCACTGAAATTAATTAAGGAAAAATTGGTACATCAGAGTTCCGAGACACAAATTTGGACTATGTGTCAAATTTTAGAGAAAGATTAAATCAAGCAGGTGAGTTGGCTTGATAGCTTTTGAAAGTAGTATTGCATGTGATGAAACAGGAAGCAAACAAGAAATTTTAAAAAATCAGAATTTTGCTGCTGGAGTAATCACTTCCAGTGATAAGTGAACCTTTAAAGGGAAGATTTATATCAAATCGAAAGAAAATTAAGTGAGCTGAATTATTTGATAAGAACGCCAGATAGGAACAAATTTTACTTTGTGTCATGTGAATATGCTCAAAGGTATTTTGTTAGGGAATGAAAGCAAAAGAAGAATGGGTTACTGGTTACAGCAGAGTGAAGAAACAAGTTTAAATGTTTCCAAACTGGACATTCCACAAATTAAATTGGACAATGAGGAAGTCCTCAAAAATTGGGATAAATTAATGGGTTACCTTCTAAAGGAAAATCAAAATGACCTGAAAAGTTATGACAATCACATGGGGAGATATGTAGGAATAAACTGGGAAGTATTAGTCTGATTATGTATGATGTAGATAGAGTAAATACTGTTCCAATTAAGCAGCCTTCTTATGGACTCAACCCTCTAAAGTTGGCACAGCTTCAAAAAGGGATTGAACACTTGCTTAAAGACGATATAATCAAAATGAATCGCAGTGAATGGAAATCACCAATTGCAATGGTCCCAAAGACAGATGGTACCCAATGATTATGTGTGCATATCACAAAGTCAATGCAGTTAGAAAACCTGATTCGCATTCTATTCCACATTTGGAAGATTGTTTTGAAAAGTTGGGACAAGAAACTTTTATTTAAAAGTTGGACTTACTCAGAGGATACTGGCAGGTACCTTTATCTAAAAGAGCAAAGGAAATTTCAGTTTTCGTGACTCCAAACGGATTGTACCAGTTTAAAGTCATGCCACTTGGTATAAAAAATGTGTCAGCCACATTTCAAAGACTAATCAATAAAGTCATTTTGGGATCACCAAGTTTTGTGGTGAATATTGACACACATAAAAATCCCTACAGTGTGGATTTGGTCCTTTGGCCCATCAAATCGAAACTGAACCTTCCAAAGAGCATCTCACCTAAATCCACCGCTGACCCTATCCCATCCCTGCAAACCTGCATTTCCTATGGCTAATCCATCTGTCCTGCACATCTTTGGACTGTGGGAGGAAATCGGAGCATCCAGAGGGTACCCACACAGACACAGGAGAATGTACAAACTCCAGACAGTCATCTGAGCCTGAAATTGAATCCAGGTCCCTGGCACTGAGGCAGCAGTGCTAACCACAGAGCCATTGTGCCACCACCACATGGAAGAAACATTTGGAGCATCTGTCTGAATTGTTCAATCGAATGTGGGAGGTGGGCTTGGTGATAAACCAGAGTTCGCAAAAGCATAAGGCATGTTCCTGGACATGGAAAGGTTATTGTGGGATTTTCCCATACCATCGATGAAGACGAAAACTACAAACTTTCCTGGAACAGTGTTTTTTATCGAAAGTTCGTACTGAATTTTAGCAATATGGTTGCTCCACCGACTGACTTGTTGAAGAAGTGCAGGAAATTTCAGTGGTTGGAGGAATGTCAGAAGGCATTTGACATGAAAGCTCTGCTAACCACTGCCACAGTGTCAGCTACACCTAATTACACAAAGCCATTCAAGCTGGGTATTGACGTGAGGGATGTGGGTGTCAGTGCTGTACTCTTGCAAGAAGATGACGAGAAGATTGAAAGATCTATTGGCTATTTTTCCAGAAAATTGAATAATCATCAACAGAAATATTCCACAATAGTGAAGGAGACCTTGAGTTTAGTGTTGGCATTGCAATATTTCAACATTTATATTGCTAGTAATGTGTCTGAGACAATTGTATATACTGACCACAATACCCTAAAGCTTTTGGAAAGATTTGAGGATAAAAATTCCAGACTATTTAGATGGAACTTATTATTGCAGTCATTCAATTTGAAGAATTATATGCACGCCAGGACGAGAGAATGTAATTACCGACTCGTTGTCATAATTTTGATGAAGGAAGAGTGAGGTGTTCACTGGCTGGAAAAAAAAATTGAAATGGACTTGAAAGGGTTCAGAAAAGATTTACAAGGATGTTGCCAGGGTTGGAGGATTTGAACTATAGGGAGAGGCTGAACAGGCTGAGGCTGTTTTCCCTGGAGTGTCGGAGGCTGAGAGGTGACCTTATAGAGGTTTACAAAATTATGAGGGGCATGGATAGGGTAAACAGGCAAAGTCTTTTCCCTGGAGTCGGGGAGTCCAGAACTAGAGGGCATAGATTTAGGGTGAGAGGGGAAAGATATAAAAGAGACCTATGGGGCAACTTTTTCACACAGTGGGTGGTATATGTATGGAATGAGATGTTAGATGAAGTGGTGGAGGCTGGTACAATTGCAACATTTATAAGGCATCTGAATGGGTGTATGAATAGGAAGGGTTTGGAGGGATATGGGCCAGGTCCTGGCAGGTGGGACTAGATTGAGTTGGGATATCTGGTCGGCATGGACGGGTTGGACGGATGAGTCTGTTTCCATGCTGTACATCTCTATGACTCTATGACTGTAGTGAATGTTTGCACGCTTAGAATCAATGTAATGTATATTTATTGCAGTGTACTAACAGCGAAAGACTAATGGCTTTTAAAAATGAAGACATCTTTGAATACTGATGCTTTTTTTTGTGGTGTGACTGTACTGCAACACAAAATCACCCAGTTAACTAACAATTAGCATGCAGTTCCCACTAGGGGCAGTAGCACAATATAAAATCAAAAAGGTGAGGTTACAAGGGAGTGAACAAAATCAAAACGAAGTTGGGTGGGCTGAAGTAATGCACTCAAGCCCTCACAGTACCCATGTCTCTTTATAGGTTTTGAGGGTGACAGTGGATACCATGTGCTTCCTCTCCAGGGACACCTGGGTACAAATGTAACTATGGAAGAGTGTCAGGCAATCAGGATTTTTAATCCCTCCACAGCCCATTGCCTGGGCCTGTTGATTACGATTTTAGTCAGGCCAAGGAGCAGGCCCTCCAACTTAACCACACCAGGTTAAGGTTTGACCTTTTTAATACTACACAGTCTGGAACAAGTGAGCCTTGAACCCAGGCCTCCTAGATCAAATGTAGGGACACAATCACTGTGTCACAAGAACATCTAGAATTTTTGCATATATTTCCTCATCAGCCTGCTCAGACATATTATGACACACCACTGGAGCAGGTGGGACTTGAACCAAGGTCTCATATTGCTTTTCCATTCCTTTTTTAATCACCACCAAATCCCCTGTGTTTCTAATTCAAATAACAGTTCAAAGTTTGTGCGAAGATTTGTAGCTCGGGTGCTCGTTGTTGTGGTTCTGTTCGCCGAGTTGGAAGTTTTTGTTGCAAACGTTTCGTCCCCTGGCTAGGCGACATCATCAGTGCTTGGGAGCCTCCTGCGAAGCGCTTCTTTGATGTTTCCTCCGGT
>NC_057733.1:36233720-36257412 GCF_004010195.1 Chiloscyllium plagiosum | reverse complement strand
GTTTTTGGTGAATACCTTGTATAGGTGTTCCTCTTCTTCTTTTTGCAGCCCTGGTGTACTGCAGTGTGTTGTGGTCCTTTTGAATAGTGTCCTGATGCAGCTTTCTTTGTGTGTGTTGGGGTGGTTACATTCATAGTTTCGGACTTGGTCTGTGTGTGTGGCTTTCCTGTATACTCTTGTAGTGAATTCTCCGTTCGGTGTTCTCTGTACCATCACGTCTAGGAATGGGAGTTGGCTATCCTTTTCTTCTTCTCTCGTGAATCGGATTCCTGTGAGTGTGACGCTGGTGATCCGGTGTGTTTTTTCTATTTCCGTGTTTTTAATGATTACAAACGTGTCATCGACACATCTGACCCAGAGTTTGGGTTGAATTTGTGGTAGGACTTGTGGTAGAACAAGTGAGCCTTGAACCCAGGCAGTGGGTTTCCCGACAGTGAGGGAAAGATAGTCCAAGAGGGGACTATATTAAAATGGTGTTTGAGAGGGAAATAAGGCACTTCACCCCCTGTTGGGCTCACCACTCTCTAAAGGCATTGACAGTGTTGCTAGACACTGCATGCTCTCTTTCCAAGGATAGGTGTGCACAAACATAGCTGTGAAAAAGAAGGAAGCACTCAAGATTAATGACCTCCTCTAAGGCCTGCTGCCCAGGCCTATTGATGGCAACTTTGGTCAGCCCAGGAGCAGACCCATGAATAAGTCCTGCAACTTTCTCCTGCACCAGGTTCCCAAAGAGCAGGAATGTTGGCTGAAGTGCAGCCAAAAGAATAACTAAACAAAAACTGAGATCTTTTTCTTTCTCTATCAAAAATGCTTTTATGCACCAAGTTACACATGTTTCTAATCAAGCAAAATATTAACAAACACTGCCCATCGGGGGAATGCTACAATAGAGAAAGTGAGAAAAGGGAGGGAGAGAGGGCAGGGATTAAATGAAAATGGAGTTGGGGGGAAATAAGGCACTCCAACCCCTGTGGTGCCCACCTCTCTCCCAAGGCAATGGTGGACACTGTATACTCCCTCTCCAAGGATACCTAGGCATAAAGGTGGCCATGGAAGAGGGGCAGGTAGTTCGGAATTATGGCTCCCTCCAGGTCTCACTGCCTAGATCTGTTGAAGGCCACTTTGAGGTATGATGGACAATGAAGAACTGGGATACTGCCAGCAGTCTTCTTCTGAGGAGGATGAGGGCATCGAGTTGGACAAACATCACATTTAGTATACTAGAGTATAGCATAGTTAGAAGCAATAAGTCTGACAAAACTTAATTGACATCACTTCCAATAGATGTGAACTGGTCAAAATCATCATTTATTAACTGTAAGTTTGTTATTGCTGGAAAAGAAAACAGTCCTGTTTAATCTCAGAAGCAAATGTAGCTTTTCTGTTTGTTTTTACTTTGCTCTTCATGTTGTTCAAGAAAATTTAACATTATCAACAATTTGAAGGCTTTCCAACATGTGATGCTCCCACATTCAACAATGTCAAGATGTTATGTTAAACTAAGCATGAGGGAAAGAAATAGCATTCCTTCAGACAGGTTCTGACATGATATGGTGCTAAGGATGGGTAGTCACTGTAGGTTCATTCATGTAGCGACAGTCACTACAATAGATGATCAGTCAGTTGATGATGGAAAGAAACAATATACTCACAAATGTGAGGTTCTATTTTTCAATGAAGTGTCACCCATGTCACGTAAATGTCCTCAGAAGCTTTTCTTTCGTATTCCCCTCCCACAATATGTACTGTGAAAGGCTATTCCTGGCAGCCAGCATTTAACCTGGTGAAAGACTGGGACTTAAATATGGCACTGGCAGCAAAGCAATTCCACTTTTGGTGAATACAAGAAAATGAGGTAAAAAAGTGGCACACATAATGAGGTGAGCTGAGGAGAATTGTGGATTTGAGGAGATAACTCAGAGCTCACAGAGAGAAACCATCTCAGAAACATCCCGCATTTGACATTTAGTCCATATTTGGTAACATTCAGTCCAAAGTACCGGAAGATGAAATTGAACAAATTAGAGACAAAACGTTAAGAAATTAAGAGCAGTGATCAGTTCATTAGGAATCCACATGTAAGGTTACTTACCTAGTGTCTGTTTGCTATCAATAAAAAATGGCTTTGAATGTTAATCAAAATGAATATTTGAACATAATTTCAGAATCAGCTTTTGCTCTCATTCTACCTGTTCTGGTACGAGGGTGAAAGGAACATCAATTGACTACTGTAGTTTCTTTCATGAATATCCACTTCCTTAAACAGTTATCAATTTTTTCTCTTCCTAACCAATGAACAGTAATAAGAAGTGACGGAGGAAGATTTTGGGAGAAGTTGGTTCGCTTACTACAACTGAGAAGGGGATTGCAGAGGATCCAGTGTTAAAGAATGGTGGTGAACAAGAGGAAGGAGGTGAGGGAAGGCTTCAGTGTTGACTGTGGGAGGGAAGAGAGCGATGGCATTGTTGAATATTTATTACAGACCTACAAATAATGGGGATGAAGTAGAAGAGAACATTTGTAGATAGATTATGGAAATCTGCAGGAGAAGTAGGGTTGTGATGGTTGGCGATTTCAATTACCCTAGGATAGACTGAGAAAAATGTAGAATGTAGGACATGGAAGGTGAGAAGTTTCTGCAATGTTTGTAGGATAACCTTCTGGAACACTGCATTTCCAATCGTAACATTGAGGAAACTGTGTTGGATTTGGTTCTAAGAAATGAGACAGGTGAAATGGAGTATGTTGGATTGGGGGAGCATTTGTGAAGTAGCAATCATAACATACTGAGGTTTAATATTATGTTGCAAAATGATAAAACCAGTCAAAGATTAAGATCCCAGAATGGAAAAGGGCAGCATTTTGGGGTCTAAAAAGTTGAACTGAAGCAGGTTGATTAGAAACACATTTTGGTGAATAAACCAGTGGATGAGAAATGGGAGACTTTCAAAAGAGAGATGAATAGGGTGTAAGCTGGGTACATACCCATGAGAGCTGAAAATGTGTTGCTGGAAAAGCGCAGCAGGTCAGACAGCATCCAGAGAACAGGAGAATCGACGTTTCGGGCATAAGCCCTTCTTCAGGACCCATGAGAAACAAACATGCATATCCAAAACTGGAGTACCCTGGATGACTAAGGATACTCCTTAGTTGATGAGAAAATGAGGAAGAAAAAAAGAGGAATATGATGCATATCAAATAATAATAGCAGAAGAAATCAGGAAGAGTATGTCAAATGCAGGACAGAGGCTAAGGCTGGAATGAGGAAAGTTAAGAGGAAGTATGAGAAAAGGATGGTGGGCTCTACTAAAACAAAATATAATGTTCTTAAAACATATTAATATTAAAGATTAGTGAAGAATAAAGTGGGGCAAATAAGGAACAAGCAAGATATGCTGCTCACTGGAGCAAAGGGTATGGCAGTGGTATTAAATGAGTATTTTGCATCTGTCTTTACCAAATTAGAAAATAGCAAAAATGGCTCAGTTGAAAATCTGGGTGTTGAGCACTGAGCAGTAGAGTGATTGATGAAGAAAAAGTGCTAAAAAGCTCTCCATGTAGAAAGGTCACCAAGCCAGGATGGGGAGTATCTTTGATTGCTTAGAAAGGTAAGGGAACAAATTGCAGAGCTGTTGACAGAAATTTTTGAGGCCACTCAGAACACAGGATTAGCACTGGGGGACTGGAGGATTGCAAATGTGATACTAGTGTTTAAGAAAGGACTAGTGTTTAAGAAAGGGGCAAAGGATAGCTCATTAAACTACAGACCTGTCAGCTTGATGTCAATCGTGGGAAATTTATGGAAGCTGTAATAAGAGATAAAGTAAATACATACTTAGGGAAAAATACATTAATATTAGACAATCAACATGGCTTTGTCAAGGGCAAGTCATGTCTGACCAATTCAATTGAGTTATTTGACGAGATGACACAGGCAGTGGATGAGGGTAGTGCTGTGGATATTGTTTTAATTGGGCTTGCTGAAAACTTTTGATACGCATACCACATGGAAAGTTGGTTAGAAAATTAGATATATTTGGGATTGATGGGCCCTTGGCAGCATGGATTAGAAGTTACTAAAAGATGGGAGACAGAGGGTAAGTATAGATGGCATTTCTCAGACTGGAGGAAGTTGAAAGTTGTGTTCCTCAGGAATTGATGTTGGGACTCTTGCTTTTACTGATTTGTATAAATGATTTGGAGATGAGTGTTGAGGACAAAGTTTCCAAATTTGCAGACAATACTAAACCAGTAATTAGAATCATAGAGTCATAGAATTGTACAGCACAGAAACATAGCCTTTGTTCTATTTGACTGCATTTGGTCCCTTTCCCTCCAAATTCTTCCTAATCATGTACCCATCCAGGTGCTTTTTAAATGTTGTAATTGTTCCAGCTTCCACCATTTCCTCTGGCAGCTCACTCCATACACACACCACACTGCACTACCTTAGATTCCTTTTAAATCTTTCCCTTCTCAGATTAAATCTAAGCCCTCTAGTTTTGGTCTCCCCTACCCTGGGAAAAAGACCTTGGCCATTCACCCTAACCATGCCCCTCATGATTTTATAAACCTCTGTAAGGTCATCCCCTAGCCTCTGATGCTCCAGGGAAGATAGCCCCCGCGTACTCAGTCTCTCCCTATGCTCAAACTTCCGACCATGACAACATTCTCGTAAATCTTTTCTGCACACTTTCAAGTTTAACAACATCATTCCCATAGCAGGGAGACCAGAATTGAATGCAATATTCCAAAATTGGCCGAACTAATATCCTTAGAGCCGCAACATAACATCCCAACTCCTATACACATTGCACTCACCAAAAAAGACAAGTGTGCTAAATTTCTTCTTCACTGCCCTTTCTACTTGTGACTTCACTGTCAAGGAATTATGAACCTGCACCTCAAGGGTCTCTGTTTGGCAACTCTTCCTAGACCCCAATCATTAAGTTTATAGATCCTGCCCTGATTTGTCTTACCAAAATGCAACACCTCACATTTATCTAAATTAAACTCCACCTGACTCCTTGGCTCTTTGATCAAGGTCCCGTTGTACACTAGATAACTTTCTTCACCATCCACTACACCAATTAGTAAGTTATTAGTAATAGTAATTTATTTATTGTCACTTGCACTTTTTATGAAAAGAGTGAAAATTATTTAAGTTGCCATTCTCCAGCGCCATCTTAATAACAAATTATATCTATTAATGAAAGAAAAAGAAATTAAGAAGCCCATCTTAGTTCAATTCATGGCTGCAGGGCCCCTGAGGTTGAGGAAACCAAACACTGAAGCTGCCGCAAGGAATCCCATGCCACCACTGAAGCTGACATTGAAGCCGCGAAAAGTAATCCTGGGCCTTTGGAATCCTGGCTGGACTCATGGCAATGCTGAAGAAGCTAGAGAGAATAATGAATTGTGAGGATGACACTGAGTGACTTCAGAAGGACATTGTCAAGTTTGCCAAAGTGGGCAGATACCTGGCAGAAGAATTTCAAAGCTGAGAAAGGAGGTAGAAGAAGCATGGAGAGACAATAAAGGTTCAATGGTACAACTTTGAGGGAAATTTGCAATGTTGCCAGGCAAGTTGCATCAGTTGTTGAAAATGCTTATAGGATTCTGGGGTTTATAAGTAGAGGTATAGAGTACAAAAGCAAGAAAATGATACTAAACCTCTTCAAATCATTGGTCAGACCATATTAGGAGTATTGTGTTCAGTTCTGTTATATAAGGAAGGATGTTAAAGCCCTGGAGATAGTACAAAAGAAATTTACTAGAATGACATCAGGAATGGCAGATTTTAGATACAACGTAAGATTACAGAAATTGGGATTATTCTGCTGGCACTAGTGAAGATTAAGAGTTGATTTTATTAAGGCCTTCAAAATTATGAATAATTTTGACAGAGTAAAAAAGGATATTCTAAAGAAGGGTCACAATTTTGAGATTGTCAGCAAGAGAGCTAGGAATGATATGGGGAGAAACTTCTTTATTCAGAGAGTTGATGGGAGGGTGGAAAGTGCTGCCTGGGAAAGTGGTAATGGCAGATTCCATTAGAGGTTTTGAAAGAGAGCTGGGTATATATTTGACATATATTTGAATTTAGCAGGCTACATAGATAGGGCTGGAGAATGGAACTATCTATCTGTAGTTGGATAGCTCTATTGGGAGCCAGTACAGACATGATGAATTCAATGGCCTCCTTCTGAACTGTAAAATTCTATGATTCTAATTAGTTATGTTTTTTTCTCACTCCTCAATGATTAAGACAACAAGTGTCATTCAGGAAGAACTATTAATGCTTGAGTCAAAGTCACAGAAGTTGTGCTCCAGAATAGTTGCAAGATTTCAGAGTTTGGCTGAAATAACTCGACAATGGTCAGTATTTCTGTCACCAAGTCATCCTATATTTACACGTGCACAGCATGTGACACTGAACCAGCTAGTTCAGGGCCAACTCCTTGATTGACTCAAACCTCTGATACTCCTGTTTAAATCGATCTGCCAAGACTCCCAAATTGGACCAGGTTAACAGCCTCAATCAGGGAATTCATACTCTATGCGATCCATTTGGCTGACCTCATTCTAATAACTACAATGGCCAAATGGAAAGTCATACACCAGGTGTTGGACTTATGACACACATCAAAAGAGACCTATGTTTTCATATTTTAACATTTTGCACTGCACTAAGAGGTAGACATTTTGTTTGAATGGAAATGAAACAGGTGCATTCTGCTCGTGTCTGGTAAGGATGCAAATTCTCACAAAGCACTTCGACATTCATAATGGTGAGTAATACGTATCCTGTGTGGTTAGCAGACTGACTGTTTTGTTTCTTGATTGAGACAGCTATTTTCTGACCTCAATGGGAAAACACTTGAATTAAGAATTGGCATGGAATAGGTGAGCGGAAGCAACGGTGAAGAAACACTGAAAGTGACTTCCTCTTATAGGTCACCTTCTATGTTAGGTTGCAAGCTGACAATATTCAAATGGCTGAATACGTATAAATTTTTGAGGAAATATATACTTGCATTAGAATATAGGAAAGCAAATCACAATGAGACAGATTGATATTTTACTGCTAAACTAACCAGAGCATGGTCTAGTCAAAGAAAATGAGAATTTATATTTTGGTATTTGTGTATGCATAGTTCAAATTCTAACAATTTACTATGAATAAGAATTCATAAGATGTTATTGCTCTAAGTTACATTTATAAATTTTATGCACTAGTTTCAAGGTCAGATACATCAATGGATTGCGACAAAGATTCTAAATCTGTCTATGTTTCTGAATTTCAAGCTGCAGTGCCATATCTGATTGCAAACCTTATCTTCCTATAGAAAGTCTGTGTATGTGCATTTATAGCAACAATGCCAAATGATCTCACACTTTTACTGTCTTTCTTATGTAAACATTGAACTATTTCATGCTGTTGATGGCAAAATAAAGCCCGCACATCTATACAATGCTTGAACAAATAAACAAACATCAGCTAACTAGAGATTCCAAATTAAAATCTGCATCCTAACTCCTTTGTTGATTTAATACTTATGATATGAACAGCTGTCCATTTTGATTTCAATCTGTGAAAATTAAATTAACTTGTAAGTACCTCGTGTTAAATTTAGAAAAAGGCACTAAAGGAAAAATCAAAGACCTTTACTCATTATGTGTACATTTGTAATATTTAAGGGTGAGGAAGATATTAAAATTCAGTATAAAGCCCAGTTTATGTTTTAAAAAATGGATTTCTGAAATAATTAAAACGTAAATCTAATAATGCCAGCTGAGGGAATGTCAAACCATAAAATCAGGTTTAAGCAGTCAATATCATTCATCTAAACCCACAATTAAATTACAGCACATAACTGAAATCACTCTAAGGTTTCAGTTGTTTAGAACATTCAGTGCTGCAGCTTTCAAGCGATGATGTTATTCTGATTCTGTTCAGTGTGCTCTATGTATCTCACCACAGTTACACCAGGGGATTAATAATTGAACATGAGGCAGGCAATTGGGAATAAAACGACAGCGCCAACTTGGCTAACAAATTGACATGGCAGGCTCAATAGCTTAATGGTCTATTTATGTTCTTATTAGACCACCATATGCTTGGAAAATAAACTGTACTTCTTCAGCTAAAACTTTTATATCCAGTTTTCATTCTGCTAATTTGATCCCAATGAAATTGGAACATGGTTCAAATCTGGACTTGATGATGTTACCTAATAACAAAGAACTTGTCAGAAAATATAGATCTGTAGGATTTATTGATGTGTATTTTCCCATGGTACAATTATCAAAGTCACTGGAGTGATTCTCAACGCAATTTATATTGTTGCAGAACATAGAAGTATTTCTCAAAAGGTAGGATAACTTCAAAATTGAGTCTAAAGCCCTAGACTTTTTATGTCTTCTCATAACTTATAACCTAGAAATTACTTCGCACATTTTCAGTACATGAACACTATTTTACTCTATTTTAAATAATACCTCCTTCACAATAAACACCATCATAAAAAAAACAGGCAAAATAATTTCAAACAAATGTATTGGGCCGGGTACATTAATATCACAACATAATTACTAGGCTACTCAGTAATTGCCTAATGAACTGCTTATTATAAATTCAAAATTAGTTGAGTGTGGGTTGTAAAGCAAGACTCAACTGATTTGCAGTGAGGCACATTTGGTGAGAGAGACAAATATTATGATTTTCAAAGCTGCTTAGTAATCAGCCAAGATTTATTAGCCATTGAAATTTAATTTTAAAATGCTACTCACTGAATTATGGACCTTTCTCACTGGTAGCCTGCTTGTTCTTCTGAAATGGTTACAAATGGTTTTGGCTAGTCTGGCCTTCTCACACACTGGTAGAATTCCTTTTCTTAGATGTTTGTATTTTTATACTGTTGGATCTTGTTTGTTAATCACCTATTTAAATTTTGATGCTAAATTGTTCTGATTCTTTACAGTGCAATTTTGTTAGCATTTCACTTTCAGCAATTCAAATTGAAGGATAAGGGACAGTTAAGGCAGGTGAGTCTCATGCATTACATGTACATTTGTCCTAAAACCAAGCCCTGCACTTGATGTGCCATGTAAGTAATCTCCAGACAAATAAAAAATGATGTGACTTTGTTATGTAAGAATTTGTCAGATAACCATGCCATAGTTTTTGCATTAAACACAACTAGCTTACAGCAAAAGCATAACTGCTCTATGTTGAAGAGTACCATTACAGTAAACTTTGATACAACAAAATCCCTTTATTCCTCCACAGTTTAGAAAATATTCCAATTTACTTTTCTTGATCCAAAATGAATTATCATATGGTTCCCCACATTGGACTACATTCAATTTCTAAAACACACAAGCTTTTGGAAAATAAATGCAGTTGTTGGCAGAGACATTTCCTTTTCTGCATTGATCATTGATCAGATGCACCTTGTAGTGGGTTGATCAGGGTTTATAAAGTCCAATTTTCGCAGTGATATTGTTGCACAGCTTTACTCATCAGTAATGCATTTCTCGAAATTATGAATGCAGTGCATAAGCATACAATTAGCTCCAAAGAGTAACCCACATTGTTCTCTTATACAGTGATATCAATGGTGAATAACAAAACAGTGAAGGTAGAGCTCATTATTACATATGAATGCACAGATCAAACTTCAGCTAATAACGCCAAAGAATCAATATCCAAATGTAGGCTATTAAATATTTGCTAGGCTCTAATCCCAACCACCATTTTTCTGAGTGTTGCTATTTCATGAAGTGATGGAATGTCAGTGTGTACTTGTGATTCCCACAAGGTGGTTCCTATGCCATTATGCCTGTTGTCAGTCACCTCTCTCCTTGTAAAATTGTAGGGCTGTAAGTTTCAATGGGCCTTTTCCTGAATTCACAGATGTTGTGCAGCCTTGCCTCCTAGTATTATTTCTGTTAAGAAGTGAAGTAATCCAGTTTGCTTCCAGCAGATGCCACTTTCACTTAAGTGAAGTTATGTGGATTCATATCCTGCTCCAGAGAGGTTAGCATGTACAATAAGCTGACAGTCATTGCAGTAGAGAGGGCAGTGCTGTGTTATTAAAGATGCCATCATCAGGATCAGATGTTAAACCAAAGTTTTGCTTGCTCTATGATGCGAATACTGTGTTTGGAATTTTCCCCAGTGTCCTGCTCAATGTTTAGCCCTCAAAAAAAATGTAACTCAGAATGGTTGATATCATCATATGTCTCTGCAATCTTGCTATGTGCAAATTGGCTTCCACACCACCTACAGTACACCAATGACCACACATCAAAAAATACATAATTGGCTGCAAATTGTTTTGGGTACATCCTAAGACCATGTAAGACACGGTATCTGTTTGTCTCTCTCTCTCTTCTTCTCTTCTCCCCCCCCACTCCTCTCTATATAGGACACTAAAGTTATTTATTTCTTTAAAACACAATTGTCCAAATATGAACATAAATTTAAAAATAGATATTCTGTTTTATATAAAGCAAAACTTCATTTCATTTCAGGATGCCATAAGATTGAAGTGCACTGACAGCCCCAGCATGGAGCAAAACAAAAGTAATGGTAGTGGGGCCCATCAATATTGCAAAGTAGGTTTTTTGAGTGTATTATTACAAACATTCCCTGTATAAACAGGAAATATTGTATATAAGATAGAGTAAAGAACAGCAATTACCTAGTAAAGAATTAGAAATGAAAACAGTTCTTTTGGCAAGCTCAGCATGTAACTGAGCCAAACAAACCAGATAGTCACAGATTTAATTACTAGCCTATTCCTTTAGCTAATCTTTGTGGGGGTGGTTAGGGTTGCTACAAATGGCTTTAGACCAAGTAACTTATGTAAACTATATATGACTGCTGTTCAGTAAAACATGCTGAAAATGAATTGTGTGAATACCAGGTTCACTGAGAATCTGGCTTGGTTGTGGTACGGTCTGTGATAAACTAACCTGCTGAAATTTCCCCACAATATTTTTAAATGAATTGGCTCAGATACTATCACCGACAAAGCCACATCGCAGCAAGGGCTTAACAACCTGTTTCTAATCTGTTATTCACCCATCATGCAAGAACTCTTGTTTATAGTTTTTTAAAAATTTCATTGTTATCCTAGTATTTACATTAGGCACCCATTATCCCCTCCTCCTTCATTTCTTCCCTGATAGTTTGTGGCTTATAACAAAGATTTCATAGGAGCACTGTAGCAGGAAGGCAATTCTCATCTTTACATCTTCAATTGAGGCCTTTGAACAGATTAGTTTTCCATGGTCCAGATCAGACTTACCATGCCAAAATGACAAGTGTGCCAGAAACTGACATGGGATCATCTATTGCTCAGTTTATTCTGGTGTTACAGCTACCAGCACCTTCAGTAGGGTGTTAGGTTCGGTGATTGCAAGTGATTGATGTTTTATTAGATGGAAAGCTAGGTACTAGTATGAACATAAAATCCTAATTATAATTTCAAAATACTAATGCAAATATAACACAAATTGAGTATCCAACTAATGATTGTTAAAGGAATTGTTGAAGAAACAAACATTCTCTCAATTCATTAAAAGCTGCACTTCTAAAATCCCAACTGCCTAATCTTTGGCCTGCCACTTACCGATATTTCTGCAGTTTCCAATCTATTCAATGAGACTAACCCCTTAAAGACCTACTCCCAATTAAAACCATTAATTCCTCTCACATTGGTCTTTCCCTTGATTAAGGCCTTCAAATTTGCTCCTTTAAGTCCAAGGGACACAATTTGAAAGTATTTGGCATACAGCTGGTTTAGCTACATACTACTGAATCTTGTTGGATCATTTAAAATACTATTTGGTCCTATTCTTCTCTTTCTAAACTGCTCACTGTTCCAGAAACATCCTGGAATACAAAGACCATTCTCAACTTCATTCCAGTACTACAAACTGGCTTTGCAACAATTCTCCCCTGCCAAGTGCAAGGAGCGAATGAGCTTCCTTGTTAAAAAGACTATCTATTCAACTGCCATTACCAATTACATCGCTTATTGGGCTAAACTTCCTTTATCGTTCTTCTCTATCCATGGGCTCAAATCAAATTTTAGTTTCTCTCCTATTTACTGATATTTCCTCTCAAAGGTTCATCTTATCCTTGGGCCCTACTTCTTGCTCACAATACCCTTTTCCCTCTTAACTGTTGACAAACCAATTTCTAATCTTTATTCCCACATTCACTGATATTGTTCACAATAAATTGTCCTCAGATACCTTCCTCCTCACCTTTGACTATCAATATCACCTCTGTCCTCAGAAAGCCTTTCTCCTTACAAATTAGTGCCCTATCTCCAACCTTCTTTTCCCATCCTTGAATAGACTTTGCCCTCTCAAACGGACTTAACTTTTCCAGACTCCAAATTTGAATCACTCCAAATCAGGTATACATTCAGCAAAAAATACTGAAATAGTGCTGCTCAGGCACAAAAGTCATTCTAACTGTAGTGACGGTAAGCTATCCTGTGTTTTTTTTTCTATCTGCAAACTTTTTTGTTGTTGACAACACAATCTTCTTCCTGTATCTCACCAAATCTATCTAGGTGGAACGAAACACATCTGGCTTTGTTCTATAGTAACCACAGAATTAACCATGGTGATTTCTCTTCCTAGCTCCGCACCATCAACTTGGAAATTCCCCAAGGATCCATCCTTAACCCACACCTACTCCTCAATTACATTGCCAGTTCTCAATGACATCAAAAAACACACCTGCTTCCACATGTACACCGACAATAACTTTACCAGTTTAACCTCACCACCATCTCACTTTTATTGTTTCTCGGTTGTCATGCTGATATTCTTAGCTGAATGAGCAGAAATCTCCTCCAACAAAATTATGAGAAGCTCAAAACCATTGTTTTCTGTAATCCATCCCTTTCTTTGTAATGGAGTGAGAATATTATGTGAGATGATCAAAAGTTTAATCAAAGTAGGTTTTAAGGAACACCTTAAGTTGGTTGAGGTGAAAAGATTTAAGGAGGAGATTCCGGAGGTATGGCTTTATCAGCTAATGTCATGGGGAAACTGGAAAATGCTCAGGAGATCAACATTCCAAGAGTGCAAATTTCCAAGAGGGTTGCATGACTAGAGGAGATGTAGAAATGGGAGGGGCAAGTCCATAAAGGAATGTGGAAACAGGTTAAGAATTTTAAATGGGAATTTTGTTTACCTGGTGATAGGTGAACCAGACTTATGTATATGTTAAGACATGGTTAGCTAGTGTTGGATAACTTAAAATATTTACAGCAGGCAGAATGTAGGTGGCTGTCTGAGAGTATTTAAATATTCAAGTCCAAAGATACCAAAGGTTAATGACAAGGGGTTCAGAAGCAGATGAGATGCAGTGGGCAGAAACAAGCACTGGCTTATCTCGATTCCACCCAAATTTTGACAAAACGTTTCCAATCTGAACTGTTGAGTTTTGCAATCCACAGATGATGCCACATTTGTTTTTTTTTAAAAAAAGTATTTTCTGTTACCCATTCCTCAGTAGTGAGCTTTCTAATTTTGGCCTTATCAATTGCTTCACCAATGTTGGCTGTCTACTTTGAACGGAAACATTGGAATTCCTTCCTTACATCTCATTTTCCTCCTTTACAGATACTTCTGGTGATTATGCTGTGGCCTCTTTTTGTGCAAAATTCCTGAGCTAAAAATGTTCTTTTGGATAATCCTTTTCCTGGACTTATCTTGGGAAACCAGTTGATGGAGAAGTGTAACTGCATGCTTTGGTTGAGCTTGAGATTATAAAATTGTGTGCGCAAAGTTTCCAGTGTGGCGTGGTACAGTATAGATTGCACTCATGAATTGCTTTGGGATATTTCACTACAGTAAAACTGGTAATTAAGTACAAGAATGAAAAAAAAAATTCAAAATGGAGGAAGAGTATGGCTGTCCTGACCCCAGAATATTCCAATCAATGCATTCACACCTTTACATCCAGTTCACCCCTCTGAAAACTTTAATTCTGATCAGTGAGAACAAGCAAGGGGTTGCCTGTGGAAGAGCTCATCCAATTATTTTTAATAAAGCCAAAAATCCACTTTTAGTTCAACCTTGGACTTGCCAGTTCAAGCACTGTAGCAGCTTCATCTTAGCTTCTGCATCTAAAACTGGGCTCCAATAAAGCTTCTACCTTGTTGTGCATGTCAAGGTAAAGCTAGCTCCACTAAATTTCATGACAATCTCCAAGCACATCATAAATATTACCTGCTGCCCATGTCCCATAACACCTGATTCCAAACAGCACATTTAGCAAAGGAATTTTAGGAACTTAAAATATGGATATTTGATGAAAATAATTAAATATTTTAATAGGCTTTCATTCCATTTTGTTTGCTGTTTATTAACTTTCAGCAATACTGCTTAGTAACAGGTTTACCATAGCAAAGGCAAAGTAAGATGCTTCATGATGGAGAATGGATAACTAATACAACTCTAATTAATGCATCACAATAAAAGTTTAGCTCTCCATGCTTCACTTAAAAAAAAAAGTTATTGGAAGCGTTTGCAACAGATGCAAACAATTCAACAAAGAAAAAAATTACAGACAGCTGTTATTTATAAGTTACATAAATGATGAATGTACAAGCTAGTTGAAAACTGATCGATTTCAAAATAATTGCTGGTTTATGAACTTGCTTCTGAAATGCTTAGCGCAGATGAATGCCTGGTCTGCTGGATGCTCGGACTCCATTGAATACAAGATTGCATCAACATGAGAAGAGCACAGGTAACAGCTGTGGAGTAAGACAGGCCCTGTCCTATTCTGCAAAGGGGTGAAATTGGAATATAACGGGTCCTGTAAGGTGCAAGGAAGTGGAAAAAAGTATATTTTTCACGATTATTAAAATAAAAATGACATCATTGCAACTTGAATTTGTTTATTTATCAACTTTCTGCTCTTTTGAAAAAAGTACAAAACAACTTCACAGTAGCACTTTCATACACATTTTAATTTTATAAAAATTAAGTTAATGCTGAACCTACTGCTGAGAGTTAGCCTAAAGGTTAAATCTACAGCTATTCAAAGACCTCAATAATAAAAAAAGTTAGTATTTTCACCTTCCCTCTCCTCCCAGAGAGAGATTAAATTCTTGTTCAAGTATAATTTCTTGACCACTAGTCATTATCCAGTACCTTAACTAATAGATGAATGCCCATATGGATAAACAGTGAGCTACTTCATTTTAAAGTCACATTTCACAATTTTTAAACCATCAGTAAGTTTGTTATTTAGGTTTAAAGCTTGGCTTATGTAGCCACAAACAAGTCAAAGACTAACGGAAGTTACTCTTCATCTCAAGAAGACTGGTATAAAAAAAAACAAGGAAGTTATGTTTGAGATATACCAAGATTCAATCAGATCCCATCAGCTATATTACATTCCAATGCAATGAGCTAGAACTGAATGCATGTGTGCGTACGTATGTGCAAAACAATGTTGAAATCACAAGATTGATAAATGGTCCCGAAAAATTAATTATGAAGAAAAGTTGCATTCCCTTGCATTTAGGTGATCTAATTTGAGGTATTTAAAATGATAGGATTCAAAGCAATGTAGATACAGAAAAGCTTTTACCTTTGGTGGAGAAATCCAGAATGAAGTGGGAGCCTGATGGTGCAAGACCATTCAGGATCAAGTCAGGGAGCATTTTTCAGTGGAAGCTGGAATTTGTTCCCCTTCCCACCCCCTGTGGATATTGGCTCAATTTCAGTTTACAAAATAGCAATTGACAGATTAGCTAAGAGTCAAGTAAGATACAAGATACAGATAAACCATTTCTAAATGAATAGCACAACAAGCTCAAAGCTACTCATTCTCGGGTGTACTCTATTCATATCAGTCACAGGTTCAAGCCATGTTCAATAAAAAAAACTCTAGTCGTTAACTTATTTGGTATCCCATGGTGAATCTACCACTTAGGTAATTAGCCACAGTTCCTAAAATACCATAGGCTTTTCTCTTTATTATACAGAGACAATTAGCTAGATATAGCTTTTGAGGGGCATCACTCTGGGGTAAGCCAAGGAAGCCTAACCGAAATAGATCCTGCATCATCGTAAGATTCTCGATAATTCTGTACCCATCTAGATGGCCAGAATCTTTAAAAATGATTTGTTTGAAACATGGTACTTAAAACATCCAACTACCTCTGCATCAGAATAGGAATGCCAGCCTGTTCATAGATTAAGACTTGCACCCACAAAGTTTGACTTTGAGCAAAGGGTGCTACAGTATGAGGACACCACTAGATTTGAAAAAGGATAAAAAGATGAAATGAGTGGGCAGTAGGAAGACTAGGTTTCACAAGTGTGAAGATTTCCCATTGAAATGAGAGAAATTTGAAGAGCTATGTTTTGGCAGATCCTTCTTAACTGGATTCAAAGTTTAAAGGCTGTTTTTTTTCCTCCTAAATTTGATCTATAACCTAGTTCATAAACATTACTAACACTGAAACAAACTCAAAATTACACCTCTTCATTTGCTACACTGCTGGTAGACTCAATAGAATTCTGTTTTTCTAACAGCTTATCAGCACAGATTAAAGTTACATCTATTAACCAGGATAAAGCACTGCTTTCAAAAAAAACATGCAATGTGACATTTCCTTGATCAGTGAACAAAATATTTTGGTCACTGTTGAAGTGTTTCAAGAAGTTTGAGTACAAGGAACAGAGTAAAATTGCTATTCTAGTTATCAAATAGCATTAATTTGTTAGTTTTTCATTTCTTGCTCTTAGTATTAAAGTTTAATCAACCCTCCAACTGAAACAAAATGATGAATGGTGTTATGAATTAGTGTTATGAATTTCTGGTGGCCAATTAGGATGTCAACTCAGCTGTAGCTCGATCAAAACTGGATCCATTCTGAGAAAAGGGCATATACACATGCTTGTAGTTGGTACCCTTCTTGCACTTCCTAATGAATATAAATCAAAATCATAAGTTGTTTCAGCAACATGTTATACTATTGCGCCATGGTCATCTTTCCTCCTATAAAGTTCCATGCACTGACTAAACACCTATAATAATCACAAACAAAGCTTCATCATGGCTGATCTTCCCAGGCTTTTACTGCTCTCAGCATCAATACAAATTATTTATTTGTTCATGTTTTTCATTCTTTAACCTTCATTTTATAAAAATGGATAGGCAAATAGATGTTATTTTGCACATAGTCAAACCAGATTTAATTTACATAATAAAGTCTACATACAAAAGAGCTAAATTGGGCTGCTGATGGACTATCTGATTAAAAAAAAACAGCCAAATCATAGGGTCTACTTCTATGTAATGCACTATTTTTGTTCAAAGAGGAAGAAACTAATTTGTGCACTTTAGTAAATGGTGTTCATAGCTGTAAAGTACAAGGCAAAAGGTCATAAAGGCCAAAGTCAAAACCGATTTGTAAAGGAAGATCAATCAGCTAATGACTCTAATAATGTCGAATGTTGAAAAAGCCGACACTAGTTGGACTCTCCTTCACTGTTACGGTGACCAAGTTGGCGGTTACATCAGTGACAAACACATGCTCGATCAGACTGCGGGTGGGTTTCCAGTCTTGGTTTGTCTGGACTGAAATGGATGGGTTTGGAATGCTCGAAAATGAAGAGTCATGATCAGAATCCGAACTCATCGTCTCCTCACCTGTGCTCAACTCTGTTGGCATGTTGCTGTTTTGTTTAGATATCTCAGATGAAACATCCTTTTTGTCAATGTCATGGATTTGGTTGTCAGAATGATGAATTGCAGTGTTTGTAGTCTCCTTATCTGCTTTAATCTGATTCTCCTTCTCAATACTATCCTTTCCACTGCTCTCACACAATGCCTGACTATTGCCAGCCTGTGAATTTAATACTTTATTAGAAACATGAGTGTTCAATTCAGTTGAACACAGTCCTGCAGTTCCAACACTTCTAGAGATCACAAATGACAAACTACTGATGTTTTTTGAAGTCAAACCCGATGGACTAGTTCCACTTTTTGAACTCAGTCCTGTTTTGTTGGTACTTTGTAGATTTAAGGCATGTGAATTTAATCCTGAATTAGTGTTCTGAGAGTTTGGTGTTGGTAAATTCCGTCCAAGGGCACCAGTACATTGACCATTTGCACTCTGGGAATTTGATCCTGAATTAGACGAATTACAAACACCAGAATTGGACTTCAATGGTCCAGAAATGTTCAAACCCTTTGAGTCACAGTCGGATTTGCACAACTCTGCATTTTTAGCATTTCCTGGATTCTTAATTAAACCAATCTTATTTTTCTCATTCATTCCCTGTGGATTTATCAGTGTTGTATTCCCAGGCTGCATTTCAGAAGCAGTCTTATTCAGTGTCATTGTGCTGACAGAATGTATGCTCGATGAATGCTGGCCTGCTCCTGTACGGTTTGCTGCTTGCAAGGCTGCCCTGGGATTACTGGATTTTGCAGAATTAAAAATGCTCTGATTCAACATCCCACTAGATACATTTACAGATTCCAAAGTGCTCTTTTCTGAGACATTGTTATTCTCACTCAAAAGTCCCTGTGGTTTTTCTACTTTCTCTTTTGATGATTCATCTGTTCCAGAGTCACCACTTGTATCATTTCCAGATGTTTTCAAAGTCTTTCCTGGTTTAATTTTTATGTTCTTCCGAAGTTCAGTGCAAATTACTTTGTTGGTCCGTTTCTTTTTGCCAGTGTCCTTCAGATCTGTTTTAGTTTGGCAGATTTCTGTTTGGATTCGTTTTTGAGGGTTACGTTCAGATTCTTCCCGCCGTTCATTGCTCCGAAGTGTGGTCTGTGCCTGATCATCACTTTCCTCTTCGTCCTCCTCCTCTTCCTCATCATCCTCATCTTCATCCTCTTCAGAAGAGCTACTTGATTTTGAAGAAAGGAGAGCCTCTTGTTCCTAGGTTAAACCAAAAAAAAAGGACAAAAGCTAAGTTGCTGCAGGAAAATGCCACAAAACAAAAAAATTCTAAGTGTTAGAAATCCGAAACAAAAACAAACAATGCTCCAAACAGTCAGGTCAGACCACGTTTTTTGGAGAGTACAGGCAGCCTGGGATCATGAAAAGCCAGCACATTCCGAATAAAGATTCATGCATGAAGCTCACTGTTCTGTTCATTGAAACAAATGTTTGAGCATTTACAGCATTTGTTTTTACATTCTTTAAGATGCATATTGATTGTTAAAATTGAAATGTCAATGTATAGATCTTGGTCTTTTGTCAAAATCGATTTATGGTGAAGACAATTTATTCCAATAACAAAAAAGTTTATTTGCCCAGTACATAAATGAATCTAACAGGGTCTTGCAAATCTGCACCATGAATAATTAGTCAATTAAAACCATGGAATATTACAGGAGGACTAGAATTAATTCATGTTGAAAGCTAAAGATACCAATTATGGAAACGTGAACTGTTTTTTATAGCCTTTTCTTCAGTAACAAGGTCATATGCTAGTTCCAGACTAAAATTAATACTACTGGGACTATTTTCTTAGCATCCTCTGGAGATAATGAAACCTCATCAATAAAAGTGTTTTTTGAGCAAAATTATCTAGAAACATACTAGCAACAGGCAAGACTCCCTGCATGTGAAAACACTAAGATAGATTACATCATACTTTTTGTGCAACAAAGGATCCTCCCCCACATTCAGTGGTACTTCACTTCCAGAAGCGATCGACATAACCCTCAAGACTGAGTTTATGGGTTCAGGAAATAAAAACCAATTAAAAGGCTTTGTTAAAAAAATAAAATGTTGGCAATTTTACTTTTAGTGAAAATAGAGGGAAAAAAAACGCAATATTAAGAGAGGAATTTAACTCCATCTGCTTTATGGGAACTAGGTGGTAATAGACTGATTGCTCTATTTTTCCTCAGGCCACTCTCCCAGCAGTCGTCAAGTGCTTTCTTGATGGAAAGATCTTTACTCTTTGTTAATCGTGATAGTATGGTTTTAGGGTCCGATGCAATTTTAACTACCTACTGGGTAAACTTAATCAGCTGCTGCTCAGCTCAGTAAAAAAAAGAATGGCAGCTGGACAGAAAGACAGAACATTTAAGTTGCTTTATGGACACTAAAGGTTTTAGTGGGGTGCCCTGCTACCTTTGCTATTGTATCCACTTCTGGACTTAGCTGGGTAGCTGGCATATCGCACCCAGAGCGAGAGTTGCAACAATACACATATTTGAGTCATGCAGCTCACCAATTCTATATTAATAAAGCCAGGTCATTGAAAAGTACCTCTCCTCTTGCCACAAAGGCCAAGTAATGAGCCTATCCACTCTGCTGACCAACAGCTAAAATCAACTCTAATTGTGGGCAATGTTGCACCATATACTGTAGTGGTAAACCCAAATGGCTTCAGAAGTACACTTTTCTTTGGGTCATCAATGCAAGGGAGGGAAACAAAAGCCATCCAAAGCTACTTTTCTTGAATACCTACATTTGTAACTAGTTAAAGAGATGAATTAGCAAAATTAACAAGCAAGTTTCTGCCTAGTTATACAATTAGAAGATTATGCACAATGCTGGCAGCAGGGTACAGCAAAAATTTTAAACTTAAAAACTAATTATACAACTCTTCCAAAATCAGTATTGAAATATTACTTCAATTGGGAGCATTTTATTTTTTGAATTTGAAGGACAAAATCTTGTTTACAATGAAAATGCAACAACAGTACCAAACTGTCTAAATATTTGTCTTTTTCCCATTATTCTTTTGGATTGAGACTGAGCTTTAAAATGCAAATATATCTTCATGAGATTCAATTTTCTTGTAAAACCAAGTAACTAATGCAATCAGGTGTCTAGGTTTTATTTATTCATTTACAGAATGAGGGCATTGCTGCCTAAACCAGAATTTATTACCCCTAATCGCCCAATGGGCAGTTAAGAGTTAATCACATTGCTGTTGGGCTGTAGTCATATGTAGGCCAGATCAAGCAAAGAAGGTAGTTTCCTTCCCTAAAGGGGTCAGTGAACCAGATGGATTTTTTCCAAACAATAGACATTGGATTTGTGGTAATCATTAGATTCTTAATTCCAAATTTTTTTAAAAATAGAATTGAAATTCCACCATTTGCTTTGGCAGGATTCAAACCCAGGTCCCCAGAGCATTACCTGGGTTGATGTATCAACAGTCCAGCAATAATACCGCTAAGCTGTCACCTCCCCATACACTAGATGTTGCAGATTCCTTTAAAAGGTACCAAGGTAAACTGAACACTAATAAGAAGTTTCAGACAGCAAAATTTTAAAAACTGCTCATTCTGTCAGTCAGTTCCAATAATTGAAGTTTTTTTCAAAAAATTGCAGCAATTTCAAAATTCAAATATTTGGAGAAGGTTAACAGTGCGAACAGAATATAGTTGTAGCAGTTTATTATTGTTGTAATAAAAGAAATAGATTTACTAGAATTAAGAACACTGCAATTGTGATTCCATCTGCCATATTTGTATCTAATAACAATCAGCATCTCCTTTTCTGTATTTCTTTCAATTTTTATTCCTTTTCTTTCTACCTCCTTTGCCATGGGCGCAATAAATTAGTTTAGTTATTTTCAATTTGGATTTGTGTTCAACTGACAAAGCTCAAAAGTAAAATATCATGCAGAATATTTTTGAACTAACAAAAATCAATTTCATTAAGTAGATATTTATAAGGACCTCCAATACCCAGTGGCATATTTAACAGTATTCTGTAATGAGGTATGTCGCTATATGGTGACATTTTGAATGCGTGTAGCAATATAACTCCACCTTCCCTCATTCAGCAATTGGGCTTATGCTTATTTTTTTTAGAAACTAACAACGTCTGTAAAAAAAAGCCATATTTTATTCTGCAAATCTCAGCATTCTAAGTAGTAAACATTTAACGGCCTCAAACACTTCTGTAATGAATAATTTTAATGATTTCATTCAGGCAATTACCTTTCATACCAAAAACACTGCAAAGCACTTTATGCAATAAGTTACTTTGTCAAGTGTAGGAGCTATTATGTAGATAAAATCCACAACCATTCTCAACTAATATTCTCTCAAAACAATAATGTGACAACGTCACACTGTTCTGTTTATTTAAAATGTTGTTAATTGATGTGTAGATGCTGACCAGGTCACTGGACAGCATTCCACTTGTTTGTTCTTTTTTAAAAAAGGAGACAATGGTGCTGCAAAGATATCTGTATCTTTAACTGAACTATCAGAACACTTCAGCTGAAGGATACTACTTCAACAATGCAGCATTTCCTTTGTACCAAAATGGGAGTGTCATTCTAGATTAGTTGATGCTTTCCTCAGAAGACAATTTCCACAGAACTGATACAGTATTGGAAGCAGATCACATTTTACTTACTAAATAAAGAGTTAACTAGTCAATTTTTGACTAGTGAGTGAGGTTTCAATTATATTTATTTTAGGTAAGAGACAAGAGATCAGTGTTTCTAGTGCCTAGTAATGACATTTGTAGTAAATCCAAAATGCCCATTTGCTTAATTGATATTACACAACTTTACCAACTGTAACTTGCATTTAGGAGTACTATTAGAGTACAAATTATACCACTGCTTCAGAGAGGTATTATTTGACACCAAATGACTGAGAAGTTAAGGCAAATAACCAAAAGCTTGGTTACAGGGTGGGTTGAAAAGAATCCTTCAAATAAAAAAGAGAAAAGGAGGGAAAATCAAGGCAGTAAGATTTAATCAGGAAATTCCAAGTTAGAATTGGAAGAGTGTTAATATCTGTTGAGGGTAGTAAGGATGGAAAACATATGGAGGGGAGAGGCCATAGAGGGATTTGTTAATAAGGTTGAGAATTTTTAAATAAAAGCACTGGAATAGTGAAACTAGATATAACAAAGGATAGGACGAGGATTTCAGTAGTAGTTGAGGTGAAGTGGCTGTGATGTGGGTTGAAGTCACAGAGATACAAAATAAACAGTTTTTCTAATGGAATGGCTGAATGAGATGAGTTCAAGGAGAGAGCAGAGGGAAACGTGTGCTAAGTTTGGACTGATGGTTCCAGGGAAAAATACAGAAAAACAGACTGTCAATAAAATAGAGACCAAAGTTACACAATAATTCTTCATATTTTGAAAGCAATGGAGGAGAAGATAAGACCTTGTGGTGGTGATTATGAAGACAGTTTGCAGAACAGAAAATAAACTGAGGTTTATCTTCAGGACAATTATGGAACAGTCAACAGTTTTGGCAGGATAGAACTGGTCATTTATGGTCTAGCCAGGCCACAGTAAATGCTTACATTACTTGTCCATCATATCCATTCAAAAAGCTGAGTTTTAAGGGAGTAGGAGAAAGTGAGGACTTCAGATGCTGGAGATCAGAGCTGAAAAAAAGTGTTGCTGGAAAAGCGCAGCAGGTCAAGCAGCATCCAAGGAGCAGGAGAATCGACGTTTCGGAAATGAGCCCTTCGTCAGGAATGAGGAAAGTGTGCCAAGCAGGCTAAGATAAAAGGTAGGGAGGAGTGACTTGGGGGAGGGGCATTGGAAATGCGATAGATAGAAGGAGGTTAAGGTGAGGGTGATAGGCCAGAGTAGGGGTGGGGGCGGAGAGGTCAGGAAGAAGATTGCAGGTTAGGAAGGTGGTGCTGAGTTCGAGGGTTGGGACTGAGACA
>NC_057733.1:36207569-36232687 GCF_004010195.1 Chiloscyllium plagiosum | reverse complement strand
GATGTCCATGGTGAAGATAAGGCGTTGGGGGGGACCGGGGAAGGGAAAATCATGGAGGTGGAGGGCGTGGGTGGTGTCCCGAACGTAGGTGGGGAGTTCTTGGACGAAGGGGGACAGGACTGTGTCAAGGTATGCAGAGATGAGTTCGGTGGGGCAGGAGCAGGCTGAGACAATGGGTCGGCTGGGGCAGTCAGGTTTGTGGAATTTGGGCAGGAGGTAGAAACGGGCGGTGCGGGGTTGTGGGACAATGAGGTTGGAGGCGGTGGATGGGAGATCCCCTGAGGAGATGGTTATGGATGGTCTGGGAGATGGTTTGGTGGTGGGAGGTGGGGTCATTGTCAAGGGGGCAGTAGGAGAAGGGGTCCGCGAGCTGGCATTTAGCCTCAGCAGCGTAAAGATCGGTGCGCCAAACTACCACTGCGCCTCCCTTGTCTGCTGGTTTGATAGACTTTAAGGGAGTAGCCAAGATGGAAGAAATTCAGAGAGGCATGAATGGTCTGAACATGTTGAAATCCATGTTGATTTTTCTCACTAACTGAAATATACATTTTTGTTTTAAAAACAAAAAGAAATGGGTTAAGGATGGGCAAGTTAGAAATTGTGAAAGAAACCTCCTCATACTATGATTTGTGACGCTATTACACAATTAAATCACGATATGCAACTTCTCACTGACGACTAAAGTATCTGTAAAAAGAAAAAAAAAGAAAGAGGAAACAGTTCACAAAGCAACTTTTGTAAATTCATGTATGTAATGCAGGAAGTTCATTGGAATGCATGCACAAATGAATGCATGATTTACTGTCAAATATGTTTAAGGAGATACAATGAAAAGCATTTTGTCACCACAATCTTGTGCCATTGAGGTAAAAACAAAAGTACTTAGAGCTCATTTTCAACACCAAGTCCCAAACATGGCTCCAGGACTTCTGAAAGGTCCCCACTCCAAGCCTATCGCAGCCTGCTCCACGCACAAACACTGCTGCAGTCGAGTTGCCCTCAAAGTGAGCCACTTACTTTGAATCCCTATATGGTGAAGTTGCTACAGGATTCTGTCCTAGTAACATTGCCATTTCTTCAATATTTGTTCAACTCTCATCCATTAAATAGAATCCAATGGGCTGAACTTTGCTTTTTTTGGCAAAAATCAGAGTTGCATTGATGTTTTGAGAGCTCTTCACCACAAGGCCTAACAAGATCGTTCGCTGCATTTTATCAAATTAGCCTCACTAACTACCTATCCTGACTCACCACTCAGCAAATATCCACTGAAAGTCCAGCATCTCTCATGGCCACGATACCTTTAAAGAAGTGAGAAGTTGCTATGTATTTGAACATGCATTAGAGAGATGCCTTGCTTGCTCAACATTTCTGGAAGGTGTCAGAAAAAGGGAAGATTGCACCATAATTTTCTGACAGGAAGCCAGAGGTATTGGTCAAGGGATCTTCTTGCTGGAGGACACAGTCACTCGACCAGAGCCTGAGAACCTGACCTGCCACCACCTGGGTCAGCATGGTCTCCACTGTGTACAGGAATGGCCAGCACTACTGTAGAAAGGTCTTCTCCATTGCACCAGGGTGAGTGTCACACTGTCATTTCATACATTCACACTTGCATCCAAGCCATTGATCTTGGCGCAAACTGCAGTGCCCCTTTCTCACAATGAGGCAGGGTAGTGACAGAGGCATCTAGCCAGAGGAGGAATCACACAGGGTGCTCAAAAGTTTATTCTCAACAGTCCAAAGGTAACCAGGCCCTCCAGCTCAACACTGCCTGACCTTTCTGCCCTTGGAAATTCACACCAAGGAGGGTCAAATTACTTCTAGGGTAAAGTGAGCCTTAGTATGTCTGGCCCACTCAGACACATGCTCCAGAGTGACACGACAAAACCTTCATGGGCAACACTGCCAAACCGGTTCCTTCCACTCCCAGGTGTAGGACCAGGAAGCACATTAGCATATGGTGGGAAGGAGAAGAGGAATATAACCTACTAAAAACACTTCAGCAGTATAGATGACAAGTGCAAAATTACTTATAATCCATTATGTAAATTTCATTGATTTACTCTTACATTGGTCTTTGAGAGTCGCTGTGTGGGCCTGAATGACTTGGTGACATAATCAAGGCCACAGATAATGAATGGAGGTCTGAGCCTAGGGCATTGTCTGGAAGCAAAGAGGAACAATGCATGCACAGGCTATCAGGTCACATGCATACCTTTGGCCCTCCTCAGGCTGTGGCAAAGTGGGATAATGGATTAGGAAATTTAAGGATTAGGATGCTGCAGGTCTGTGTCATTTCGAGTGCATGGATCAGTGTGCAGTGCCTTTCCCTTAAAAAAAGCCCTGGCATCTGGGTGCTGCAGCCCTTTCCTAACAGGAGTCAGCAGCTACCCCAATCACTCTTAGCAAGAGTGCAGCCATTTTCTTTCCCATGACACTTTGGCTTCCAGCAAAATGAAAGGCAACAGTGAGCATTCCTCATCCAGTGTCTTGCAGCCTCTGCCTGAATATGTCACTGAGCCCCTGAATATCTACATTCCCTTCCTAGTAAGTCCTTCCAGTGGCCTCAAATTGTCTCATATCCCAAATTTGTATGCACACATCTTCCTACAAGTACAGAGACCCTAGACTGTTGGCTGTAAATTTCCATAAAACCATTCACTGTAAAGCTCAGACTAGCTATGGAGCCACAGGACTAACTGACATACTCAATGGATTACAGAGGCACAAAGCACTGGAATGTAATCACACAGATTGATGCCTGACCATTGCTAAAACCCTGGACTGGTATATTTGATGTACTGCGCTGGGATGCTTTGACTGATGGGTGCCTCTATGGACTTAAAGATATGAGGGGCAACTTTTTTGCTTTAGAAACAGTGTGGTTAGTGTGTGGAATGAGCATCCAGAGAAATCGCAGATGCAGGCACAGTTAGTGTTTAAAATACATTTGGATATGTGCAAGAATAATAAATATTGAGGAATATGGACCAAGTGCAGGCAGATGGCATTAGTTTGCTTTGGGATCATGGTTGGCATAGACTGGTTGGATTGAATGGTCAGTTTCTGTGCTGTATGACTGACTTTACAGCACAACTCCCCAATATTTATGGCAAATGGAGCAAAAGTGAGATTGATACTGCCTTACAGTAAGCTGTATGATGGAGGACTGCTGAATAGCGAGGCAAACTGCCTGGTTGTGCAATTGTGCTAAATTGCACAACAAACCAAGGGATGGATGGTGCAAGCAAATAGGTGGCCACTAAGTGAGCAAGCTAGCAGCACAGATGTGGCTGGGCCCCTTCAGCAGCCTTCCAATGCTATTTGCCAGTCTATTTTCAGAGTTCCCCACCACAGATGACATCATGGCAGTAAGAGATTGGCATCGGTGTCTGCCAATGTCCTTTGATACGGGGCATGTTCAATGATGCTTGTGGATTATAGCCTTGGGTGCAGTTTGATCAAATGGAACATGGAGCAAGCGACAAGCTGAATCCACAAGAACCAGGTCTTGTTTCCACATCCACTTTTTTCGATGTCCAGCTTGCTTGGAGAGTTTGGCAAAGTAGAAGTCTGAATATTATAAAGAGTCTGCTAACAAGGCATCTAACTTGCCATAATCCTCGCTTAATTGGCAACTTGCTGCTGCCTAGCTAAAACACACCAATTCTTTGCAAAAACTCATCCGATTCTACCACCCGTCTCATTACAGTCCATGTCACTCAGACCCCTTAATATTCAGCCCAACATTTATTTTATTGAACTTTGATCAGTTCAAGAACAATGTGATATGCTCATACAGCTTATGGTACAGGAGTATCTCTAGACCAGAGGGCATGGGTTCAGATTCTACCTGCCTCAGAGGTAGGTCATAATTTAGAAAAAGAATCTACTAAACAAGTTGCTTTGGAAAAAAAATATGCAGTTACTCCATAGAATTAAGACAGAGAAGGTCAGTCAGTCCGCCCATCAAGTTTGTTCTGCGATTCAATGGAGGTCATGTCTGATCTGATAACCTTCAACTTTGCTTTCTGCCTCTACCTATAATCAGATTCCTTTGCTGGTTAAAAATCAGTCTCAGCCTTCGATATACTGGTCAGCCTTTTGTAATAAAGAATTGCACAGATTCACTACCTTCAATTCCTCATCTGTCTTAAATGTGTAACCCTTTATTCGCAGATTATGCCCTCTTATCCTAGAGGAGAGAGAACAATTTTAGTGCATCTACCCAGTCAAGTCCCCTAAAGACTACATATATTTCAATAAAGTTATCATTTATTCTTTTATGTTCCAATAAGAATCAACCTCTCCTCATAAGAGGGCCTTTCCAAACCTGGTAAAAGTTCTCTGGACTGCCTCCAATGCCAGTATATCTTACCTTAGATAAGGGACAGTAAGTTATTCACTGCATATCAACGGTGATCGGACTAATGTTGTACAGTTTTAGCAAGTATTTTATACTTTAACTTCCTTAGAAATAAAACTAAACATTACCTCTGCTTTGAAAATGTGTTGCTGGAAAAGCACAGCAGGTCAGGCAGCATCCAAGGAGCAGGAGAATCGATGTTTCGGGCATGAGTCCTTCTTCAGGAATGCCCGAAACGTCGATTCTCCTGCTCCTTGGATGCTGCTTGACCTGCTGCGCTTTTCCAGCAACACAGATTACCTCTGCTTTCCCTATTACCCAATACACTTGGATGCGAGCTTGTGATTTGTGGACAAGGAGTCCCAAAGCCCTCTGTGCTGGAGCTTTCAGCAGTCTTTATCCATTTAAATAATATTCAGCTCTATTTTTCCTTCTGAAATGCATAACCTCATATGATATTCTCAATTTTTGTTTTGACTTCTCCCTGGCAAATCAAAGATGACTGAGTCCCAGACAGGCATTGAAAAAGACATGAAATGAGTTACTTGCACCAGAACCCCATTCCACTCACCTGGTTCTGTCACCAGTGTTTAGATGCTTGGTCCAGTTCAATTGTAGATCAATGGTAAACCTCAATGTTATCATACTAGATTCAGTTATGGTAGTGCCATTGAAAATCATTGGGCGACAGTTACATCCTCTTGGAGATGGCTGTTGCCCGGGACTTGTGCACTGCAAATGTTAACTGCTACTTATGCTGCAAAAACTGGACTACATTCAGGCTGGGGCTGATATTGAAATTGACTGCTTTGCTATCTGAAGAGTTAGGAACATTGCTGAAAATTGTGCAAACATCACTATCTCTGACACATTATGACAGTTGGAAAGTTAAACAGCTGAAAACTGTTGGGGCTAGATCACTACCCTGAAAAATTATTGCAGTAATGGCCTGGGACTGAAATGATCAAAAAATAATCACAACCATCTTCCTTTGTGGTAGATATAAGGTCAGCTAGTGGAGAGTTTTCTCCCAGATCCCCACTGACTCAGTTTGATAGAGCTCTTTGATGCTGCACTTTGTCAAATACTATCCTGATGTCAAGTACAGTCACTCTCACCTCTGGAGTTCAACTCTTTTGTGCCATTGAGACTCAGGCTTTAAATGAGGTTAAGAATGAAGTGGTCTGGCACAGCCCAAAATCACCAGCAAGTTATTGTAAGCAGGAGTTACTTTATAGCACTGTCGAAGGCACCCTTCATCACTTTGCTCATAGTCAAGAGTAGACAGATAGGGTGGGAATTGGTTGGGTTGTATTTGTTCTGACAGGACATATCTGTTTCCATATCGCCAGGTATATACCACTGTTGCAGCTTCGTAATACTTTCAAAAGCACTGAAAATTAAAACAAAGAAACTTTGGCCACTGTAATGCAGTTCATTGTAGAACATAAAAGGCTGATATTTTCCCTATTGTGCTTATGTCAGCTGTTTAAAAGAGTCGATTCAATTAGTTTCATTCCCCAGTCTTTCTGTATTGTCCAAACATTTCCAAATATATAGTCAACTTCCTAATTAAAGTTTAGAAGTCTTCTCCCACTATCGTGCAAGAGGTACATAACCAATCACAACTTCTCACTGTGTTAAGTAGTTCTTTTTAAAATTATGAATTGGTGTCCTCCAGATACTAACTGTCTAATAGTGGAAATGGTTTCTGTATTTGCTCTGGGTTTTGGGTAACTATTAACCTTAACCTTTTCTTGTTTCTTCTTTTTCCAAATAACTGAAGTTCCTTATCCCTAGTATCTAATACTCAATCAATTTGAAGCCTAGCCAATAAATTATAGAAAGAACCAAGCAAGCTTTGCTAAACCTGTCTCTATAATAAAGCCATGGATTTCAGTTGGAGCTCTAAAAACTTATCCTGTCACCTTCAAAATTCTGTGTGCCTAAAATCAAAGCTTTTGGTCTCTGGAAGTTTAATATGAATTTATAAAATGACTCTTTAGTGTTCCTTTCAAAATGTATCATTCCACATTTCTCTGCAATATACCTGCCCATTTCACTACCAACATAAAAGAAATGAAACCCACACAAGGGCTACAAACACATTATAGGCTCAGTTATAGATGGCTAGGAAATCACAATGGAATTTTCACTTTACCAAACATTACACAATTTTTTTTTGATCAGATATTACTTTAAGCTTGTCTTTTAGAAAAAGGAACAAACAATTACATTGACCACTAAGCAAACAACTTGTATTTTAAATAAACGAGTAATTGTTATTTTCCACATGAAATGATTCCATCAAAGCCTAAGCAGACATGGCTGACTGATACCCAAACTAAAAGACAACTAACAACAGGAGGTTCTAGTTTTCCTAAAATCCAACTCTAGGGAATTTGTCATTAAATATTTATAATAAGGCTCTTTACGACTCAGGACAAGATTTGAAATTGGCATGGGTTGCTCTTGCACGTTTGTTATTTATCCAAGTGATTAACCTCTTTAAAACAGATGGTTATAAATTCAAGTAACACTCATTCTCTGTGGTATTCCAAAAATGGCTTGCTTGTAATTCTAATTTGACTGGAGCCAATTTAAATCACCAGAGTCACTGAAAACAAGAAATACACTTTGCACTATTAGTCTGACATAAAACAAAGAAAAAAGCCATCATACCACATGTTTTCTTGGTCTGCCCCTAGGCCTCTTGCCTCGTTTCCGATTCTGCAGTTCTTTCTCTTGTTGGCTGCAATAAACAAAAGTATCCATCCTTACTCTCAGACAATATTCACATGACTATTAGTAACCTAAGTGCACTGCTCAAACTCAAAATAAACTAGTGGAGCAAAAAAAAAATCAAAACTTGGGAGAGGCATTTGTGCTTTTAAGCTTCTAGGTAGTTAAGTGAACATCAAAATTAGTAGAAGACACAGGTGGGCTACTCACTGCCTTGCCTTGGGTATAGAAGAGTTATGGAATTAAATGGAAGAAAACAACATTTAAACATTCCTACCTTCTTTGAAAAGCTAGCAGGAGCCGGGGATCAAGAATATTTTCTTCTGGCTCCCAGCTATTATGTCTAATCAGAAAAACAACATATCATTAACAAGATAAAGGAAAATGTAACTTCGCACTAGATTCTAAGATACAGAAATAATGTTCATGATTTATGCTGTAAAATCAAGTGCAAACTTATTGATATTTCTGCCTTTCGCCTGCTTATGAGGTACTGTACACTTTTGCTTCAGCTGGCACTGAAAATTGGCAACAAGACCTAAGTCAAATAGATTTGTTTTAACCTTTAAAAGTCTTCCTAATATTGAAATGACAGATTACCTTTCATGTTAAGAGAAAACACATTAAACACAGTTTTGAATTAGATCTAACCTGACCAAAGCAGAGACTTTAAAGTTTGGCTGAATGTTCAACCTTGCTATGTTTACAAGTTATAATTTTGAACTGTTTAAATAAAGTATATTTCATCCATTTTATAAGTGACCTGGCACTGTTTCAGAGTTTAATCCTGAATCTGGAGAATTACATTAAATAAACTTTTATATGGCCCATTGATAAAAAGCAAAGCAGCATTCAACAATAGTGTTAACTCAATTAATTTTAAAAAATCGTCAACAGATAAAAAGGTCAAAGCTAAGAACTGCATTGACAAGGAAGTTATTACTTAAAATTAACTAAAGCATAATTTTCACACAACACAGTCACCAGCAAATTTGTGGCAAAGAAGTGATATAGAAAAACATTTCCCTTATTTATGTTGCTCAACACTTAATAAAAGGCACTCGTACTTCGATAAAATCTTTAAAATGTTTCATTGTTGCCTTAATATTAACAGAAACTAAGCTTTCACAATTTTTAACAAATGCACTCTTCAGTGGGCATGCTGTGAGAGCCAGCATTTATTGCTCATCTTTTAAAATTTTTGAATCACCTTGAATGGCTGCAAAATATATTTCACATTATGACATTTATTACTCAGACTGATAATTGTGTGGTACTTCAATCAGTACAACAATGATTATACTTCAAGAATGCATCCCCAGCAACACAGTACACTGAGACATGTGAGGTTGGAAAAAGTATTACATAAATGAACAACTTTTCTCTCTTCAGTTACAAAGATAATGTAAGATTGGAACAAAGTGAAAAATATAGAAATCTGTAAACATGAAAAAATAAATTAAGTACAGTGACAGATGTGATGGGAAAATAAAAGTGCCTCAAGTCATTTAGTTTTTCTTTTGTCCTGTAATCTATGAATTAGAAATACATGAGAGCACTCTGTTACAAGCATTTTGAAAAGGACTTCAGATAAAGACAGAGTACAACATCGGCCTGCTGCAAGTTCTTTAAACATCTGCAAGCACTAGGACCCTGCAGTCATCTTTTGCATCCATTGCAATTGCCCAACTGAAGTCTCAGGTTTTCCTGCAGAGTGATACCAGCAACTATTTAGAGATACGGTAAACCAGACAGGCCTAGAGCTGACTATTCACTGTGTGGAGGAAATATTTATTTTTCTTTCTTGTTCTACTGTCATGGAATGAAAGGTGGAGGAGACGACTTCAGGAGCATGCAACAAAGTAACCTTCAGCTCTGCACCACTCTGGGTAAGAAAAAAATTGCAGATTCAGGCTGAAGAGAAGGCAGAGTGTAACAGTTCGGAAACAGAAACAATCTTGCCACATAGATTAGAAAATAAGGAAGCAACAGCAAAAAGAAAGCAAAAAAGCAAATTGAATGAATAAAAAGGCAAAACAAATGTCAACTTTGTTTTAAAAAAAAATGTAGGTTCAGTCATATATCATTATATTTTATTTATGTACAACCAGTTTTATTTTCCTAGGTCTCAGTACTCCAAGTTGTTACCAGATAAGCAAAAGAGGCTGAATTCATTTTCTTCTGATGTCACAAGCAATGTTGGAACATGCTTGGGGTGGGGGGGGGGGGGAAGGAGGAGGAGAAGAAAGAGATTCAAGAACCAAATTATTGTGCTGCATAAAAGTTTTTATAGCTCCTTTCATTTCCCAAAGTGCTTTACTGCCAATTAATAACTTCTGCACTGTTTCACTGTTGACAAATACACCTCATTCTCTACACTGGTCTTGGAAATAGCACCAATCAAATCTGTTTGAACGCGGAGGGGAAAGCACTAGGAGAATTCTTTTCTTCAAATAATGCTCTGGGATCTTATTGCATCTCCCTTCACAAGCAGAGAGCCTCTCATCCAAATAAAAAAAAAATCTGAAAATGCAATAGAGCACAACACTAAAAAATTTTGAACGAAAGTTTGCTCTGATATTTTTCCATATAAAAGTGAAATTTATGAGGGCTTCAGTACATTTCCATAATGATCTTAGTTGACTCCATGATGGGATAATGTTCTGTAATTCCTTCATCGGAGATTACACGCAATTTTTTTTTTTGAGGTCTACTCAGGGGACAGCATAGGTTTGCGAAGGTTTCTTAAAATTACGTAAGCAAAACTTCCAGTTGTTGGTTTGTACCAGGATTCATAGATTATCACACGGTTGAAGATAGTGAAACTGGCGAGCAAAAAATGTGAAATAAAAACAAAATGTTGTGACTACTCAGCAGGTCAGACAGCAACTATGGAAAGAAATTGAGTTAATGTTTCAGGTAATTCTGATGAAATGTTATGATCTGAAACATAAACATTAATTCGCATTTATTAAATTTCACATTTCCAGTATCTACTATATTTTACTTTGACAGTAGAGAAATTGGGAAAAATCAGCTTGTCATGTGGGCAATGGCAAAGGTGGCATTTGTTGCCTATCCAGTTTAATTGCCTTTGAATGGAGTGTTTGCTAGGCCAATTCAGAAAGCAATTAAGAGTGAGTCACATCGATGTGAAGGCCAGAACAGGCAACGATAGCAAGATGAAAGTGGCCTATAATTCATACGATTTGAGATATTAAATAACTTCATGCACAGTAACAATTCTTGCAGATGTAACCCCATCCCTGTTGGCCCTCATACTTTTCATATTATGTTCCGCTCATCTGATGTCCAAACCGAGTAGACATTTTCTTGCTAGGAAAAGATAGAGAACTTGGCTCAAATCAAAACTGCCCCCTCCCAGATAAGCATTTTGAGTATTAAAGATTGTGATCTCACACTCCATTATACCATCTTTGTTATCTAATGTTTGCTAATCATAGTCTATGCCACAATATCATGATAGTTCTTTGGACCAACTGTCCTCATCCTATCTTAGCCAGCTGAGGATCCCACACTGTTGCTATTATTCTATGTCACCATCTATCCACCTAAATGAACTGACCTTGTGGTGCTGCTCACCCAGAGCAGTGTACAGTTTCTATCTAAAAGTATTAATATCCAAAAATGACTTCAGATGAACTGCACAACTTATTTCTCCCCAAATATCTTGATCTTTAAGGAAAGCACTTAAATTTTAGTGATGCTGATTTGTAACTGTCTCTTGATTTATCAGGCATCAATTTGACAGAGAATCAGTCATACAGCACGGAAACAGATGTTTCGCTTCAACTAGTCCATGCTGACCATAATCCCAAACTAAATAGAGGAACTTAGATTATCAGAATGAGATGGGCAGGCATTATTTCGTTTAGATAATTGATTATTCCATTAACAGATTAATTGCCTTTCCTCTGGGGCTCAGAGGTTTTTTAAAAAAGTCTGCTCCCTGTTCAGGAGACGAGGTAGCAGCACACTGCATGAGCCCCCACCCACCACCCCCTCGCCCACCCCAAAGCAGCTGGACTAGACATCAACAACAAGACTGCTTGCTGTTGCAGCCTTTTTTGGGGGAAAAAAAAGGAGTCTCCAAATAGCACATACACACAAACTTTTTGGCAGGTTCCACTTTTGCCTTGTACAGGACAATGTTGGACAGATTAGATTAGATTACTTCCAGTGCAGAAACAGGCCCTTTGACCCAACAAGTCCACACCGACCCGCCGAAGCGCAACCCACCCAGACCCATTCCCCTACATTCACTCCTTCACCTAACACTACAGGCAATTTAGCCTGGCCAATTCACTTAACCTGCACATTTTTGGAATGAGGGAGGAAACTGGAGCACCCAGAGGAAACCCACGCAGACATGGGGAGAATGTGCAAATTCCACACAGACAGTCGCCTGAGGCGGGAATTGAACCCGGGTCTCTGGCGCTGTGAGGCAGCAGTGCTAACAACTGTGCTACTGTGCCGCCCACTAATCTGGAGAAGGGGTTTTAGGGTACACCCCTGTGTAGAAGTCCAGGGAAAGTGTGGGGTGAGAGAGAGGGTGGGCAGTCAGTCATTTGGAAATGGTGCCTGTTTAATCATTGTAAACAAAAGACACCATCAGTGTTGGAAACACATCTTTGATGTAATGTTTCTATCAGGACCTCAAGATCTCCTTCGGATAATCAGGTATTCAGATAATTGATACTTGGATAATTAAGGTTCTTCTGCAGTTCTACCTGCCTGCACTTGGCCTGTATCCCTCCAAACATTTCTTATTCAGGTACTTACCTGAATGTCTTTTAATCGTTGTAACAGTACCCACATCCACCCCTCCATACAAAAACCAGTGTGTAAAAGTTGCCCTCGTGTCTTTTTTTTTTAAAAGAAAACATTCTCCTCTAACCTGAAAAATATGCCCCCTAGTCTTGAAATCTCTCACCAAAGGGAAGAGACACTTGCCATTCACCTTTTCTATATCCGTCACGATTTTGTAAACTTCTGTAAGGTCACCACTCAACCTCCTACTATTCTACCCAGCCTCTCTTTAAAACTCAGACCCTCCATTCCTGACAATAACCTGGTAAACATGTTTTCTGAACCCTCCTAGCTTAATAATAGCTTTCCTATAGCAGGGCAGTCCCAACTGCTATACTCACAGACATTGAAGGCAAGTGCGCTAAACACCTTCTTAACCATCCTATCTATGTGACACAAACTTCAAAAGAATTATGTACTGGAACCTGTAGTCCTCTGCTCTACAACACTACCTAAGGCCTTACTTTTAATTATACAAGTTCCACCCTTGTTTGTTTTGCCAAAATGCATATCTCATTTATCCAAATTAAACTCCATCTGCCAGTCCTCAGCCCATTGACCCAATCTCTTCATAGTGTTAGGTAACCTTCTTCAGTTTCCACTAGATCAATTTTGATGTCCACAAACTTACCATGATTTCTAAATCATTTATATAATGATAAACAAGAGGGGGCCCAGCACCAATTCCTGTGGAACTCTGCTGGTCACATACCTCCAGTTCAAAAAGGAACCCTCCGCCATCACCATCTCCTGCCCTTAAGCCAACTTTGCATCCAATTCTCAACCTGCAAGAATATTTTAAAATGTGACAATCTGCTTTCAATTCTCCATGACTCTAAAGCAGCTGAGTAAAACGATGACAATCACATGCATGGTTTGATTCAAGGATTTGAAGCTCATCATGGCAGATAGAGTTTGAATTCAACAAAATATCTGAAATTAAGAATCTAATGATGACCATGAATAGATTGTCACAAAAACCCATCTGGTTCACTAACGTCCTTTAAGGAAGGGAACTGCCATCCTTCCCTAGTCTGACCTACATGTGACTCTAGACCCACAGCAGTGCAGTTGACTCTCAACTGCCCTCTGGCAATTAAGGATGGGCAGCAAATGTTGTCGAGCCAGTGACACCCTTATCATGAAAAAAAATGTTAAGGCCACAGATTTCACAATCACAGGAGCAGTTTTGAAGTAAAAATACAACACTTGACTTCAGTATTAGTATAAAATAACACTGTTAATGCATCGCATCCATACAACTGAATGCGAGGAATTAATTCCTCCACTTATCCTGTGCAAAAAAAAGAAATACATAGGTACATATGAAATAGGAACAGTTAGGCCATTTGATACCTCAAGCTGAATCTGCCTTTCAAATAGATCATGGCTGATGTCTTTCCTCAATGTCACTTTCCTTCACCATGCCTATACCCCTTGATATCTTTGACATCTGAAAATCTGTCAATCAATCTCAATCTTGAACTTAATGACTGAGCTTGCACAGCCCTCTGGTAGAGAATTTCTAAGATCAATCATTCATTCATTGCCATGAATTTAACTCAGCACATGACTTTTTTTGGGGTGAGTGGGGGAGAAGAGGAGGATCCATGTGCAGCAGCACCTGCTGAAACCAAAATTCAATGTGTCAGCATGCAAATTAGAACACATGGAACTCAGAGTGGATGCACAGCTTAGAGGGTTCACTGCCACAGAAAGACAAACACGTGCCTTCTCATCTCAGTCCCAAATACCCAGCTAGTATTCAGAGATTACATCCCTGCCTCTAGACACTAGGACCCCTCCACTTAAACAATAATGTACCCTTCCTTGATCTATTCTGTAGAGTACTGTAAGCATTTTATATCCTTATAGGTTCCTTGAGATCATAGGCCCAATTTCATACCCCAAGAATCAAATCTGGTCAATCTTTAGAAAACAACAGTTGAGGGTGGCTATTTTTGTTGTTGTTTGTTTAGTGAAAATTTTAAATTAAAATTTAAAAATAATTTAAAATCCTTTTAGAATAATTTTACTTCAAATGAGGAAAGCAAAAAAAAAAAGACTGCATTTTGTACATTGGTGACAAGATCCAAATAAGATCTTAGTTTGTTAAACAATTTCCTACCTCTACTAAAATGTAATAAAGCATGTTATAGTATGTAGTTTTATCTTTCCCAAACAGTTGTACTGTAAAATCATTCCTCTTCAAAGAAAGAAATTGCCTTAGAGCAAGACTTTAGAAAAGCCTAGATTGTGAAATGTTAAGTGATTTTCACATTTTTAAAAAATTCACCACTAATTCATGAAGTAGAATCAACTATGTCTAAAAGAAATAAATTGTCTTTAATACTTTAGATTAAGAAGCAATCATTTGAACAGGAAAGGAATGCGAAAGATTATACAGAGCTAGATAAAAGAGTAGAGAAATACACAAGGAATTGTAGCGCACGGATAATGTTGCTAGCAAATTGATAAATGGCTGCTAGAAAGTGGCCTGAGGTTAGTTAACAATGGAATGTTTCAACCAAGATTCCATTTCTTTTGCATCTTAAACCCAAGTCTTGTCCTCACAACACCAACATAAATCAATGGTGTGCACTAGTTCTGAAAATTATTTCTCATTATTCTGCTTGGCTGAGATGGCAAAAAAAAAATCAAGTTTAGTGCAAAAAAATCTGGGTTTGTGCCTACAATATCGCACACAACTTCATTTTTGTCTTCTTGGACTTGATTCTTCAAACCCCCAGCCTCTCAGCCATAAACATCAAGCAAAAGGATGGCAAGGCAAGTCCTGTTACTGCTTGCAAGACCTTAGGTCATTTTTATACTTTTGTTTGCAACTCATTAAAACTCAAGTCCAGTACTCTGTAAAAACAGGAGTAAAGACTTTATCATAACTTTGCACTTTGGTTAATGCAGAAAAAAGGTGCACTTTTGTCAGGGTTGGGAGTGGGGGTGAAGGAGAAGAATGGTGCACAGATGGAGGGTAAGTAAATTGCAGAACAGGGAACAGATTGTTATTGTGAAGCCACCTGATTGTATCAATACAAAAAAAAGGTTAGTACACTTGCCTTCTCTCCCTTCCACCCTCCCCAAACAAAACAGCAGATGCACACTCGTTAGATGTAACGATCCATCCTAGAAATTTCTACAACTTTAAAGTTAAAATAAAGTCAAATATTAAGCTATTAATAGATATACACAATTTTATATGATAACCAAATTTTTTTTAAAAATCAACCTTATTTGAACAATATATTCTGTAAACCCACAGTCAGTCATTTTATAAATATCACACCATCACAATAACCTTTGTAAAGATGTAAAATATTGCCTCAAGAGACTAAATAAAACAGTTGAGAGAAATAAAAGATATAAATAAAGGTCTTACCAATCTAAAAAAAAGTGAAACCAGGCCAGAATTTAAGTTACAAACAACATTGTATATGCCCAATTAAGACACTGCAAGAATATAGATTATTGGATGAAAGTAGCACTTTTTAAAAAGAGAAACCAAGATATATTAAACAATGGAAAACACAAAATCTACAATTAAAGATTTAATGGTGGAGGTGGCAGGGAAACAAAACAAAAAGATGTCACTATAGTATCATGAAACAAAGTAGAGGGGAAATAGAATACGTTATGTTTAGTTTTGAATGGAAGTGATGAGAAGAAATAGGATGCGGGGGGGGGGGGGGGAACAAAGGAAGAAGCTTTCAAACCAGCTCGTTGCTGGAGTTGGGAGCATGCACGCTGCTGCTGCTATGGTATTGTTAAAACCTGGTGCCACTCACTTGGAAGACCATCCTCTCCACTTCACCAAGTACTCCAGCTTCCCCTGCGGGGGAGGGGGAAAAAAAACAAGTCAGTCCCGTTACCACCGCCACTACCCACTACCCCCAACCCCCAATGATCAATACGAATTAAAACCCCTCTGCAACATCGCCGCCGCGCGTGAGCCTCATCTGCAAAATTGCACCGAGTGCTCTTTTGTTTTGCATCTCTCTTTCTTTCCCCAGACCTTCCTCAGCCTTTTCCTCAGAATACATTCCGCTGCGAAAACTTGCTCTCCCACAGCGCTCAGCTCCTCCATCCCCGCGAGCTGCTCCACTTTGTGCTCGCGCGTTCTCCTCCTCCCCTTCACCCGTCACTCCGGCCGCGGACCGTGACGTCATCAACATCCCCAACTGACCAATCGGCTCCTGCCTGGCCTGACCGTTGCTAGGCACGGGTCAGCGGTTGCCAGGTGAATTGGGAGAACGTTAAGAATGGAGCCGCCGCTGCCGACGCCGTATTAACCCTTTTGATGCCGCCAGCCCCTTGCGATCGATCAGAAGGCGAGTGAGACAAAGGATAAACACTCCGAGCACAGTCACGTAACTTCCCAAACCAGACAGAAAATCCGTGCCAAATCTAACAAGCCGTTTTTCTCAATGCCATCACAGATAAAATGCACCCGAGTGTTGTGATGTGGATTCTTTCCCCAAGACTTATTTAACTTATTTAACTCAGCCAGACGAACAAAAACACCCCTTAACAATGACAGCTCCATCAAATCTCTGACTGCCAAAGAAGACCAACAGTTTCCCGGAGTTAAGATCAAACATTATCACTCATTTATTATGTTCCTGTCTCAGTCGTTGTAAAGTTCTGGCAGTAAAGTTTGAGTCTAAGTGCTTCTTTCTCTTTAAAATAAGCTTTTAAAAACCATTTTACTCACAACCATAAGAGGTTTCTCGGTCACCAAGATAGAGTAATATTGTTGCACATGTTGATTTACGAATATGAAAGTTTACACCTTATTGTGAAAAGTTTACATCGTTTCCAAGCATATTTGAAACAAAGAAACCCTGACATTGCACTGCTACTTTGTAGCAGGTGGTCAAATCCTTTTATTGTCTATATTGTTCACATATTAAGGATAAAAAGTACACAAAAAGTAATAAAATTTTCAAAATTACCTTCAATTTCCCGATCATGATGGTCCCAACTGAAGTGTGTCACCTCTTCCACACTGATGTGCAGTGACAGTAAAATGATATTACTAGGCATTGTGAATTTTGCAATTGCCTTCAACTTGAATGCTACAGGTGCTTTACAGAAATCTAAAGGGAGCACATGAAGAATCACAGATTTTGTACTTTTTTTATCGTTTTGACAATTACTATTTTTGCATAATAGTGACAGAAAGCAAAATAAAACTTATTATTCAGTTGTGCATTGCTGTTGGAGTGTATCTGTAGTATATCTGATTCGTGTGCAATACTGAGAACATGCTTCTTTGTCGAAGTGCTGTCATTTGGATGATACATTACACCAGATTGCTTCCTTTAACTTCTTCAAGATGGCCTGTATCCAACCTTCCTCAAATTTATACTATTGAAATTCTTATACATGACTGTGTCACCTCCAACTAGATCATATCAATATTATCTTTGGTGTTCTCTCATTTTTCACTCATTTTATTTGTCCAATTCTCTGTTGCTAATATCCTCTCTTTCAAGAAATCAGATCTACTGATCAACCACATTCACTACATGCACTGTTTCTGTAAATAACATCACATTAAATTGAAAAATTATATCGTTCTCTATTATAGGAATTCTTCTCCTTAATGCCCTATTCTTCTAAATTTAGTATTTTGCATGTCCCCCTGTTCTTGGTAGAAACATGGGCGTAGGAGTGGACCATTCAGCCTGTTGACTCAGCTCTGCAATTTAGTACAATCATGCCTAATTGAATACTTCAATGCCTTTTATCCACACTAAACCTATAATTCTGTGTGCTATTGGTAATCACAAATTTGTCAGTCTCTACCTTAAACATACTCAATGACTGAGTTTTCACAGCTCTCTGGAGTAGAGAATTTCATAAATTTGGTATCTATAGCCACCTTGGCTATTCTGTAGAGAACTCAGTTGCTAAATATTTCCATTTCTCCATCTCTTTACCTTTAAAACCTCCTCAAATCCATTTCTTCAACCTTTCTGGCACAACACATTTTGGTTATATCTATATGTGAGTTTTCTTTAATGCAGCCAAATACTATGCAAATTCAGTTTGCTATTATTGTTCCCCTGATGGACTGAAAACAGTGCCAGAACTTTCCGTTGCATTGGTTGCAGTGGACTCATTCTTTAATAGCAAATAGCTATTGCCATTTATCCAAAGAATTGCAGATAATAAAAGTTATAAACGATCTCAACTATTTTTTCCACATGGCGTTTACTTCTGTCATTGCTGGAGGGGTCCTCTTCATGGTGCTTGCTAACTTGTCTTTGCATACAACTATGGTGATTTGATGTCTGTAAATCTCTGTTACTGTTATCTGTTACTGTTCCCAAGTGAGTTAAAAACTGTCATATTTGTGTCTTGGAAGTTTAGATCATAAATCATGTCAATAAGTAAGGCATCATCTATGCATCTCGTCTGTGTAAGTGAAGTCTACAATGCAGAAGATAATAATTATGCAACATGTTCAATAGTAGATTAAAATGGTGCTAAACTAGTGTTGCATGACATGACTCATATGAGAGATTGCAAGACATCCTGGGTTGCTGGACTCCTCCCACTACTTTGATACCTTTCAATGTAAAGTACACAGAAATAAGTACTGCTCCTGCAATAATTCCTTGCTGGAAACAAACTGTCTCTATATACTAGATCTGGCTCTATATACTCTATATACTAGATCTGGCTGTGTCCTGAATGGTTCTGAGAAACCATCAGCTCTGGTAAGTGTTGTTGACTATGAGTGAATCTTAACTTTATGCTTCCTGTATTCATTACTTTGCATGTCTGCTCTAGTATATTTATTTGTACTGGTGCTTTGTTCAACTAAGTGCAGCAATGGTTGATGCTAAGGTATGTGGCGCTGATTGGGTGTGACTGAAGGCCTTCTGCATTCTTCTTGTCTTGAGAAGAATGTAAATGGTACATTATTGGGCTGTTGATTCCCAGTTGTTGAACATTTTCAAATCAAAGGTTTGGATACTAAGGGAATTGAGGGATGTGAATAATGTGGAAGATGGAATTGAAGTGGAAGATCAGCCATGATTGTACTGGTGGAAGAACAAATTCAAACATCTGAATATCTTACACCTGTTCTTGTTTTCTATGTTCTTATATTTTAAATACCTTAATTTGGAAACTAAGATCATGTTATGTATCAACATGTTCTTGTTCACCAGCTGTATAGACATGTTGATTTGTCAGATGTATATAGTAAAACACTATCTATTTTCCATCGTCTCAATATCTTTAAAACTCTACTTAAATAAATCAGTAATAGGAATGTCGATTAATGTAGTGGAAACTAACACCTTACATATTGTGATTCCCTCATACATGTATGAGTTTTGCCCTTTAACATAAGAGCAGTAGCGTTTGTGATACAGTGATTTGATCCCTTGGAAGATCTTAACCTCCCTGTTCCCATCATCATGTCTGTTGAATTGTGACTTAACTCCTTTCACTTCATGTAATGCTTTAGTTTTCATTTTTCTGTGTCGGTATAGCATTTTCCACTGCAACTAGTGGATGATTGATGAAAACTCCAGTGTAAATAGGAAGTGAGATTGGGAGAACTATGTGGAAACTTCTACTGAATATACTTACAGTAATGCTCACTTATTTCCTTTATGCACTTTCTTAAAGTATGCAGTTCTCTGAATGCTTGAGGAAGAGGCAGTTCCGTTAGTGACATTTCTATGTGGGGCTGTCCACCATTGTTTTAATTAGTTCTAATAGTGTTTAAATTAGTTCTGATTAAGAGTCACCCGACTCAAAATCTTAATGCTGTTTTCTCCACACAGATGCTGCCAAATTTGCTGAATTCCTTCAGCAATTGCTGTTATTGTTTTAAAGATACTTGTCTTACTCCAGGAAATAAAGTAACAGCACTTGCTGGGGTTTACAGTTAAACTAGCTTTTCACATTTGTTATTTTCACCTTAAATTTCATACGTTATAGCTAGATTCATTTTTTTGGTAGTTATACCTTTTAAGTGAAGAATTAGCTGCTTAGGAAATATTTCTTTCATAATAGAAGCAACATAATTGGCAATCAGATTTTCATTAACTTATTTGAAGTTCTTTCCTGTTTTGTTAATTACTTTGAAATATGCATTTCACTAATTTTTAATTCGAAGATGAAAATCAAGCTTTTTGTTCTGAAAAAAGGTCACACCACTGAGCCTTGTTTTTTTTTAAAAATCATAATCATTTAAAATATTCTATGTCAATTTTTTGTCTAAATTTTGACTGTGGTATACTTGTATGGAATGTACAGATTATCAGGAATGTTGTGATGCTATATTGTAGCAACATGTATAAGTGCTAGTTATGGCATTAATGAATGTTACAACCTGACTTATATGGAGGGTTGTTAGCTAATTAAAACCACAGGCAGCCAAATGCTTGGTTCATCCCATGAAAAATATGATGTAATAATCATTATCCCTTCTAGTAGAATATAGGCAGGCATCCAAGGAATGTGGCCTATGTAACACATTCGTGTCTCACTGTCTTATCCAGATTACACCTGTTATTTTGTTATCATCATTTTCTTTGTATAAACACAATATAATCTGAATTTTTGTGCCCTGATTTACCAGTCTAACAATGAATTTTTGCATTGTGTATAGCAGTAGATAAAGTAAATATGTTCTTATAGAGTATTGCATGATGTGCTTCGGATTTATATACCATATCCCATATTAGACTGCATCTTACTGCAGAGAACATTAAATTCTGATTTTAATTGGACCATGGTTCAGCACAGTAGCAGGCTTCCATGGCATTGTGGAAATAACATACAGGACTGTTTTCTCTGACTCACATTTCAATATAAGTAGTCCACTACCTTGCTTAACAAGAATCAATCTACTTTTGCCTTAAGAATATTCAAGGACTCTGCTTTGATCACCTTTTTTGGCATGAGTTTCAAAGATTCACAGCCGCTAAAATAAAAAAAATGCCTCATCTCTGTTTTAAATGGGTGACCCTCAATTTTTTAAATAGTGTCACCTAGTTCTAGATTCTCTGATAAGAAGAAACATCCTCTCCACATCTGCTCTGTCAAGACTACTCAGGATTTATATGCTTGAATCAAGTCTTTTCTGAACTTCAGCAAGTACAAGCCTAGCCAGTCTAATTTTTCCTCAGTAGAACATCCATCCGCCATTCCAGGTATTAGAATGGTAAAGCTTCTTTGAACTGTCTCCAATACATTTAAACTCTTCCTTGAATAAGGTGACTATTACTGTGCACATTGTTTTAGACACAGTCGTATCACTGCACAGTGTAACTGGGGCATAATATCCCTATTTTTGGTTTTCAATTCCTCTTGCAATAAATGATACCATTCTATTAGCGTTTCTAATTACTTACTCTATCTGCATACTGACCTCTGCAATTTGCGCACAAGGATACATAAATTCCTCTGCATCTTAAAGATCTGTAATCTTTCACTGTTTAGATAATATGCGTCCCTTTAGCTTTAATTAATAACTTCTTCTTACCAATATGGATAATTCCACACTTTCCCAAATTATACTCCTTTTGCCATATATTTGTCCACTCAATTAACCTTTTAAAAATTTTTTTAAAGAAGATTGGCTAATTAATAGTAGAGTCAAAAGTGAGGACTGCAGATGCTGGAGATTAGAGTGGTGCTGGAAATGCACAAAGGTCAGGCAGCATCCGAGGAGCAGGAAAATCAACGTTTTGGGCAGGAGCCCTTCATCAGGAGCCCTTCATTCCTGAAACATCGATTTTCCTGCTCCTTGGATGCTGCCTGACCTGCTATGCATTTCCAGCACCACTCTAATCTTAATTAATAGATACGTGGGACATTTTCAAGATGGCAACCTGTGACGAATGGAATACCTCAGGGATCAGCACTGGGGCCACAATTAATTAAAATATATAATAATGATTTGGATGAGAAACTCTAGCCAAGTTTGTAGATGACATAAAATAAATGGTAAGGCAATTGTTAAAGATAACAAAGTGTCTGCAGAGAGATATAGACAAGTGAGTGGGCAAAGAACTTGAGAGATTGCATAGAATTTAAAGTTATGCACTTTGACAGGAAGAACAAAAGTGCTGAATATTATTTAAATGGAGAAAGACTGCAGAAAGCTCCAGCATAGAGGGTTTGGAATCCTTTTGCATAATTCACAAGAAGCTACTGTAAATTTTCAGCATGTAATAGTGAAGGCAAATGAAATGTTGGTCTTTATTTCAAAGGCAATAGAGTATAAAAGTAAGGAGGTTTTTCTAAAACTGTAGAAGGCACTGGTTAGGCCAAAACTGGAGTACTGTGAAAAGTTTAGTTCTACTTATTGAAAGAAAGATATACGGGCATTGGAAGTAGTCCAGAGAACGTTCACTAGGTTGATTGTACATATGAAAGGACTGCCTTAGGAGGAGAACTTGAGTAGGTTGGGGTTCTACTCTTTTGAGTCTAGAAGAATGAGAAATGGCCTTAATGAAACAAAATTCTTAGGGGACTTGACATATGAAAAAGTTGCTCCCCATTGTAGGCGAGTCTAGGACCAGAGGATAAATGGTCACACATTTAAGACAGAGATGAGGATGAATTTTATTTTCTCAGAGGGTTGTAAATCTGTGGAATTCTTTATGACAGAGGATTGTAAACATTGATTCATTAATTATATGAATGCTGAGACAGACCTTTTTTTTTAACCAGTAAGAGAATCAAGGGTTATGATGAAAAGGCAGAGAAATGGTGTTGAGGATTATCAAATCAGTCATAAACTCATTGAATGATGGCAAAACAGATTTGATGGGCTAAATGGCTTACTTCTGTTCTTGGTCTTATGGGTTAAGGAAGATAAAATCAGCTAAGTTATCCACTCTCAATCACTTGCAGCTAGGACGGTTTAATGTGGACGTCAGTTTACAATATTAGGTTCAGCTGTAATAACATGTCTGAATGGATTGGTTAGAAAATACCAATACCATCAAATTATGATCAAAAAGTGTTCTAACATTCACTGCTAATGCTCACAGATGCAAAATAGCCGTGTGGGCAATCTCCTGGAAGATCAATATCAAGGCATGGTATTCTTATAGGAGAGAAGTCTTGGGTGGGATAATTGGTGGAGAAAAGATATGAAGAATCAAATACACATTTGCACCCATTAATTTAGTATAATTGCCTCATAATCTCAAATGTCTACAGTTTGGGATTTGCATTCTATCTATATGATTATTTCCAAACATGAACTCTTTTTTACAGTGATGTGTTTTTGAATAATTATAAACATATCTGCTTCTCTGCAAAGAGTTGGAAAGCAATTTACTACAGGTTTATGCTGATTACTACTGCAAATCAGCTTGGGCAGAATGAAAGTAAAAATAAAATGATTTTCGATCACCCACATGTGGAAGTAATACAACCAGGCACAAGTTGTTACCATAATTGGGTTTCTGACTGTGATGACACTTGGCTTCAGAAAAGTCCAGCAAATTGAAATGTGCTAAGTTTACATGTATATCAAGTTTAACAGTAAAGTATTTCTTTATAAAAATACCTGAGTAGCAACATTTCACTTCCTAGAATAAACATTTCTATTTTTGAAATTAAAAAAACTAATTATTGGAGTCAATAGTTGGTTTGGCAGCATCTATGGAGAGAGGAACAGAATTAATGTTTTGAGTCCAATGTGATGTTACTTCAGTACTATAGAGAGGTGGAAATGTGATGGGTTATATGGATGAAGAGCGAGTCTAACAAGTGAGAAGGTCAGAAAAATGGTAGAGGGCAAATCAGATTAGAGATGAAATGTGTCATAGAACAAAAGGCAAAGGGAATATTACTTGTTGTAGAGAAGAAATGAAGTACAGTCTAGAATAGGTGTTAATAGCAGGATAAAGGTCAGCTCTGATTAAAAGCAAAAACATGAAAATAGGATACAGATACTGGGGGAAAAAAATCAAAATGGAAGACAAGAGTTCATGGTCTGAAGTTTTTTAAATTGAATGTTGCATTCAGAAAGCTAGAAAATGCCTAAAAGAAAATCGGTGCTATTCCTCCAGTTTGCATTAGGTTTTAGTGGGACACTGCAGTGGACCGAGGCCAAAAATGTGAACATCAGAGCAAGATGGTGTACTGAAATGGCAAGATCAGAGCCATGCCTGCAGAATAAGTGGAATTATTCCACAAAGTAGTCTCCCAGTCTGTCTCCAGTGTAGATAAACACCCTTCCGAACAGTATAGTGGTTGTCCCTGTACAGGAATTCCAGCCTCTGTCGAGGAAAGAACAAGAGCCGGAAGTGCTTTATGCAAGATAGCATTATCATATTGGGTGCAACAGAAATGGAGGACTGAATCTTACATTTTTTTTTGGTGAAGTCCAAGTTGCATAGAATTTTTTGAAGCGTTTCTCACCACAAGTCTGAATGAGTTTTCTTGCCCTATTTTACCAAACTCACTCATTAATTGCCTAACACACCCCCGAAGGCATCTCTCATATCTGTGGTCTGAGGTTGCCACTCAGGCTTTCTCGGCATTTGTGCCTAGCAATGCCCTTCTCTACTTTGTCAGGGTAAGTGCATCATCCTCTCTTCAATACCTTACACTCCACTACAGTACCCTCTCCCATGTTCTATCACTCTCACTATTGCCTGCAACATCTTCTCTCACTTGCTTTCACCCGGTTCAATCCACAACACCACCAACCTTGCATATCCTCTATGCCACCTACTTGCTTGCCCAAGACACCTCCCCACATGCACCAACAGCAATAGCTATGCCACACAATTTTATATTCTGTGTTACCTGTCTATCTCTCATTCCATGAAGGAAACAGACCACAGTCAGACAGAAAGACCCAAAACAAATGATGTGCTACCCGTTATTTGACTCTTCATCTTTTAACATAGAACATAGAACAGCACAGCACAGAACAGGCCCTTCAGCCCACGATGTTGTGCCAACCACTGATCCTCATGTATGCACCCTCAAATTTCTGTGACCATATGCATGTCCAGTAGTCTCTTAAATGTCCCCAATGACCTTGCTTCCACAACTGCTGCTGGCAACACATTCCATGCTCTCACAACTCTCTGTGTAAAGAACCCGCCTCTGACATCCCCTATATACTTTCCTCCAACCAGCTTAAGACTATGACCCCTCGTGTTAG
>NC_057733.1:36124469-36207051 GCF_004010195.1 Chiloscyllium plagiosum | reverse complement strand
TATTTTCCTTCTACTACCACTCGTTGTCTTCTGTTGGCCAGCCAGTTGTGTATCCAGACAGCTATGTTCCCCTGTATCCCATTCCTCCTGACCTTCTGAATGAGCCTATCATGGGGAACCTTATCAAATGCCTTGCTAAAGTCTATATACACCACATCCACCGCTTGACCCTCATCAACCTTTCTAGTCACATCCTCAAAGAACTTGATAAGGTTTGTGAGGCATGACCTGCCCCTCACAAAGCCATGTTGACTGCATTAATCAAGCCATGCTCTTCCAGATGGTCATAAATCCTATCCCTCAGAATCCTTTCTAACACCTTGCAGATGACAGACGTGAGACTTACTGGTCTGTAATTGCCGGGGATTTCCCTATTTCCTTTCTTGAAGAGAGGAAATATGAGGATAGGAACCTGACTTTAACCACCCCAAGCAGGTCCTGAACTGGTATCATAGGCTGTACTTGATTTACTGTGCTGGAAACCACTGAGCGAAAGCCTGATGATAACTATTACAAGCTTTATTGCTTTGTGTCTTCATTAATCAGCGAGACAAGACAGCAGCAATATGAGCCTGGTATCTCTGGCTGAGGGGCCAAAGTACATAAAGGCAAGGCAGAGCAAGATAATGCATGGCAGAGGTGCTGTGGTCATCCATGTGGGTTCAAAATGAGTGATCACTATGTCAGTGAGCAAAGAGCCCAAATAAACAGTCTGGTCCAGTCCATGAGTTGGGTGCATGTCCCTTAGTGCACAGTGTTCTGCTGCAGCATTACAATGTTAATTGCCAGTGCAGTCAATGATACATCAATTAAGTGCAGACGTGTATAAGTGAATAGTTAGTGAACAGGAGATATGCCAACAGGATTTTTAGGGTGGCACATGTTGGATGCCAACATTTATACACGCGGGGTACTGGTGGCCAATGTCCATACAGCATAGTAAAATAGGTAGAAGATCAGTAGGTTTCCAGCATGAAGGTTGTTCAGAGCAAGCTGTGAGCTCAATCTGCCAAGTGCTTGCTCTGATTTCCTTGTCAAGTTTTCCCAATGTCTAGTTTGTTTGGCAAGTTTCATAGTGTGGGAGTTAGAATATTAATAAGGCATATCAACAAGGCATTTAACAATCAATAATGAGTGTTAATTGGCATCTCACTGCTGCCGAGCGAGATTCTTGCCATGCCACTTGTGATAAGCATAAAAGATGGGGTGAAATGATCTCATGTCAAGATGGACTTTGCCAGGCTTGTCACCCAATTGTGTCACACATTTCGAGGACACCTAAATCCTGTAGGATTCTGACTGGAGAAACTGAGAAAATGGAATAGAATCCTTACAGGAAGCATGGTGTGAGGACTTGTAGTTGAGATGGCTTTTGGAGTTGGTGAAGTTTTAATAAATATTTATCGATAACCTATTCATCCTTGGAAATGAAGATAGTGAAACCAAATGAAGGTAGGGAGAAGTCAGAGATAGACCAGGTGAAGATGAGAGAAAGATGAAAATTAGAAGCAAACTTTATTCATTTTCCCAGTTCTTGGATGAGAAAATGAAGCAACATTGATTGGGTGCCAGAAAATGTGGGAGGCAACTGTGAGTATGACTGGAACACAAAATATTCCACATATTCTACAAAAACACAGCCATAAATAGGGCCTATTCAGGTATCCATAAGCTTTTATTTGGAGGAAGAAAGACAATTTAAAGGAGACATTGTTCATTGAGAGAACAATCTCAATTTATGCCTCTGATTGTGTTTGAAATCTCCATTCCATTTGGTGCAATGTTGGTTATAAAGAAAGGGTAAAGCAATAGTAATCTTTGCATTCGTTTACTGAATAAAATGTGTTGAAAGTATGAAGGGGCGGCACGGTGGCTCAGTGATTAGCACTGCTGCCTCACAGCACCAGGGTCCCAGGTTTGATTGCAGCTTTGGGTGACTGTGTGGAGTTTGCACATTCTCCCTGTGTGTGCGTGGGTTTCCTCCGGGTGCTCCGGTTTCCTCCTACAGTCCAAAGATGTGCAGGTCAGGTGAATTGGCCATGCTAAATTGCCCACAGTGTTATGTGCATTAGTCAGAGGGAAATGGGTCTGAGTGGGTTACTCTTTGGATAGTCGGTGTGGACTGGTTGGGCCAAAGGGCCTGTTTCCACACTGTAAGGAATCTAATCAATTAAATGTTCATGCCTTAACATACAAATGAGAAATAATTAGTGTGATTAGAGATTTCAGTGTGAATTACTGAAATTATATAATTGTTACAAAGTAGGAAGCCACAAGTATGATTAACCTTTTATTAAAAACAATAACAAAATAATTTATCAAAAGAACATTGCCAAATAACCAGTTTTAATATAGAGCTATTTCTCTCTAGTAAGGAAAATCTCTTGAGTTGAACCTTATTCTATGAATAGTTGCTCCCATTTATTTCTAAGCATCTAATTTAAGAGTAAATTGTTTTAGATGTGTTTTTGTGTAAGTCTTTGTTGTTTTTATTTCTGCTGTTATCCCAGCTTTGTAAGGTAAATTCAATACTGAAATAGGTGGAGAAAGAAAGATATGGGGAAAAACTTAAGAAAATGTAAGAATTCTCATTTAAAAATTTTCTAAATGTCCTAAAAGTCAGTTGTAAATATTTGCTATCAACCTGTAGTGATATACTTCTAGAACTAGTGGGCCATCTACACTTTATTCATGAAAATATACCTTTATGCACATACGAAGGTACTAAAACCATCTGGACCGTCTTGGCTGTGGAAAGAAACAAACACATTGGAATTTGACATTCCTCAGGGCTGCAATTGCAAACAAAGGCATTTTTTCCACTCATGCAAGACACAGTTTTCATTCATTTTGAGGCAATGCAAGGGTCTGACAACTAAACGACACTCAATGTACTTTGGCAGAAAGATCTTAGATGGGGGTCTTTCCATAATGTGTCTTGATGGCAGTTGCCACAAGCTTTAGTACATTGCTCACCATGTAGTTCTGGACCTTGGAATGTGCCAGTCTGGAATACTCGGTTAAGGTCAACTCTTTACACTGGAAGATCAAACATTTCAGGCAGACCAAAGAGTACCTTGCACTGAATTCATCCACCAGACACAGTCGATATTTGTCTCAGTGTGCATCCTGAGGAACAGACTGTAGCGGGTCCTGTGTTGCAGAGCTGTTTGGAATAAACCTCTACGAAACCACTGCATCTCTGTCCAGACTTTCTTTGCAATGGCACATTCCAGAACGAGGTTGTGTTTTGACCCCCACTGCAACCACTTCAAGGGCCGAGGTGAAGAGAGTCTGGGTATCCATGTAAGATTTGATGGATCACCACCAACCAAGCAATATCTTGTGCTTGTTGGAAATATCAGGTGATGAGAGAAAGTGAGGGCTGCAGATGCTGGAGATCAGAGCTGAAAATGTGTTGCTGGAAAAGTGCAGCAGGTCAGGCAGCATCCAAGGAGCAGGAGAATCGACGTTTCGGGCATAAGCCCTTCTTCAGGAATGAGGAAAGTGTGTCCAGCAGGCTGCTGGACACACTTTCCTCATTCCTGAAGAAGGGCTTATGCCCGAAACGTCGATTCTCCTGTTCCTTCAATATCAGGTGATGAGGATTTCTGCCAAATGACTTTGAAAGTCTGCTCAGGGAACCACATGAGAGAATCAATCTTCTCCTTTTCCTGCAGGATTCTGAGGATGCTACATGCTGACCACTTTCTGATGGACTTGTGGTTAAGTATTTTCCTTTGTAAATTTTTTCCACGAAGGACAGGTGATACAGAATGGTCCAAATCCTTGGAGTGTTCCATCGCAACAATGCCAGACCAATCCTTATCATCAGGGACAGATAGAACCTCAGGATGTAGTCACACTTGGTGTATGTATGTGAGAGTCAATGCACAGCTTGATGCAGCCACACACAAATATGGCCAGCAGGATGAGGGCGGCATCAGGTATGTCCTTTCCCCTTTATCTAGAGCTTTATACATGGGTGTCCCTGTCGACATGGTCTCTCTTTGACCTCCAGATGAAGTGGAGGATGGCTCAGGTAACTGCAGTGGTGTATGCTCGGGGAACAGGCCAGACCTATGCCACATACAACAATCAAGAGCACCTCATACCTGATGACCAGGATTTTAACCTACAATGGAGAGGGAGTGGTGCTCCCATCTGCCTTGCCTTGGTGATATGCTCCTCCCAAATTTTGACATATACCCAGCCCCTCTGAATCATATTCCCAGCATCTTCAGTTAATCTGTCCTGAAGGTAAAGAGGATAAAGGATCGCTCAGCCCAGTTCACAAAGAACATGGCCTTGTTCTTGCCTCGACTTACCTTGGCTCCTGAGGCCAGTTTGAACTGGTTGCAGATATTCATGAGTCTGTGCACTGCCAGCAGATCCAAGGAGAAAATGGCAACATCATCCATGTACAGGGAGGCTTTGACCTGCAGGCCTTCACTGTGTGGAATAGTCACCTCTCTCAGGCTTATATCCTTCCTGAAGGACTCAGCAAAAGGTTCTTTCCAACACACAAGCAAAGCAAGAGAGAGTGAATAGCCTGGCTCCAGATCTGATTGGAAAACTTTCTGATTCCCATCCATTGATTGAGACTGTGCTAATGATATTAGTATACAGGATTCAGATCTAATCGTGATTCCCTCCCCAAAGCCCATTTTGGAGAGCACAACCCTCATGTAGGGGTATGATATCCTGTCAAAGACCCTTCCATGGTCTGGGCTGATGTGGCAGGTGTCCAACCCCGCCTCCCCCGTCCTGCACCTAGGCAATTGTATCCCTGAAGAGCGCGAGGCTCTCAGAGATTGTCCTGCCCATTCAGCTTTGGTTTTGCTGAGTCACTGATCATAGAGCAGACTTGACTTGATTGGTGATGATTTTAGACAGAATTTTGTAATCCACATTCAACAGTGAAACTGGTTGCCAATTTTTAATCCCTCCCTCTCCTCCTTCTGCTTGTAGAGGGTGATGATACATTTCCTTACATTCCTTTTCGCACATGCTACCTGACAGAAGCACACTGTTGTACATCTCCAGCAGAATCTGGCTAATCAAGTCCCACAGAGCTGAATATAATTCTGCTGGAAGATGTGGCTTTCAGGAGTTATATTCTTTTCTATGGACTCGAGGACCTTGGTCAGTTCGTCTAGAGATAATGGCAGTTCCACTCTCTTCTGCATGCTTTCAATTAAGATCTCCATGATAGAGGCCAGGAAGAACTGGAAGACTTTGTTTCATACATTCTGACATAAAAGGATTTGCTGAACCTTAAGATGTCAGACTGAGATGATGCTACAGAGCCATCTTCTTTCTTCAGACAGCCAATCACAGAGTCTCCCTGTGCACCTTCTGTAAGATGAAGTGCGAGCATCCTGCAGACCTTGGACTGAAGACTGTCTTAGAGACCTCCTAGAATGAGGCTTGTTGGCTCTTCACCTCCTGGAGATCCTCCGTGACATTAAACAGCATCATCTGCAGCACGAGTAGGTTCTGCATTCTTTTCTGGAGTTTGGAAAGTTTTCCCCTTCTCTCTCTTGTCTTCTGAACACCTTTGAGGATAGAGAACCGCTTGATGTTCTCTTTGACAGTTTCCCATCAGTCTTCCGGACACTCAAAGAGGACTTACGAATCTCCAACCTGTGAAATCCGTCTTGAGTTCCTCAATATGTACTGGGACTAACAGTTCAACGTTCAGCTTCCACATTCCCTTGCCACTCCACTGTTTGTCCTGTAAGTTAGAGTTCTCCACAAGGAGGCAGTGGTCAAAGAGAAGCACCAGCTTGACATCAGTAGATCTGATTGAGAATGCTTGGGACAAAACAGGAAATCTATCCATGAGTAGATAAACCTGTCTGGCCGTGATACGTGTATCCATGATGCCCTGTGTCTACAAGGGTGCTGAAGATGTCATACAATATGGCATCTTTTACTGTTTGCATCAGAAATCTGGACATGGTGTCCAGTTTGATTACTGCACACACCTCCCCCCCCCTCCCCACCCCCCCCATCAGATCATCCATTTGCATAAATGATGCAGTTGAAGTCACTGGCCAGATATTGCAAGCAGGAGTGGGAGCTGCTGAAAGATGGCCAGCTGCTCACTCTTTACTGCTGGCTTATATACATTAATTAGTTTCAGGAGAGTGTGTATGTACAAAATGGCTACTATGACAAGGTGCCCACCCACCACTTAACTTCAGAGAAGTTGAAGTTGTTTCCTTGCAGATGAATACCCAGGTCAGAGGAATGACAATTATTACCCACTGACCAAATTGAAGGTCTGTGGGACCACATGCTTGGCCATTTCCTGTAGGTGCTGAGCTGTGGAATGCAATATGAATTTGGCCACACACGGCAAAATGAAAACAAATCGCATGATGATTTTTATAACAGCAATTTTCAACTCAGTTTTAAAAAATTTTTTAGATTACCATACTGTCCAACAGATTCAGTAAAATTCTCCCATAGTCTTGTCACTGGAAGAGCTCCTCTGCATCCCTGTTGTGTGGTTGAACTTCTGCACCCTCACAGGAAGGAGGTAGGTTTCCTGTTCCTCTTTGGGGGCATTGTCCCAATGAGGTGTCATCAGGGCAAAGGCTTGAATCCGCTTCCAAATCTGGAAGAGCTATTGACCTGCTCTACTCCTTGGTCAGTGCATTGCAGGCTCCTACTCACTCGGAGTTGTGGCATGGTTGGTACCCTTGGTTCCTGACAACAGGAGGTGAGGTTTTACCGTGCCCATCATGTTAACTGGCATTTCTGGTCAGGGAGTACTCATCTCCTTCCCGCCTTGGTACGTTAACTGTTTTTTTGTTTGTGGCCATCTTTTTGCACGTCGTCATAGTCAGACGAGCTGCTGATCTCTTCTGCCTCTTCTGTTTTGCTGTTTCTCCTCAGCACTTGCTACCCCTGGCTCCATCAATGCCTCCTCATCCATTGACTCCGAATTCTCAGGTGGTAGTTGGTCGTGTGGTTCCCCACTCTATTGTCCTCCTTCACTACTACTGCACCGCAAGACCTGTTTAAAGGTGGTTGTAATTTATTAACAATTGCTACGTTGTTAAAAGGGTCCTTACATTTTTAGTTAGTACACTTGACTACCTATAATAAGTGTAATGGATAATTAATTTGCAACTGTAGCAATTTAATGAAAACATTGGGATATTAAGCATGATATTCCTTCTTCTGGAAGTACAGAATTTGTGGTTATTCAGAATTTACAGGTTAACTGCTCCTTGCTACAATTGATTGGATTATTTGCATATTAATAAGGGTCTTCATCATTTAAACACCTTTTTTCAGTAAAATCTGGCTCATTCACAATTTGGACAAGGGCAACAAATCAGCAGACAAGGCCAAGGCTGTCTTCATCATTTGGATGATTTGAAAAAAGGTCCAGAAATATAAACCAATCCATTTGGACAGGTTTGTGATTTTATTACTTAGTGGACATTGATTGGCAATGGAAATGTATGTAATGAACAACTGTGTATTATAATAAAGATAGAAACTTGTTCTTCCGGGGCAGCCGGACTGGACATCAACAACAAGACTGCTGCTGCTGCTGCTGCTGTCTTTGGAGGGTGCGTCTCCAAATAGCATGCACACAAACTCACAAAACTTTTTACTGCAACCTTTCGACAGGTTCCACCTTTGCCCTGAACAGGACAATGTTGGACAGATTATCTGGGGAAGGAGCGTTTAGGATACACCCCTGTGTAGAACTCTAGGGAAAGTGTGGGGAGAGAGAGAAGGCAGGCAGTCAGTCATTTGGAGACGGTGCCAGGACATGCAGGTCCTGGGCTTCCTCCATCACCACTCCCTACCCACCTGACACCTGGAGAAAGAACATGTCATCTTCCGGCTCGGAACCTTCCATCCCCACGGTATCAAAGTGGATTTCACCAGTTTCCTCATTTCCTCTCCCAAAACCATATCCCATTTCCAACCTTCCATGCTGATGACGCGTCCATCTTCCTTCCCACCTATCCTCTCCACTCTCCTCTCCAACCTATTACCATTACCCCCACCTCCATCTACCTATCACACTCTCAGCTCCCTTCCCCCAGCCCTACCCCCTCCCCTTGGCTCACAGCCTCATTTCTGATGACAGGCTTTTGCCCAAAAAGTCGATTCCCCTGCTCCTTGGATGCTGCCTGAGCTGCTCTGCTTTTTCAGCACATTACTCTCGACTCTAATCTCCAGCATCTGCAGTCCTCACCTTCGTCTATTCTATCATGTTTTGTCAGGTCTACAGTTTTGATAAGGTGTTTCGAACACACATTGGTTTTGATCAGAAAATCTAGGTGAGTTCATGGTACAGGTCAATTAGGGAAATTCAGAAACAATTCTGAACATTGAAAACAGTATTAAGCAAGCAAAGCGACAATTATGAGATGAATTAATAAACAAAATGAAAGAGGTCACCGGCCTACTGAATTAGGGCTCTATAATTTTGCTACCAAGTGGATGAGTATTATAACATGTCCTATCTTGCGTGTTTTGCACTCCTTATGCACTTTACGCCGCCCTGTGTATGATTGTGTCTTTTAGGCTGTCCATGTAGCACCTTTGTCCTGGAGGAACGCTGTCTCATTTTTAACTGTATCAGTTCTGGATGTGGTAGAAATGACAAATAAAGCTATTCTTGACTCTTCATCATGCAAGGTGAATTTCCATATTGCTTAATACCCATATGTGAGTAAATAGTTTTTCTCATCAACCTGTTCAGACATGTTATGACACACCTCTGAAACAGGTAGGATTTAAACCTGGGCCTCATGATCCAGAGGCAGGGATTCTATCACTGAGCCATAAGAGCCCCCATATGTGGGAAAATAATAAATAGTACCACTTGAGCTTGTAATACAAGATGCATCTGACTGAACAGTCATCTCCTGGGATATGATTGCTGTGATTATGTTTATAAAATTCAAGTATAATTTATTTTTTGATCATCTAATCTGGCCTGCTAAATTCATTCAAATTATTTTCCCTTCAATCTCATCAATTTCTAGATTTAAGAATCACTTCTCAGATTTCATCCTAGTTTTCTTTCATTTATATTTTTTGAATAATCACCCAAACTGCTCTTGGGTTTTGGAACTAAGCTTTCATCTAATGTACTTCGTGTTAATTTTCTTTTCTTTCTTGGAGCCAGTTGTTTTATTTATTGTTTTCTTTCTCTGTCAATTCCAGGTTGATTCGCAACTGGTAACTTTGGTCTTTATTTGCTTTAACCTGACCCTAACTGAATGAATAAAATTGTGCTCCTACTTCTCAATTATTGTGTTTAAACCTTTCCCATTACAAAGGAACCTCGATTATCCAAATATCAATTATCCGAATATCGGATTATCCGAAGGAGATCTCGAGGTCCCGATAGAAACATTACATCAAAGACGTGTTTCCAACACTGATCGCGTCTTTTGTTTACAGTGATTAAACAGGCATCGTCTCCAAATGACTGACTGCCCACCCTCTTTCTTTCTTCACATACTTTCCCTGGAGTTCTACACAGGAGTGTATCCTAAACCCCCCCCGGCGGTGTGGGACAGGGGGCGGATGGGGGGCAGTGTTGGATGGGGAGACGGAGTTGAACAGGGGTGGGGGCTCACAAGGGGTGTGCTGCTGCCTCATCTCCTGAATGGGGAACAGACTTTAAAAACTCCGAGCCCCAAAGGAAAGGCATTTAATCAATTAACCGAATAATCAATTATCTGAATGAAATAGTGCCCGTCCATCTCGTTCGGATAATCAAGTTCCTCTGTATAAGCTTTTTTGAGTTGATTTCTTTTTACCCAGTGCTCTCCCGAAGTTTGTACTGTTCTATACAGTACTGAAGCCTTAAATCATAACTCAAAAAGGTCCACTATTTGAATTATTCATCTCCAGGAACAATGACATATTCCCTACAACACATTGTGCAAAATAATATAAATTGTGAGATAAAGATAATCTTTAAATATAGTTTTCTTCAGGATGGTCTAATTGTTTGGCAGATTCTCGGAACTCAAGTGGTAAATAATCCAAGTTGGAGCAATGAAAACCATAGGCCTGCTAAATCCTAAAGCATTCATTGCTGTAGACACACTTAGACCAGAGGCTGAAGAGGCATTAGAAAGGATTGAGGGGAAACAAGCAGATTTCATTTTTCACCAAACATCAACTTTAATAAATTCTGGGTCCTGTATATTTAGGGTTCAACCACATCTTCTAATATATTGCACTGACTTAAACCTAGTGATTATCATGTCAAGTGATGATTATTATTGAAAAGTAGATCCACTGAAGAAAAATGTTGTTGCTTGATTTGGATTAAAAAGGAATTTTAAATAATTGAGTATTGTATGGCTGATCATATAGAGTCATAGAATCACAGAGTCGGAAACAGATCCTTTGGTCCAAACAGTCATGCTGAACATAATCCCAAACTAAACTAGTCCCACAAGGCCTGCTTCTGGCCCATATCCCTCCAAACCTTTCCTATTCATATACTTATCCAAATGTCATTTAAACGTTGTAATTGTACTCATATCCAGCACTTCCTCAGGAAGTTCATTCCAGATGTGAACCATCCTCTATGTAAAAAATTTACCCCACATATCTTTTTAAATCTCTCTCCTCTCACTCTAAAAATATGCCCCCAGCCTTGAAATCCGCCATCCTAGGGAAAAGACAACTATCATTAACCTTTAAGAATAGCACTTCTGAAACCATCAGGTCAACACAGACATTGTTGGCTCAAGTAAGGTACTAGTAACATAATAGCCTATAGAAAGATTAAAATTCATTGGTTGAATCCACAGGGAGAAGCTTGGCAACTCAACAGGTGCTAACTTTTGGGTAAGATTAATGCACTTAGGATATTGATCATTTGTTTATTTGTCTGCATGTTAGTTTTTTTTCTACATTCAATTTGCAATTGATAAGATCCCTGTCCACTTCTAAATTAAAAGTCTGTTTTATGCAACATTTCTGCTCTTGTATCTTTATCTCTTTGTGTTTAATCCAAGTGGATTCACATTTTGAAGGAATTGGGAATATGGAATGGCGTTTTTACAGGGGGCAGGGTGGGAGGAGGTGTAGTCTAGGTAGCTGTGGGAGTTTTTGAAGGAATTGGGAATATGGGATGGCATTTTTACAGGGGGCAGGGTGGGAGGAGGTGTAGTCTAGGTAGCTGTGGGAGTCTTCGAAGGAATTGGGAATATGGGATGGCGTTTTTACAGGGGGCATTCGAAAGAATTGGGAATATGGGATGGCATTTTTACAGGGGTCATTCGAAGGAATTGGGAATATGGGATGGTGTTTTTACAGGGGGCATTCGAAGGAATTGGGAATATGGGATGGTGTTTTTACCAAGTGTCTACTTCTCTGATATTGACTGCAAATTAATACATAATTACACAAATCTGTACTCCAATTGCTGAACTGAATGCATTATCTTTTCTTTTTATTGGATCAGTTACTACTTCGATATATAGTTACATGGCATAGTACACTGTGTTACTCGCATCAAATCACCCTATGTGTGTGTATGTAAATATGTGTAGTAAGTATGCATGATGTTGCATTATTCCACAATAATTTCACAGGTCACTGAATTTCTAAATTTGTAATTTGTGTACTCTGTTTACCACCATGCATTTATGTATGTATACTTAGATTGATTTTTAATGATAATTTATTTAAAATATCTCCCTGTGTTATGAAATAATCATCCATGTGAATCTAATTCATGGTATTTGTAACAATGTAGTTGCAGATTCTTGCTAGTAGGTGCCTCCGTGAAATAAGTTTTTGAAGTCTTCTCCCAACTTCATTGTCAGACACTGTATACCATTAAAATAATTAACTCACAGAGCAACTCTACAGACTATTCATGAAGGTAACCGCATGCATCAGCATAGCATTTGTTATGACTAGGTAGGGAGAAGTGAATTGGCTCCCCTCTTTTTGGTTGGCTGCAACAAAAATCTAATGAAATTTTTAGCAGATGACTATATCTCACTTCGATAAAAGTATGGTTAACTTGTTTACCAGAAACAATTAAGAAATCAATTACAAGATTTTCCTAAATAAAAGGAAAAGCAATTTTATTACTTGCTAATCCCAAGAAAAACAACAAAACTGCAACATAAAACACAAGCAAAAACATGGGTATTAAGTTTAATAGGGGATAATGTGAAGTACAAAAAGGGAAAATAAAAGAATATGCTTTGCAAAGTCCAGTTTAGGGTATTCTTAAGGTAATAGGTTTTAACCTGAGATCACACTTCGCTGCGGATATCCTAGATTAATGGCAACCATGCATATTGTAATTCTCTTTAAGATCTCAGTGAGCAGATATTTCTGTCCAATTTGCATTATCATCAGGTGCTTTGTTTTTTGAGAAACTGAGAGAAAGCAGGGACAGAGACACGGAAAGAATGTTGTTGTAAATTATCTAACAGTTCTGCCAGAATCAAAACTTTAAAAATAGAACTGGTTTATGTACTCTAATGTCAGAGCTCCATGTTTTCAGGTGCTTAATTGCAGGTGATTTATTTTATCTCCAAGACATAGTTGATTGGTTTCTCTTCCTTTAGAAACATGTTTACTGCAGTTCATACTGCTTGTGGTTTATTGTTGATTTCATGTAATTGTCCCAGCATGTGCCGGGGGCATAGCTTTAAATTGATAGATAAACGATAGATGTCAGAGGTAGTTTCTTTACTCAGAGCGGAATAAAGGGCGTGGAAAGCACTGCCTGCAATAGTAGTAGACTTGTCAACTTTAAGGGCATTTAATTTGTCATTGGATAGTCATATGGACAAAAATGGAATTGTGTAGGTTGGATGGGCTTCAGATTGGTTTCACTGGTCGGCGCAATATCGAGGGCCAAAGGGCCTGTACAGTGCTGTATGTTCTATGTTCTATGTGGTCAGATAGTCATCACTGTGGCCATTATTAAATTATGATTTTCCTATTTGAAACCATTTCAATCCATGAAGGTTGTCGGTATTAAAATAGGTGATGTAATTAGAAAATTGATTCATATGTTATCAATATCATGACATGCTTTTACATTGAGGCAAAAGTGAGGACTGCAGATGCTGGAAACCAGACTGGTGCTGGAAAAGCATAGCAGGTCAGGCAGCATCCGAGGAGCAGGAAAATCGCGTTTCGGGCAAAAGCCCTTCATCAGGAATGAGGGAGGGGCAAGTAGCAAAGAGTACAGTAGTGAATGGGGGTGGGGATGGAGGTAATAGGTCAGAGGGGAGGGTGGGGGAAGGTAGCAAAGAGTACATTGGATGAATGGGGTGGGGATGAAGGTGATAGGTCAGAGGGGAGGGTGGAGCGAAGAGGTGGGGAGGGAGATTGGCAGGTAGGACAGGTCACGAGAACAGTGCTGAGCTGAAAGGTTGGAACTAGAGTAAGGTAGGAGGAGGGGAAATGAGGAAACTGGTGAAGTCCACATTGATGCCCTGGGGTTGAAGTGTTCCAAGGCGGAAGATGAGGCGTTCTTCCTCCAGGCATCGGGTGGTGAGGGAGCGATGGTGGAGGAGGCCCAGGACCTGCATGTCCTCAGCAGAATGGGAGGGGGAGTTGAAATGTCGCGCCACGGGGCGGTGGGGTTGATTGGTGCGGGTGTCCCAGAGATGTTCCCTCAAGTGCTGCGAGGAGGCATCCAGTCTCCCCAATGTAAAAGAGACCGCATCGGGAACAGCGGATACAATAAATGACATTGGTGGATGTGCAGGTGAAACTTTGGTGGATGTGGAAGGCTCCTTTGGGGCCTTGGATAGTGGTGAGGGTGGAAGTGTGGGTGCAGGTTTTGCAATTCCTGCAATGCTACCTTCCCCCACCCTTCTCTCTGACCTATCACCTCCATCCCCACCCCCATTCACCTTCTCCCCATGCTTTTACATTGAGCAAATCGTAATGTACTTCATGGTGGTGTGGTCAGAAATAAATGGATTTTGAATGTACTTGAAAAGGGGATTTTACAGGAGAAGTTAAACTGATAAGATGACCCTAAAACTGAGAGTTGAAGGCAACTAAAGTTCACATCGGACAGATAAAGATGGAAATGTGGTAACAGGTTGAGGATAAAAGCACCCAGTCTTAACACAAATTGGAGAGAAATGTCCAATGATCAAGAACTCAAAGAGATATGCAATATTCAATTAACCACAAAATGCAAATTCCAGAAACAGAGTATTTGATGAAGTAAGGATATGAGATTTTTAGATATTTCAGATATAGGAAGGGCAAAATCTTCATTTAAACACGAAGATCTGAATGTAAAGTTGTAGGCTGTTCGTAATGGACAAGTATGAATGAGCAGCACTTAGTGTGAGATATTTTGGTACAGTGTGTTATTGGGCTTGGAAGTGCTCTACCTTGGCATAGAGGCATGAGGGGCTAAGTGGAGAGTTTGGTGATTTAACTTAGTATAGGGAAGCATGAGTAACCATGCAGGATGTTTAGTGATTATTACCCTGCAAGGTGGCATGAGGAGGACTTATCTTTCAGAAGTTTCCCTTATGCAGAGGGACTATCTCTATTGTTCATGCCACCTATGATTTGCTGTCAACCACACTCTTTAAAAATCTGGTCATGCCCAAAAGGAAAAACTGCAGTAAGACTTGATGCCAAAACAGAAACTATTGGAGAAACTCAGAAGTTCTGGCAGCATCTGTGAAGAGAAAGCTGAAGTCATTGCAGGAATTGAAACATTAACTCTGCTTTTTTGTCACAGATGCTGTCAGAACTACGGAGTTTCTCCAGCAATTTCTGTTCTTGTTTTGGCTGTTCAGCATCAGAAATCCTTGTTTTAATTTTGTGAATGACGCATACTGATCCGACTTGTTTTCTATACCTCAGAACAGCGCTCCAGCATGATCAGTATATTAATTTCCAAGTATTACCTTTTTTAACTGTACTTTTTTTTTGGGTTTAAGAATCAATGGAGGAATGTTTCATGCCAACTCTGCATCGGAGCTTGCCAGGCTAGGAGTGATAGGTGCAGTCTCAGGATCTGAATCAGCATGTCCCAAGGGTCCTGTAAACTGGGCAAGTTTGTTAACTATTAAAAAAAACAGAACTTAATGTCGTATAGAACAGTTTATATACCTAAGGGACAAAGCTAAAGAGGCAAAAGACAACATAAATCTGAAAGAAATAAAATACAGACATGCAAAAAAAAAACACATTGAGTGGAAGAGTTTGTGGGAACAGCAAAGAGTGGCAAAACCAATTTGTAAGATTTACAAAATATAAGTATGAAAAGAAATTTGTGAGGGATATCAACACCAGTACTGAAAACAAAAAAAAAATGCTGGAGATCACAGGTCTGGCAGCATCCAAGAGAGAAAGCAAGGTAACATTTTGAGTCTATATGACTCTTCATCAGAGCTGATGTGAAGTGTAGAGGGGACAACATTTATGCAATAGTTGGAAGGGAGGGGGTGGGTTGCTAAGGCAGAAATGGGGTTGAGTAATCGGAATGTGAGAATGTCAGAATAAAGGTATGTTGCCTACCAGAATGGAAAGAACAGACAGTCCACACCTAAAGAGTGGGGCGCAGGGAGAGGACATGGTGACAGATAATGTAACAACTAAAGCTAACAGAAAGGGATGGAATGGAAGAGGGTTCAGAATCTGCAGCTGTTGAACATTAAGTACACAAGATTGTAAAATTCAGTTTGGCAGTTAGAAACACCAGGGTTTGGCCATTCTCACATTCCGATCACTTAATCTACACTATTAACACCCTTTTTTCCCCAGCACTGCATCCCTCCTTCCACTATTGCCTAAATGCTGCTCCCTCCACATTTCACTTCAACTCTGATGAAGAATCATCTAGACTTGAAACTTTAGTTTGCTGTCCCTCCATGAATGCTGCCTGACCCACTGTGATCTCCAGCAATTTTTGTTTTCAGTACAGATTCATGCATCTGCAGTAATTTGCTTCTACTAAAACCATTACTTTTTAAAATCACTTGTGTTATGTAAAAGAGTGTGTAAGTAAAATAGCAGGAATGAAGAAAATAATAAACAAAAAATGAAATAACTCCACAGAGGCCAATATCCCATCACCTAGTCACTCTGCACTTGCACATGGACAGCCCTCGACACTGATCCAGCTCCCTCAGAGCCAGCTGTCAGAATGAACAGGATGTGTGACACTCCTGCTAATCTGGTCCAATCAGGGAACTCATATTCTATGAGGATCACCTGGTTGATCTCATTGCAATCACTACACCAGATAGTTTTCATCCCAGGGTTTCACAAAAATATTTCTCGCATAATATTTTGAAGAGTAGGTCTGACATGATGGACTGAATGTCTGCTTTCAGTGCTTTAACAATTCTCTGATTCTGTGAAATAGGTGAGAATATTGTAAATGGCCCACAATAGATTTCTAAACTTCTCTCAATTCAATTTCTAATCCTTTAGATCAATACTTACCAATATTTCTTTACCTCCGTGAGCTCAATTTAAGGCCTGAATTTTTTGTGACTATTCAGTAATAACTGTTGGTGTTGGAGGATAGATGTACAGTTGTCATAACTTGGTCAGAACTCCACAGCTGCTAATCTGCATTGGAGCTCATGATCCCAGTATTTCAGCTTGTAACCCCATTTTGGGAAGTCCTGTGTTAGATTGCAAAATTAGATGTGTGAGAGAGAGAAACAGAGAACTACAGATCAATTAGCGTAAATATGTTGCCTTACAATTATTAGAGTAAGCTGTTTAAGATAAAGTGACTGAACACCTTGAAACTTTTCAGCTGATTGAGCAGAGTCAGAATGGATTTATAAAGGATATGTTATGCCTGATGAACCATTAATTTTCGAAGGGGTGACTAATATAGTGGATAAGAAATATCTATTGAAAGAAAATATTATTTTGTTATTTTGTTGATATGGATATCAAGAAAGCATTTCACAAAGGACCGTTAGTGAAAGGTGAAGCTTATGGAATTGACCTGGTAGAAAATTGGCTGAGAAGCTTGATAGAAGGAATAATGGCCAGGAAATCTAATAAACTGAAGTTAACTGGTGGTATCCACAACGATCTGTATTGGGCTGTCAGCTGTTCACCATAGTCATCAAAAACTTGTTTGGTGGTATAGAATGCCACAATCCCAAGTTTACAGTTGATACAAAATAGGTGAAAGCAAGGACTGCAGATGCTGGAGATCAGAGTTGAATGTGTGGCACTGGAAAAGCACAGCAAGTCCGGCAGTATCCAAGGAGCAGGAGAATTGATGTTTCGGAAGTAAGCCCTTCATCAGAAAATTCAATATAAAAATAGATGGTATAGTAGGTAGTGTAGATGAAAGTTCCAAATTACTAAAGTAGACTAATACATTAAGTGAATAGGCAAAAATATGGCAAGTGGATTTCAAGTAGGCAATCAGAAACCATCTATTGTTTTTCTGAACATAATTAGATTAGAATCTCTACAGTGTGGAAACAGGCCCTTCGGCTCAACAAGACCACACTAACCCTCCAAAGAGTAACCCACCCAGACCCATTCCCTTACTCTATAGTTATCCCTGACTAATGCACCGAAACTACACATCCCTGAATGTTATGGGCAATTCAGTGTGGCCAATTCACCTAACCTGCACATCTTTGGATTGTGGGAAGAAACCGGAGCACCCAGATGAAACCCACGCAGACACAGGGAGAATGTGCAAACTCCACACAGAGGCTGGAATCGAACCTGGGTCCTTGGCGCTGTGAGGCAGCAGTGCTAACTACTGAGCCACCATGCAAAATTGACCGTTGGAGGTATAAAGAGATTTGTGCATTAATAAACAGGGGAAAAAAACTCATAAAGGTTGATGGAATGTTGGCACATATAGAATACAAGACAGTTGAAGTTGTTATATGATGCAAGTCCTGCTTATATCATACCTGGAGTACTGTGAGCAGATCAGGACAACATAGCTTTCAAAGGTTAAATTGGTCTTGTAGGAACAGGACTATAGGTCTACTAGAATGATATCCACACTTCAAGGGTTAATTTATGAGGAGAGACTACACAAGTTAATATTGTATTCCCTCAAATTCAAGAAATTAAGACTAAGGTGAAATTGTGTCTGAGAAATCCATTAGAATTCTTCGAGGAGACAACAAGCAAGATAGATAAAGGAGAAACAATGGATGTAATATATTTAGATTTTCAGAAGTGTTTCATAATGCACTATATATTAGGCTGCTCAAGAGGATTAGAGCCCATGGTGTTGGCAGTAGCATATTGGTATGGATATAGGATTGAAAAGTGAGTGGGACAAGGGGAGCATTTTCAGGATGGAAACCTCTAACTAGAGGTGTACCACAGGCATCAGTCATGGAGCCACAATTATTTACAATATATAGTAATGAGGAAACTGAATGTACTATAGCCAAGATTGTGGATGACATTAAAATAGGTAGGAAGGCAAGTGATGAGGATGCACTGGGATGAAGACAGGTGAAGCAAGTGGGCAAAAACTTGGGCAGACAGAATGTGTTAGTAGGTGAGGTTATGCACTTTGGCAGGAAATGTTGTGGAGCTGAATATTATTTGAATGGAGACAGACTGCCAAAAGTTATGGAACTGAGGGATTTGGGAGTCTTCATCCATGAATCACAAAACGCTAACATCTAAATTCAATGGTTAATAGGGAAGGAAAATAGAATGTCGGCCTTTATTCTAAAGGGGATGGAGCATTGAAGTAGGGAATGTTTGCTAAAACTATATAAGGCATTTGTTACACCACAGCTGGAATAGTCAACAGTTATCTACATAAAGATATAGTGGCATTGGAGGCAATTCAGGGAAGGCTCTCTGGACTGATACCAGGTATGGAGCGATTGTTTTATGAGGAGAGATTGAGTAGGGTGGGCCTGTACTTGTTGGAATGTAGAAGAATGAATGGCAACCTTATTGAGTTTATAAGATTCTTAGGGGACTTTACAGTGTAGATGAGGAAGGGTTGTTTGCTCTTATAAGAGAGTCTAGGACAGGAGTGCATAATCTTAGAAAAAGATGATACACATTTAAAACAGAGAACAGGAAGAATTTATTCTCTCAGTGTGTAGTGAATTGTAATTCTTTACTGTGGAGGCCATTGAGGCTGGGTCATTAAGCATATTCGAGATTTTTAATTAGTAAGGGAGTCAAGGGTTATGGGGAAAAGGCAGGAGAATGGACTTCAGGATAATGAAATCAATCACGATATAATTGGCAGAATTGGTTTGATAGGCTGAATGGTTTACATGCGCTCTTGCATCTTATTGTTTTATGATTGATTGAAATTTTCAAAATATTACAGTGACGATATAATCTATTTCTACCTGTTAGAGAGTATAGGATCAAGGGGTTCACCTGAAACGAATCTGATCTTTCAGGAGTGCAGGAGGTGGTAGAAATCTCTCCCTCGCAAATGACAATTGTTGCTCCGCCAATTGTTAGTTTAAAATCTGAGGCTGACATATTTTTGTTAACAGATTATGCGGGTTAAAGGTGGACATTGGAAGATTCTAGTGGCAATGTCCTTGAATAGTGCAAAAAGTGGCTCAATGGCCTCGGCTTGCTTGCAAACGTACACTGTGTATGTATCAGTTTACCTGTGTGATGGAGGCATGCAAGCATTTGCATGATGGTTTTGTAATGTGAAGAGTGAATATTTAGGTGTAGCATGTAAATATGCAATGTGCACGTTGCAAGCGTAGTGTTCCGAGCGCATTCAATGCAGCTCACACATTATTTCCAGGCTTGTGCTTGCTCGCTCTCACCCCTCACACCCCTCCCCCACACCCGCACACCCCTCCCCCACACCCGCGGATGAGAGCGAGGCGGATTGACGTCAGCGGCGCGGCTGCCTTCCGGTGGAGGTGACAGTGACTGAGGAAACTCGTCCTGTTGCGGCCACTTCCAACAGGGCCCCCGCTCCTACGGACAGCTTCGCCCTCGGCTCAGCCCATCACCCCTGGGATCGGTGGCAAAGACAAACCCACCGCCACCCCGCCTGCTGTTGTTTTATTTAAGGGGAACGGGGAGTTGTGGGGAGGGTGGGTGGTGTGGATTGGAGGAGAAGGTGGCGAGTGGTTGCTCGGCGCCGAGTTCACTCGCTGTCGATCGTTCCTCAGGCTTTTGAAGCGTTAACTGGGTGGTTAAGATGGCGGCCGTGGGGAGCGGGGAAGAAGAGCGCAGCCTGCGAGAGTGTGAGCAGTATGTCCACAAACACAACATCCAGCAGGTCCTTAAGGACTGCATCGTTCAGCTCTGCATCGCCAGGCCCGAGAAACCCATCACCTACCTCAGGGAATACTTCGAGAAACTCGAGAAAGTGAGTTGAGACGGCAGTAGGTTTCATTTTCTTTAAAACAAAAATGGGGCGAGTGGCCTTGTTTATTTTTTGGTGGAGGGGGGTGTTGAGGATTAAAAGGCAGTTGAACTTTGAATTTTGCTTCGTGTAACATCAAGCTTCTGTCGTGGGGTGCTTGATGGCGAACGTGGCAGGCCGACGCTTTAATGCCGACCTAAAGAGAGTGGTTGGCGACAAAAAAAAACCTCTGGGTCATGTTCTTACATACATTACTAAGCAGTTAACGGACCAGAGACAAAGGCAAAGCAATCGTTAAGGTGTTTGTTAGTGAGCTGTTTGATTGTTAACAGCGTTGTAGGCATGGTGAAAAAAATCACGAAGGTGAGTAACCGCACGTTTAAAAAGATTAATATTAAAAGTCCTTTGTTTTTTTCCGGACAGAAATCACCTGTTTACCTAGGCACAAAAGTATTGGGACATTCTGGGTAATCAGTTTCGTATGATCTATCTTCATGGCTACAGCTTTGCTCCAAATATTAGTGGCACCTAGTCGAGAGACATTGGTGACTGCAACATTGACGTCAGAACTTTTTTAACTCGTGAGTTAGTAGTAACGTTAAATCGCTTTGCATCATCTTGTGATTTACCAGATTTGAATGAAGTAATTGAGCATGTATAATCTTGTCTATCCAGTGAATTTCTTCCTTTACGTTTTCTTCTGTTCCCTCTTCTCCTCTGTCCACTAACGCAATGTACCTCTGAGCTTTCAATTTAATTTCACATTTATATATTGCCTCCTTGTCATCTGATTATGACTGGATTGTACTTGATTCATGATTCTTCAATGACAAGATAGTGATGCAAAATATGTAAACCAGTCTTGATGTTCAATTAGTTATTCACCAAAGGTTTCTCTGAAACCTTTCCACCATCTATGCCACTTACCAGGTGTTCTATTAAGTACTCTGCACATGTTTAGATGAATGCACCTCCAAAACACTTGAACCTCAATGCTATATGAAACAACCCATTGCCATTGTAAACATTCACCCCTTCTTTACAGCCTTTGTGATCTGTACCTTCAGATGCATGGCAACCTGCAAGTTCTACTCTAAATCGTGCTTCATTCTGACTTGGAAGTTTACCAGTCTTTCTTCTTCGTCACTGGGTCAAAATCTTAAAACTTGGTACATGTGGTAATATTGTTGTTATATGGACTATAATGGTATGTTGTTTCTTAAAGATGGCACAAACAGTCATTTAGTTGGCTATGGATGGCAGAAGCTTTGCATAATTTGTGAAAGTAGTTTTTCTTCAAAAGTAAGGAAGAACTCATCAAATAAGTTGCCTCACAGCGCCAGGTCCCAGGTTCGGTTCCAGCCTATGTGCAAACTCCACACAGACAGTGGCCGTTCTTCCTGTGTCTGCGTGGGTGTCTTCCAGATGCTCTGGTTTCCTTCCACAATCCAGAGATGTACAAGTCAGGTGAATTGGCCGTACTAAATTGTCCATAGTGTTAGGTACATTAGTCGGGTAGGTAAGGGGTAGGGGAATGGGTCTGGGTGGGTTACTCTTTGGAGTGTCATTGTGGACTTGTTGGGCCAAATGGCCTGCTTCTGTACTGTAGGGAGTCTAAACTTTTATTTTAAAAAACAGTGGGCTTCTTTGTTTACATCGTGCACAATATTGGCAATGTTTTGCAAGAATTAAAGCTTAGAGTGAAGGGAATGAAATTCTGAAGTCTCTTAAAGTTTGCTTGTACAACATCCCAGTAAAATTTCAATTACATGTAGAAAATTCTGTAAAATATTGCTGGTCAATAAAACTTGTTTGCTGTTTAAAATATCATCTTTTTTTCAATTAACAGGGAAATATTTATATTTCATTAGGTTTAGATTTATATTTTGTTTTACTTTGGAGTTCTAGACGAGCACCATCAAAATCAAACAATGACAAAATTTATACATGACTTGTAAACTGTAATAGTGTGATTGTCGTGTATACAGTATTGAGCTGATTTTACTAAAAGTTCAGATTACATCAGTTCTAACATTGCTTAGTCATTTACCTGTTTTACATTTGTATGAGATGCCATACAAATCTCCACGGATGGGGATTTGACTAAATTGGCAATGATTTGCTTATTGATCTATTTAACAAAATTAATACCAATTCTGACTGTCTTTTTAATGAATATATTGTTTGCAAATAAGTTGGCTGATTACAAAGTCGAGGAGCAGGAAACTCGACGCTTCAGGCAAAAGCCCTTCATTGCTGATGAAGGGCTTTTCCCCGAAATGTTGATTTTCCTGCTCCTCGGATGCTGCCTGACCTGCTGTGCTTTTCCAGCACCACTCTAATCTAGACTCTGGTTTCCAGCATCTGCAGTCCTTGTTTTTACATACCTGATTACAGAGTTGGTCAAATTTGTCAAAAAAACCTGGGAATTATTAGAATTATTTGCAGAAAGTTAGCATTACAAAACCTCAATTATTTAAAATTCAGTCAAATTTGGGGCATTTTAAAGGAATAAGCTCTTTATTCAATAATTAAACAAAATCACTGGGGAATCTTCAGAAACTTCCATTTTGAGTATGTAACTAGCAGCACCAACTAAGTCCAGTTCAGTGGAATGGGCACCATAAGCAATTACAGAGGTTGGCTTACCAACCTAGCCTGACCAACTTTGAACATTATAGCTCCAAAGGACACGATTGTAGCAAAACGAGCAATGAGGTTGTTTTCTGAAGATTTGAACTGAGTCATGACGGAAAGCCTTGTGTATTGTTTATTTGTATCAGCAAAAGAATATTTTTTTTGGCATACTCTGATTATTTTTTGATAACAGCATTTTGACAGCAGTTGACGATTTGAAGGACCAGTGAAGATAAGTCAAGGTGATGATTTAAAAACTGAATTACTTCAGAATTACACAACTGGAAGTTTGTAAAATAAATTGTTGCAGAGGAGTGACTGTTGAACTGGGCATCTGTTGCTAGTTAGAAGACAAATCCTAAGTGTAGGTGCTTTTTTTTTAAAAAAAAATGTGTTCATAGAATGTGGGTGTCATTAGCTACTCATGCGTTTATTAACCATCTCAAATTGCCCTTGAGAAAATCATGATAAGCTGACTTCTAGTCCATTCCCTGCAGAGACACCCACGATGCTGTAAGGGAATTGTATTTTGACCTAGTGAGAATGAAGGAATGAATGGTGATACAGTTTCAGGTCCATATGGTGAGTGCCTCGGAAGGGAACTTGCATTAATCTGCTGCCCCAGTCCTCCAAGGTGGTGGAGGTCATTGGTTTGGATTCTGCTGTGGAGGAGACTTGGTGAGTTACTGCGTTACATATTATAATTAATAAGGGAGAGGCTATGGTGTAGTGGTATTAAGCCAGAAACTCACCCGATGATCTAGGGCTCTCAGTTCGAATTCTGCCATGGCAGATAATGGAGTTTGAATTCATTAAAAGATAAAGTCTGGAATTAAGAATCTAATGATGACCATGAAATTAATTGTCTTTCTAACTTCCTTCAGGAAAGTCAAATTGCCATCCTCACCGAATTTGGCCTACGTGTAACTCAAGGCCAATAGCAATGTGGTGAACTCTTAACTGCCTTCTGAAATGGTCTAGCAAGCCACTCAATTGTACACTGCTGCTTCTGTCATGAATGAATTTTGGTACCAATCAATTGGGCTTCTTTATTCCATCAAACTCCTTATCAACAGTGGTCAGACTTCAGGGAGACAGATTGAGTTATTGTGGAGTTCTGAGTCTCTGGTTCTTGTAGCTGCGTTCTTTATAAAGGCTGTTTGAGAATGTTGAAAGTGGGGGATTCTGAACATGAAGAGACATCCTGTTTGAGATGGTAATTGCCTGATGCTTGTGTGACCCAAACGTTAGTTACTGCATATCAGCCAAAGCCTTAATGTTGTCCATGACCTGCTGCTTCCGGACACGGACTGCTTCACTTTATGAATGGTGCTGAACGTTTATGAGAAAGCACCACCTTCATCAACTTACAGAGAGAATGTTAGGTTCTTTTCTTGAGGTTTCACACAAGAGATGCAATTCACACACACCGACTTCTGCAAACAGTTAAAGTTTATTAAAGCTTGTACAAGCTCGGTGACCCTTCTGATACTCCTTGCAGGCATGCAAAGTTGAGTCCGAAGAGAGACTCTGAACAAAGAAAACACATTCCTCCCCCCCCCCCCCCCCCCCCCCCAAAACCCCTGTTACCCCAAGTATAATGGTAAGATGATCTGGTAATACATATGCAAATGCCCTAACCCTGGGGAATCGTTATGCAGACGATTTCCTGACTCAGTGATTCCCCAAGACAACGTAGGTGTGATGTGTCCGAGTTTCAGAGTGGCCCTGCAAATTAATTCTGGCTCTGTTTCCTCAGACAATGTAGGTGCGAAAGGCTTCAGCATCAGGGATGATCACGCACGTGAACCAAATTGGCTGGTGGATGGCTGTGAAAGTATTTCTGAATGGAAGAGATTAACTGATAGTTTAATTTGTTAATAGTAGGGGGAGTAGTAGCAAATGACTGTCTAATTGGAGTTAGAGTCCGCATTCCTGCATGAATGGCATCTCTACCCACTCCAGAATGTTCAGTCAGTGCGGTTTAACCCTTTAATATTACATTAATGTCCAGAGAGATATTCCAATTTAATCTTTAACATTACAAGAAGATCACTGAAGTAGCTGAAGATGATTGAGGCTAGGTTACTACACTGAGATGCTGCTGCAGTAATGATGGGCTGAGGTGATTGATCTTCAACAAACGTGACCACATTCCGTTACGCTAGGTGTGACTCCCATTTTGCAAGACTTCATATTGCTGTCGTTAGTCAAATGCTGCCTTGTTACACTCCTGCTCAAGTTCAGTTTTTGTCCATGTTTAGACCAAGGCTCTAGTGAGGTCAAATGCTGATTAACCCTGAGTTTGCGTTCTGCCAGGGCTAATTAGCAAATAATTCCGTTGCAAGTATTGGTTCAAAGCACTGTTGCCAACTCCAATCACTTCACTGAAAGTAGACTGGAGTGGTGATTGACTGGGTTTGTCTTGTCCTGTTTTATGTGCACAGCACGCATCTAGTTAGCTTTCCATGCTGCTGGGCTGATGCCATCATTGTAATTGTACTGCAGCAGTTGGTTAGGGATGTAGTTGGTTCTGGAGCATGTAGCAGTACTGATGTTAGAATGATGGTAGGGCTTTTTATCTATCTGATGTCTTCAGCCATTTCATCATATCACATGGAGTGAATCTAGTTAAAGGCTGGTATCTGATTTTTGGGATCTCAATGAAACTGAAATAGATTATCATGTGCACTGAAGGTGGATGTAAATTCTTCAGCTTTGTATTTTGCACTGATGTGATGGGGCTGCTCATTTGAAGAGGATGGTGTTATTTGTACAACCTCCCTCCTCTCCACCTGTTAATTATTTAATTGTTCTCTGCCATTTTTAACTGGATATGCAGCACTGCAGAGCACAGATCTGACCTGTCAAATGTGGAATTGTTTAGTCCTGTTTAATACATGCTATTTATATTGCTGGCTGTAGATGTAGTACTAGTAATGCGGTGTTATTGAAAGGGATAACACAAACTACAGACCAGTCAGTGTAACATTTCTGATAAGAAATATATTGGGAAAAGGTCTGTGGGTTTATTAAAATCTGTGCTTAAACTGGTACAGATTAATCAAGCAATGGTCAATGTGGAATTATTCAAGGGAGGTTGTCTAACTTGATTTGACTTTGACAGTATCATTAGGGGGATTGATGAGAGTGGTGAAATTGATACAGCCTACCTGGATTTTATCAAGTTGTAAGTGCCAAACTGATCCAAAAGTAAAAGCCTTGGGATTGAAGGAAAGTTGCAAGTTAGATCTAAAATTGATGCAATGGCAAGGCACAACGTGATTGGATTGGAAGGTATTCTACAGGGCTCAGTGTTGGGTTCTTTGCTTCTTGTGATATATTGCAATAATTTAGCAAAGTGTACAGGAGATGTGATTAAATATACAGACAGAAAAAAAGTTATAGAACTGGCTTGAAGGTAGAAGACCGAGGGTGATGGTGGATTGTTGCTTTTGAGACTAGAGGCCTGTGACCAGTGGTGTGCCACAAGGATCGGTGCTGTGTCCACTGCTTTTCACCATTTATATAAATGATTTGGTTGTGAGCATAGGAGGTATGGTTAATAAGTTTGTAGATGACACCAAAATTGGAGGTGCAGTGGACAGCGAAGAACGTTAGCTCTGAGTACAACAGGATCTTGATCAGATGGGCCAATGGGCTGAGGAGTATGCAGATAGAGTTTAATTTAGATAAATGCGAAGTGCATTTTGGAAAAGCAAATCAGAACAGGGCTTATACACTTAATGGTAAAGTCCTGGAGTGCAGGTTCATAGTTCCTTGAAAGTAGAGTTGTAGGTAGACAGGGTAGTGGAGAAGGTGTTTAGTATGCTTTCCTTTGGTAGCAATTAGTATAGAAGTTGGGAGGTCATGTTGCAGCTGCACAGGACATTGGTTAGGCCAGTTTTGGAATATTACGTGCAGTTCTGGTCTCCTTCCTATGGGAAGGATGCTGTGAAACTTCAGTCAGGATTTAGAAGGATTTTGCCAGCATTGGAGGGTTTGAGCTATAGGGAGAGGCTAAATAGGCTAAGGCTGTTTTCCCTGAAGCATTAGGGGCTGAGGGGTGACCTTAGAGGTTTATAAAATCATGAGGGGCATGGATAGGATAATTAGACACGGTCTTTTCCTTGTGGTCGGGGAGTCCGGAACTAGAGGGCATAGGTTTAGGGTGAGAGGAAAACTATAAAAGGGACCTAAAGGGGCATCGTTTTTCATGTAGAGGATGGTGGACGTATGGAATGAACTGCCAGAGGAAGTGGTCGAGGCTGGTACAATTACAGCATTTAAAAGGCATCTGAAGGGTATATGAATAGGAAGGATTTAGAGGGTTATAGATAGAACATAGAACAATACAGCACAGAACAGGCCCTTCGGCCCACGATGTTGTGCCGAACATTTGTCCTAGCTTAAGCACCCATCCATGCACCTATCCAATTGCCGCTTAAAGGTCCCCAAAGGTTCTGACTCTACCACTCCCACAGGCAGCGCATTCCATGCCCTCACCACTCTCTGGGTAAAGAACCCACCCCTGACATCTCCCCTATACCTTCCACCCTTCACCTTAAATTTATGTCCCCTTGTAACACTCTGTTGTACCCGGGTGTTTTAAAAAATTCTCAAGGTCAAGGACCAGGCTCGCAGGAAAGTAGTCTGACACAGAACAAATCTTCTCTGCACCCTCTCCAGAGCTTCCACATCTTTCCTAAAGTGAGGCGACCAGAACTGCACACAGTATTCCAACTGTGGCCTAACCAAAGTCCTGTACAGCTGCTACATCACTTCACGACTCTTGAATTCAATCCCTCTGCTAATGAACGATAATACTCCATAGGCCTTCTTACAAACTCTATCCACCTGAGTGGCAACCTTCAAAGATCTATGTACATAGACCCCAAGATCCCTCTGTTCCTCCACCTCACTAAGAACCCTACCGTTAACCCTGTATTTCGCATTCTTATTTGTCTTTCCAAAATGGACAACCTTACACTTGGCAGGGTTGAACTCTGCCACTCCTCAGCCCAGCTCTGCATCATATCGAAGTCCCTTTGCAGCCAACAACAGCCCTCCTCACTATGCACAACTCCACCAATCTTCGTATTATCTGCAAATTTACTGACCCACCCTTCGACTCCCTCATCCAAGTCATTAATAAAAATTACAAACAGCAGAGGACCCAGATCTGATCCCTGCGGAACACCACTTGTAACTGGGCTCCAGGCTGAATATTTACTATCTACCACCACTCTCTGACTTCGACCGGTTAGCCAGTTTTCTATCCAATTGGCCAAATTTCCCTCTATCCCATGCCTCCTGACTTTCCGCATAAGCCTACCATGGGGGTTATGGGCCAAGTGCTGGCAAATGGGACTAGGTGAGGATGTTTGGTTGGCATGAGTGAGTTGGATCAAAGGATCTGTTTCTGATCTATATATCTCTATAACTCTAATTGATAGGCAGGGAGAAAGCTGGTAGGAAAATATCAATTAACTACATAGGCAGAAAAATGTTAAATATAATTCCTTAAGTATAAGGCAATGTATTTTGCTAAGGTAAACGAGGTAGGGGAGATCATATTAAGTGGTAGAACATCCTAAAGTGCAGAGAGAGGAATTTTAGACTACCTCTCCACAAATGTTTTTTAAGGCAGTTCGCCAGATGCATAAGCTGGTTGTTTCACCTTTATTAGGTGAGTGATAGGATACAAGAGCAAACAAGTTGTTCCTCGTAATGCCTGAATACTAGACATCAATTGTGTACAGCCTGGTCACACATTACGTGGTGGAATGTGCTTGCCCTCAGTAGAACACAAAGAAGAGCTGAGGATGTTGCTTTGAGTTTTGGTTAAGATTTAAAGATTGTGTATGCTGATGTTTTCTTTGGACTGAGAAGCTGAGGGGCAAATTAATATGCTTACAAGTTTAAAGGGTCTACGTAGACTGGTTAGCAATGGTGTGGTTCTCTTAACAGTGATGTCACGATGTTAAAAACAATTGATAGGCTTGAAGGGGCATTGAATTCCTGCCCATAGGTTGATAGGCCTGAACACTCTGTGGTGGGAGAAGCGGAATCTCTCATTTAGCATTTAAAAAAAAAGTCTTTGGGCATGCATTTGATGTGCCATAATCAATTCAGCTATGAACCAAGAGCACAAAAGTTAGATTTGGCTGGATAGCACTTTCTCAGTCAGCACAGCCACTTTGAAATAAAAATCTTCTCTGCTGTGAATTTCTATGATCTGACTCCTTTTTGATTGAATCATTATTATTTATGGGAAGAAGCTAGTGACAACCTTTTAGTCTTGTGTGCCTTGCTCTTTTTTAAACTTGAAAGAAAAACTCAAAATGAACTTTTCCTACATAAGAAAATTCCGGCTTTTAAGTAAACATAGAACATAACAGGCCCTTTAGCTATCAGTGTTGTGCCAACCTGTGGAACCAATCTGAACTATCCCAAATTTACACTATTCCATTTTCATGATTAGGTTCCCTATAGTATGGAAACAGGCCCTTCGGCCCAACAAGTTCACATCGACCCTCCTCAGAGTAACCCACCCACACCCATTCTCCTACCCTGTATTTACCCCTGACTAATGCACCTAACACTATGGGCAATTTAGCATGACCAATTCACCTAACCTACACATCTTTAGACTGTGGGAGGAAACCGGACCACTCGGAGGAAACCCACGCAGACACTGGGTGAATGCGCAAACTCCACACAGACAGTTACCCGAGACAGGAATTGAACCCGGGTTCCTGGCGCTGTAGACAGCGATGCTAACCACTGCGCTACCGTGTCATATATTTATCCAATTTAAATACCCTAAAAGTTGGTGAATTAACTACTTTGTAGGAAAGGCATTCCATGCCTCTACTATTCACTGAGTACACTATCTCTGACATCTGCCCTTTATCTATTACCCCACAATTTAAAGCTATGTCCCCTTGTGCTAGTTATCACCATCTGAGGAAAAAGGCTCACTGTCCATCCTATCTGTCTGATTATCTTGTGTCTCAATTAAGTCATCTCTCAATTTCCTCTCTATCAAAAACAGCCTTAAGTCCCTTAGCCTTTCCACCCAGCACCTTTCCTCCATACCAAGCAACATCCTGGTAAATTTCCTCTGAACCTTTTCCAAAGCTTCCATATCCTTCCTTTAATGCAGTGACCAGAACTGTACGCAATACTCCAAGTGCGGCCACACCAGAGTTTTGTATTGCTGCACAATAACCTCATGGCTCTAAAACTCAATCCCTCTACCAATAAAAGCTAACACATAATATGCCTTCTTAACAACCCCATCAATCTGGGTGACAACCTGTAGGGATCCACATACGTGGACACCAAGATCTCTCTGCTCATCTACGCTACCAAGAATCTTACCATTAGCCCAGTAAAGTCGTTGACCAACCAGGTCGTGTCCTCTACCTGTCTTCACCTATTCACACTTCACCACCCTGCCCCACCTCCCCATTTATCTGCAGCTTCCCCTCTACCCACTTCTAGTCCTGAAGGGTTACACCCGAAGCATCGACCTCTCTACCTCCTGATGCTGTCTAGCTTGCTGTGTTCTTTCAGCCTCTTTTTTTTTCTTATTTTCGAAGAGTCTGGTGTTGGAAAGGCACAGCAGGCCAGGCAGTATTTGAGGAGCAGGAGAATCGATGTTACAGGCTTAGGCTGTTCTTCAGGAACGAGGCTTGTGGGCAAAGGGGGCTGTAAAATCTTGCCAAGGGCTCTTTGATATTATCCTTTTAGGTGCTCAAGAGATGATGGCTTAAAAATGTGTTGCTGGAAAAGCACAGCAGGTCAGGCAGCTTCAAAGGAACAGGGGAATTGACGTTTCGGGCATAAGCCCTTCTTTGTCCTTTCTTATTTTGGTAAGGTCAGCATTTATTCCCCATTGCTATTTACTCTTGGAAATTCTCTCCATAAATTGCAACAATCTGTGAGATGAAGATATTCCCAAATTGGTGGTGGTGGATGGGGGAGAGGGTTTGGAGTTAAAGGATGTCGGTCCATTGCCATTTTCAAGTCAAGCCCGTTTGTGACTTGGAGTTGATTAGTTTTCCCATCAATTTCTTGTCGTTATCCTTTTAGGTGCTAGAGAGATGATTGGCATGTTGTTACAGCTGCAATTCAGTGATTGAAGGGTTAATGAATGTTTACATTGCAGCTGCTGATGGACCAAAGTGTCTATATATTCTTGATTTTGAGCTACCAGATCTGTTCTGAACCTATCCCATTTAGCATGCTGGTGCTATACAGGTTGCTCAGAGTAAAACATGACTGTCTCCACAAAAGTTAGTAATGGCTGTTATGAATACTACAATAGATGCATCTGTGACAAGTAGATTGTGAGGGTAATGTTTTTTTCCCTGCTTATGTTCTCTACACCTGCTGTAGAACTGTTTGTTTTGGTAGCTGTATTCTTCAGAACCCAGTTAGCTTGCTCAGTCGGTAGAATTACTGAACCACTTGAGATTCTGGATGTTATAGTCCCCCCGCCAAATGAATGTTTTGTCCTCTTGTTACCCTGATGCTTCCTCCAGGTGGGGATCGACTTGGAGTGTTAATTGATCAGCTGAGGTTGGGTATTAGGTGCCTATCAGCAGATTTCCTTGTCCATGTCTGACCTGATGGCATGGTACCTCATGGGGTCTGAAGTCAATCAATACTTTCAACTCTACCCTCTTCTGAATGTGCCATCACTTTAGCTGGGTGTAATGCACTGCTGGATCAAGATACATTCAGAGATGGATTCTGGCTGAAAAAATATTTTTGAGTTTGACTGGCGTATGACAGATCTTCTAATTTTGCTATTAGTGAAATGGATTTTATAGGGTTCATTCATGCCTGCTTGGTCTGTCTGGATTATTCTTGTATATTGATGTTGTATAATGATTGCTTGGGCATTACAGGGTAGTTTAAGCATGAAACACACTGCTGTAGATTTGAGCTGCAAGTAAGCCAAAACAGGAGTAGGACATGTGCTAAAGAGTGCTAGTGTTGTTTCTTGCAGTAATCTGCCAATTACTTACTCACCATGCCTATTCCAACCAGAGTTTCATTCCAGTTTAATTTAGTGGACTGAATTTAAATTCCCCAACTGCTATCAGAATTTAATATTTTCTTTGGATCAGTAGTTCTGTCTCTGGATTACTTGTGCAATAACAAGTAATTTGAATTTGCATGAGCTATTAATTAGAGGATCTGTCTCATCTATGTGTAAAAGTTCTTGTCTTGTGTGAAAGACTCTATTCAAAGTAAGCAAATGTCACCGAGTTGTGTTGGTTTATCTAATAGCTGTAGACCAATATGAGCACAAGAGTTCCTTGTAACACTTGTCTTTAAGAGTAATTTATTGTTTACTGTATTTTTGTGCTTCCATGCAAAAAGTGCTGTATAGCTGCAAGTATCATATAGGAATTTGACTGTAGCTGTATGGTCAGGAAGAAAGCCAGAAATGGTCAGAAATAAATCTGAGCACCAAATAATGATCAATAATTGGGAAAAATGTCAACCCTCTATTGACTTATTTCTTGTAATTAGGTTTTAAATTTCTGCTTTTTGGTGCAAGTGATTTTTTTTTGAAAAGGTGGTTTCTTTTATTAAGGAAATGCAAACGTTTTTTCAAATGTACAACATAATGAGCTGAAATGTCACTATATTAAGTATAAGTTGCTTGACATTAATTTACTTCCCAAAAATTCTAAAACATTCTCCTTTCTTAACAAGCAATTTGTGATCTAAGTTTGTGCGAAGATTTGTAGCTCGGGTGCTCGTTGTGGTTCTGTTCGCCGAGCTGGAAGTTTTTGTTGCAAACGTTTCGTCCCCTGGCTAGGCGACATCATCAGTGCTTGGGAGCCTCCTGCGAAGCGCTTCTTTGATGTTTCCTCCGGTGTTTATAGTGGTCTGTCCCTGCCGCTTCCGGTTGTCAGTTTCAGTTGTCCGCTGTCCGATGTGTCGACCTGGACCCAATATACCCACCACTACAGTGGACAGCTTAAACTGACAACCAGAAGCGGCAGGGACAGACCACTATAAACACCGGAGGAAACATCAAAGAAGCGCTTCGCAGGAGGCTCCCAAGCACTGATGATGTCGCCTAGCCAGGGGACGAAACGTTTGCAACAAAAACTTCCAGCTCGGCGAACAGAACCACAACAATTTGTGATCTAATTTAGTTTATATAGTTTTGAATGGCATGGTGACTTTATAGTTAGCACTGCTACCTCACAACGCTAGGGACATGGTTCGATTCCACCCTCTGGAACTGTCTGTGTGAAGTTTGCGCACACTCTCCTCCCTGTGTCTGCATGGGTTTCATCCAGGTGTTCAGGTTTCCTCCCATAGTCCAAAGATGTGCAGATTAGGTGGATTGGGCATGTTCAATTGCCCAAAGTGCCAAAGGATATGCAGGCTCGGTGGATTAGCAAAAGGAAGTGCAGGGGGTGGGTGTGGGCGGGATGTTCTTCGGAGGTTTGATGTGGACGTGATGGGCTGAATGGCCTGCTTCCATACTGTAAGGGTTCAGTGATCCTCTCTGATTCTAATGCATAGAATTATGAAATGTAAATATCTCACTTTTCATGAGATAAAACTGAGTAAGTTCTGAGGAAAGATTACAAACTCAGGTTGTATTTCCTGGAATTAAGTTTGTGGAGTGATTTAGGGGAAGTTTCAAGATGCAAAGGTAAGCTGACAATGGACAGAGAAAACTATTTCTGCTGGTTGGGTAGTCTAAAGTTTGAAGCCAGATCTTTCAGTGTCATAGTGAAATTAGGCAATACTATTGACACACCTAAGATTAAATAGGTGATCAAAAACTTGAGTTGGACTTTTAGAGTGAGGTGGAAAAATTACTATCCATTTCTGACCGTTCCAGCAGTTCAATGTTGCAAATTGTTAGCGGCTTTTCAATGATACTATTGGGAATGAGTTCCTTTAGTTCATAGAAGGCAAGGTTTTGCAAAGTCTTTGAGTGAACTTGTAGCATCTGTTTGGATGTTTCTTATTAGGCAGCAGGTTTGCCAATTACAAGCGAAAATGAAAAAAAAATCAATAAAGCTCCCTTAATGCTTGCTGAGTGAGTTTGGGAAACTTTTTATATAATGGGAAAGAAATCTTAGAATCCAGTCTAACGTGGAGTTCGTGTTGTGTGCTTGCAAAGGTGGTATAACCAATGTCTTTTCCAACTATGGAGAATTCTATTTCAATGTGTTTTTCTCGTTTGCTGCATAACAATCCCAAATGGGGGGAAATGATTTTTTTTGTCAAATATTACCTTAAAAAATTGACATTCATTTTCAGGGAATTTCAAACTATTCAACATTTATTCTCTGCAATTGAAGCAGTGATGGCTTGAAATTTCCCAAAAATATGCCCTGCAATTATGTGATGCTAACTTTCAGAGAAAAAGGTTGACATGCCAGAGATCTTTTTTTTAATATTTTTATTTTCTCTGATTCTGCCTCATCTGCGTCTGTCTTGACAAGAGGGCACTAGCATTCTGGATATTAAAGAAGGAACTCAAGAAAATTAAAATTGCTAAGTAAGTGTTACTAATAAATCGGTGGAACTGAGTTGACAAGTCCCTGGGTCCTGGTAGTTTTCATCTTCGGGTGTTAAAAGGAATAATGAGGTCATTGTGCTAGTTTTAATTTTATAGAGCGGTCAAGATTCAGGGAAGATGCCTTTAGATTGAAAAATAACTCCTGTAACTCCTTTATTCAAAAGGGAGGGAGTTAGAAAACACACAACCACAGGCTAGTTCACTGAACATCTATCCGAGAGAAGATCTTACATTTTTATTAAAAATATTATGGCAGGGCACTGGATGTGCTCAAGGTAATAAGCTAGAGCCAACATGGCTTTGTCAAAAGGAAATCATGTTTTAACTAATTTATTGGAGTTCTTTTGAAGAAGAAACTTGGACTGTTGATAAAGGGGAGCCAGTGTATGTTTTGTACTTGAAGTTCCCAAAGACATTTCATAAGGTATCAAAACAAAAGTTATTGCAGAAAGTAAAACCACCTGGCATTGGAATGGATAGGCTAACAAAGTTGGCTAACAGGAAGCAGAGAGGGACAAATGGGGTCATCTTCAGGCTGGCAGGACATAGTGTGTGGAATGCCACAGCATTTAGTGCTAGGGCTTCAGTCCTTTACAGTTTATATAGATTATTTGGTTGAAGGGATTGATAGTATGGTAGCTAATTTTGTGGATAGAATAGGTAGGAATGTGAGTTCTGAAGAGGATATAAGGAGCCTAGAAAGGGATATAGATTGGTTAGGTGAATGGGCAAAGATGTGGAAAGTGGAGTAGAGTGTGTGGAAGTGTGAAATTACCCATTTTGGCATAGAATAAAAAGCAGGATAATATCGAAATAAGTGGGTACAGAGAGATTCAAATGTCTTAGATACATGAATGGAAGTAGCTTAGTATGCAGGTACAGCAAGTAAACAGGAAAGCAAATGTTATGAGAGGGAAATTGAATGAAAGAGTAGGGAGGTTATGCTTCAGTTAATTGTTGGGACTGTCTGGAGTACAGTGTACAGTACTGGTCACTCTTGGAGAAGAATGTTAATATATTGGAAGTAGTTCTGAGAAGGCTGAAGAGGCTAATACCTGGAGTGAGTGGCTTGCCTTGAGACAAGGCTAGATAGGCTCGACCTTTTACCCTCTGGAGTTTAGAAGATACAGGTGACTTAATTGAAACATAAGATCCCGAAGGACTTGACCGGGTGGATGTGGAAAGGTTGTTTACTCCTGTTGGAGAATCTGTAAAGATGGGTCATGGTTTAAAGATAAGAGACAGAGATAAGGGGAAAAAAATTGAGGGTTAAGTCCTTGGAATTCCTTTCCTTGAAAGGCAGTGGATACAGAATTTTCAAATATTTTGAATGCAGTGGTAGATTCCTAATTACCAAGGGGGTGAACGATTATTGGAGATATGCCAGAGTGCAGAGTTGAGGTTAAAATCGAATCAGCCATGATCTTATTGAATGGCATAGCAGGCTCAAATAACTGAGCATGTACTCTTGTTTATTGTTCCGATATTTATTTATTTTGGTATAGCACCTTGCCTCATTCAAGTTCAGATCCCAAGATTTCCTGAACTTACACACTGGATTTGAGTCGGCTGTGAATTTGTGCCTAAAATTTTAGATGCAGCCAAATTTTATTGTAAGCAAGCAATTAAAATACCCTTTTGTTCTGAAGAGTCGTTGGACTCAACATTAACTCTGCTGTCTCTCCATGGATACTGTCAGATCTGTGGAGCTTCTCCAACAATTTGTTTCAGGTTTTCAGCATCCCCAGTTCTTTGCTTTAATCAAAATATTAATGTTGTCGATTGAGGTGTGGCAAACTTCTACGTTTCAAAGTTCTACTTACTGCAGGTCTTTAACCCTGAAATTAAAAACCAGCATATAAACCTAAATAGGAAACTGAGTAGGCCATTTGGTCCTTCTAGCCTGCTGTGCCATTGAATATGATGCCTGATTATCCTGCTCAGTATTCTGTTCCTGCTTTTTCTTCCCATATCCTTCAGTCACTTTAGCCTGAAAAACTTTATCTAACTCTGTGAAAATATATTTGCCTAGACCATTTTATTGTGCTAGAGAATTCCACAAGCTCACCATGTGCTGGGAGAAGACATTTCTCCTCATTCTAGTCTAAATTCTCCTCATTCTAAATGGCCTTTCCCATATCCTTAGACTGTGACCCCAGTTCTTGACTCCCTGGTCTTCAGGAATATCCTTCCTGTCTGTCGAGATCTTTCAGAATTTTACAGGTTTCTGAGATTTCCCCTTATAACTTCAGTGATTATAGTCTTAGTTAATCTAGTCTATTGTCATATGCTAGTCCTGTTATTCCAGGAACCAGTCTGAAAAACTGACTGGGTAGATGTTCTCTCCATTCTGATTCCAAAAAAAAATTTAACTTAAGTTTGATATTTCAGCTTCTATCTTAAAGCCATGTGCATGTTCCAATCTTTTTTGTAAAATAATTGAGTCAATTATAACTTGATTTTAACTCATTTGTTTGTATTTTCTTAATTTAATTGGCTGCTCAGTCTGTTTAATGTGATTGATAAATTTGTCATGACTGTATGGCATTGATTTTTCCCATAAAGTTCTTGTGGATAGTTTTGAGGTCAGCAGTAAATGCCATTCCTGTGCTCTTAAGTATAAAGACTGAGCCATTATATAAGATACATGTACACAAAATTTGAATTATAAATTAACATTTGCAGATGCTGCCCTATAATGCCTGGATGTAAATGATTTGGGAAATAAGATTAATGTGCTCAGGAGCTTTCTGCCATTTGCATGACGTGATGTTAAATTGATAAGATTCTGGATTTGTGCAGTTGGTTAGGTATGACCAGGCAATAGAAACTAGGTGTCAATACTTTTTGGTATGGCAATTTGTCTTAGAATTCGCAAGGTTTGTAGCTCAGGTTGAGGTTTAGGGTGTAGGTTTGCTTGCCCTGTCTTAGAATTGTCAGTTAAAATCAGAGCAGTTAACAGGAGTTGCTTAAACTTGCATTGAAATACTTACCAGTGTTTTAGATCAGATGGTTCATTTGTATGGCTACAGTGCACAAGTGGGAATTACTAAATCTTATGTGTAGTTTTTTTTACACCTGAGATAAAGGCGATCAATTTACAGATAAAAAGTATGGTCTTTTTTGTTGTAATGGGAAAAGAATGATATGCTATCCAGGTATCTTTGCAAAATGCTGAGTCCTAGTTTGCAGAAATCATTGGTCTGCCTTTCTAACTGACTGTTGTTTTGCACTGTACGTGAGACAATATTGGGAAGAATCCTGTATTATGCATCTTGAAAGCATTTATGTTGACATATGCAAACTATTCTTTACAGTTCCTTGAAAGAACTCGAGGTGAATGCTTTGGTTTGCAAAGATTTTTTTAAATTCAAGTTTACTGTTTTCATGCTGCAGAAGGAAAAGAATTGGCTGTGATTTTTGTTCAGAATACTGTACTTTTTCTTCCTAATCATAGAATGATGCTGACAATGCTTGGAAAAGCCATTCAGTCTGTATGCCTCTGATGAAAGTGGGTAACATTTCTTGTATTTTTGGTAAAAATAGGAGGAGGCAAGACAGATGCACAATCAACAGAAATCAGGTTCACGATCTGACTCACGTGAGGATGAAATTTCTCCACCTCCACCCATGAACCCAGTGGTGAAGGGACGACGGCGGCGTGGGGCAATTAGTGCTGAGGTTTACACTGAAGAAGATGCTGCATCATATGTGAGAAAGGTAGATGCATACTTTTCAGCAAAAGAATGTTCGTTTTTTTTGGACAGATTCACTTCTATTATGTAGTCACTCCTTCAGTGCATAGTTACTTCAGGTCATATACTAGCTAATTAATAGTTATACATAAGTTTCACAGGCCACATAGTGAAGCTTATTCTCAACTGTGACATTTAGTTGCAAGACAAAGGTCAAGTTTCCATTACTAATGTTAATGTAATCCGGACAGACTGCCCGTCTGGTATGAAAGATCAAAGAAAGGTAATATAAGTGAGTTGCAACAAAACTTATCTGCGTCTCTTTATTTTTGTTGATCATGCACGCTTTTGAAATTGCAAGATTTCACTCATTCAAGAAAACTTTGAATTATTGTGATCATTTTCTTTGCATTAGAATACACATTTTAAAAAATTGTATCGAAAGGTCAGTTTGCTAAGAAATAAACGAGTGTTTACTCGTTTTGTAATTAAATGGTTCTGTGTAGTTTTTCAAAATCATTCTGTAGTTTTTAAATTATTTACTCAGATAAGAAAAATGGACGCTTATTTATAATGTTTAGCACTCTTAAATACATAAAGCATTTTTTGAATGGACAAGGAAATGCCAAACAGTTGTCCTTTCTTAGTGTTTGATTGCATGGATTAATTGAAGATTTTACTTTTGTTATTATGGCACTGCATTTTACTGGAAGCTAGAACTATCATGTGACCAAGTGTAATTTTCCAGAATGGAAACTCTACCAATTATCTATTAAAAGCATTTTTTTGAATCACTGTATAGGTAATTCCTAAGGATTACAAGACTATGGCTGCTCTGGCTAAGGCCATTGAAAAGAATGTGCTGTTTTCACATTTGGATGACAATGAAAGAAGGTGAGGTGGTTCTGATTTGATCTAACTAATTGCAGAAGAAAAAATAATGTTTTTTAACAGTGCATCTGATTTTTGTTTGATCACCTCTAATTTAACCTGTGGCAGTGTTTGTAGAGGAATAAGACGGTGTTATTTTCTGGGTCTGTAGATTGTAAAGGAGCAAAAATGGCCTTGGCAGTGATATGTACTACTTGTCAGATGTGGGAGTTTAAAGAGAATTTAAGGGTTACTGCGGATTATATCTGCCATAAATGCTGTTGGATGCGAGTGGATCGGTTGGAGAGACAGATAGAAGCGATGAGGAATTTGCAACAGAATGTGATGGATGGAGTTATAGGAAGGGGGGGAAAGTCTCAGATACAGTCACAGATGGGTTAACTCCAGGAAGGGTGAGAGAGGGCAGGAATCTTTTGTGGATATGCCCATTTCAAACAGGTATGCTGTTTTGGAAAATGTAGGGGGTGACGGATTCTCAGAGGAATGTAGCCTGAACAGCCAAGTTTCTGGTATTGAGACTGGCTCTAATGCAACGAGGGGTACGTCATCTTCCAAGAGATCATTTGTGTTAGGGGATTCTGTAGTCAGAGGTACAGGCAGACGTTTCTGTGGCCAACAGAGAAAAAGCAGAATAGTGTGTTGTTTCCCTGGTGCCAGGATCAAGGATGCCTGAGAGGGTGCAGAATGTTCTCATGGGGGAGAGGGGCCAGCAGGAGGTCATTGTCCACATTGGAACCAATGACATTGGAAGGGAAAAGGTTGAGATTCTGAAGGGAGATTAGAGAGTTAGGCAAAAATTTAAAAAGGAGGTCCTCAAGGGTAGTAATATCTGGATTATTCCCAGTGCTACGAGCTATTTCAATGCAAGGGGCCTAACAGGGGTTGGGAGTTATTGAATTTAACAGTGGGGGAAACTATTTGTGGTGAAGAATGCATTCAGCCATTTCCTGCCCAAGCCTGCATCAAACATAGCTGGACAAGCACAACTTTAATTTGTTTCACTTCATCTTTGAAGACCCATGATTTTGAATCCTACTTTTCCAATGGGTTAGTTTAGTTGGCTGAGGTTTCTCACTTTCTACATAATTTTGTTGATATCTAAGTACTTAAATTGCATATTCAATCTTCACAGAATTCTCTCCTATCTGTCCTAGTATTCGTACTTAGGACAGAAGAACTGCTTCAAAATCATGAGCAAGTACAGATATATGGTTTATGTGGAACTTCCTAAGCAATATCTGTTTTGTTTCACACAGTATATTCTTGAAATACATACTAGCCTTTAATATTTTGTCATAGCTGTCGGAGCACAGCACCTTAGAGGGTGGCTTTTGAATGGTCTGAGAGAACTTACGGGCAGCTGCCAGTTGTGTGACTACACAGCTTAGAGGAAACAGTGCTTCAAAGCTTAATATGCTATATTGTTCTGGTAGGAATTAATGTCAATGGAATGAAAACATGGTGAGTTTTATTTTGACAGAGCTTAATCTATCAATTCGTACAAGGATCTTAGCCTGCCAGCTACCTCTGCCTGTTCTATGTTTATTAAAATAATTCAGTTAAGCAACTTTTCACTTGGAATTTTTATTTCTTACAGTGATATTTTTGATGCAATGTTTCCAGTCACTTACATTGCTGGTGAAACAGTCATTCAACAAGGTAAAAATCTACCTCCTTTACCATTTACAGTTAGTGTCTGCATTTAAGATTGTTTTTTAACAGAATGAACTACATCCTTTGCTTGTAGCATGAATGCATGAATTTCAAGTAGCATGAATGCAGAGATGGATGGAATCAGAATACATGTTATGATTTTTAGATTTATCTCCAAAGACACCTATTATGTTAAAGGTGATTTTTTTCTTATTTGTTTCCAAATTTTCTCTTTCCCAAGTTCTGTAGATTGATGCAACAGCTCAGTTTTGCTTCATGTCTCTCCCTGACTGGGTGCCATCATGATTATCTGTAACACTGATTATCTTGTATATGTTTGCTCAAAATAACATTTTTGATATGAAGAGCAATGTAGCAATTGTATAATAATGGGAAGTAGGAAAAATGCATTTCTTGGAAAATTAACATTATTCTACTTGGTAACCATAGCCAGCAAGAGTGAACCGGATTGAATCATGGGATTTACAGGGAGGGCATTTGACTCTCCGTGAAGTAGCCTTCATAGTCACTCCACTTGTGAATTATGGCACTTTCAAGTATATATCTAACAACTTGATTTTTTGGGGGGTTTGTCCTACCACCTTTTTCGGGCAAATATCTGACATCCTGACTGCTACATTGGTGAAAGAACTTCACCACATTCTGTCTAAATCTCCTACCTCTTAATCAGGTGACATGGCTTTAAGGACCCCCCAACTAAGGAAAATAACACCATTCTGTCTACCCTATCTCAGCCCTTTCTCATTTAATGCACGTCAGTTCGACTGCACTTCAGTTCGATACCTCTTTGTCTTCTGCTTCAAAGAAAACAACCCCCACCCTGTTCTCCTAACTAAAATTCTCCAGTCTTAGCAGCTGTACCCTCTCTAATGCAGTCACGTTTTTCTTGTTGCAGTGATCAGAATTGCATGCAGTACTCTAACTGTATAATTTTATACAGTTCCAGCATAATGTTTCCATTGTGAAATTGTGTAACTCAACCAAAAAAAAGTATTTCAAATGCCTTTTTTGACCGCCTTATCTACCTGTCCATTCACCATCAGTGTACATGCAGAACAAGGTCCCGTTGTTCCTCTACCTGTCTCAATATCCACCGGTTACTGTGTTTTCACTTACCTTTTCAGTCTTTTTTCAAATGCACTATCTCTCAATTTCCTTTATAAAACTTCCTTTACCAGTGTTCTCCCCACCTGACTAGTCCATTAATATCTTCCTGTAGATTACAGCTTTCTCCCTCATTATCGGCTATGTGGCCAATTTTTGTGTCCTCTGCAACTACCTTAGCAACCTAAAGCCCTTCAAGTATGTCACTTACCATTGAAAATCCTCTCCTTTTTATAGGTGTCTAACATGCAATTCTACCTCCCATTTAAATCCAAATTATTGACGTACTATGAACACCAAGGGGTCGAGTAATGCACTATGCAGGACTGCATTGGAACTGCATTTGGATTAATGTGCAAAAGGTTATTTTGGTATGAAACAGGCACCACCAGAGAGATATTTCCTTCCCCACCCCGTCATTGTTTCAGAGAGACCATTTCCTCTGCGATTCCCTCATCAGATCCACGCCGCACCTTCTCCTGCCACCACAGGTAGCGCACTACCTGTGCCCACACCTTCGTCCAAGGTCCCAAAGGATCCTTCCACATCTGACAGGAATTTACCTGTATCTCCACCAATGTCATCTTTATCGTTTGCACCTAATATGGTCTCCTCTATGTCAGGGAGACAGGACGCCAACTTGTGGATGGTTTGAGAGCATTGGAGATACCTGTACCAACCAATCACACTGCCCGTAGCTGAAAACTTTAACTTCCCCCATCCACTCAACCAAGGGCGTGCACTTCCTGGGCTGTCGCCATCGTCAAACCCTTACTACCTGACACCTGGAGGAAGAATGCCTCATATTCTGCCTTGGGATCCTGTAACCAAGCAGGATCAGTGGATTTCACCTTTTTCCTCCTCCTCTCTCTTCCCCGCCCCCCTCCTCCCCTTCCTCTGTCATTATCCCAGTTTCAAGTCTCCAACTCAGTACTGCTCTCTTGACCTGTCCATCACCTTTCCCGTCTATCTGCTCCACCCTCCTCTCCAACCTCATCAACTTCTCTCCCACCTTCATCTACCTATAGCACTCACAGCTACGTCCCCACCAACCGCACCCCACTTCCACTTATCTCTCAGCCTCCGGGCTCACAAGGCTCATTCCTGATGAAGGGCTTATGCCCAAAACATTGATTCTCCTGCTCCTTGGATGCTGCTTGACCTGTGCTTTTCCAGGACCACACCCTTGACAAAAATAAAATACAGGATTAATTGTTAAGCTCTGGGATACACTGCCTGAAATGCTGGAAGCAGCAAATGCCATAACACCTTTCATGCTTAAATTGTATAAGTACTTGCTGAGGGAAAATTTTTCAGGTCTTTGGAAAAAAAAAGCACGTATAGGACTGTTCTTTCAAAGAGCTGACAAAAGCATGGATTGTATGGCCTCCAGTGTTTTACACTAGTTCATGTAGAAACCACAGTTACTTGAGAGACAAGATGCATATTAGAGATTTAAATTCTTAGTGAATGAAATGAGTTCAGAGCCAGGAATCTACTGGTATATTGATAGCTTTTGGAGTTTGCAATCAAACTTCTATTTAATGAAGGAAATTGAGAGACTTTAAACTAGATCAGTTCTTGGGGAGAGGGTGGTGAGATGGGAGCAGTGTTGAGGGTAAGTAATGTTCTTTGGGGTGAGGAGGAAGTGCTTTTAAAAATACTTGTATAGCGTTACATTTTCATTGAACTGTTATACTATGCAGAAATTTTGATTATATATTTTTGTTCCCTTAGGTGATGAAGGGGACAACTTCTATGTCATTGATCAAGGAGAGATGGATGTAAGTTTTGAATGAATCAATATAAAACAGTGGAATCTTTTAGTTTGGCCCTACTATTTCAAACTAGGTGTGCAGAGGTTCATCCATTGCATTGTTTGACTGGCACATCTTGCTTTCTGTTAATTTTTGGAACTTGGTACAAGCTGGAATTTTTAATTTTGGATACAGGTTTTATGGCAATGTATTATACATGCCCTCATGTAATAACAGTCCTTGTGTGGTAAGCCTAACATCAGGCTGCACATCTATATCAAGCTGTGGTATATAAATCTGGAAGTTTTCTCATAGTATCAATACCACAGGATTTGAGACGTTTAGTCATGTACAACTTCATTACAACGCTTATAGCAACACAGTACTCAGAAGTGTCCACTGTTTGTCAGACAGGTTAACATTAAAGTTTGCAATTTTCTCCTATAGTTTAGTAAGTAGACTTTTCTGGCTGAGTAAGATCTAAGAGATTAGGAACTGATGGACACAGTGGCACCCTGCCAAAGTTAGAAAATTTGGTACTTAATTCTTGGGGGAATTGCCATAATTGCTGAATCACTTATGTCAGTTGATCCTAAGTGTGGTACTAGTAGGAAGGCTGTGTATGTTGCAAATGAGAATTTTCTTTTTACTAAAGGTAGTGTTTCTATTTCTTTAGTAACCTATTGCTTCTGGGATGTCACAAATTTGTTACCATGCTAATATCGAAGAAAATCGGTTTCGAGCTGTAAAGGCAACATTATTTACTGCCTCTCCAATTTTATAGGAATGCAAACCCAGTGTAAATTTTTCAACGAACTAAGTTCTATGCTCAGATTTTAATAAAACTTGTCATTTTAATAAGTTGAGAGAAAAGTGCGTTGAACATCTGAATGCTATTTCCATTATAATGCTTCAAAATATTTCTATATGCCGAATAGATCTAAACAGCTTAATTTTCATCTATCATTTGCTGTGTTCATAATACCCTATAATTAAATAAATTTCAAATGTTGAGTGACAGTTGAAACTGGTTGGATTCTAATTTTTAATATTTGTTGAATCCTTTTGCTTTAGGTTTACGTTAACAATGAATGGGTGACCAGCATTGGGGAAGGTGGCAGTTTTGGAGAACTTGCACTGATTTATGGAACCCCAAGAGCAGCAACTGTCAGAGCAAAGACCAATGTGAAATTGTGGGGTATTGACCGGGATAGTTATAGGAGAATTTTAATGGTAAGACAGTGATCAGCGCATACAATATTGCTTTGCTTACTGTAAATCAACATTTTTGAATTTAATTATTATTTTCCAAAATATTTTCTAATCAACATATGCTTATCATTGGGGTTTGATAATTGCAACAAAATTGGTGACTACTAGCTGCATTTGTAGATATTTTAGAAGCTGCTTTTTTTTTTGTATGGATCTATCTCAAATTGGAAGAAAGGCTTTATATTATTCTTCAGTGTGGGTTTCACTTGTTGGGCCAGCACCAGTTGACAATCTCTAGATGTTCTTGAGGCTGCCGTGCATTTGATGTTGGGAATGCATTCCAGGATTTTGGCCCAGTGACCTTGAAATAACATCAATGTATTTCCAAGTCTGGATGGTGAATTGCCTGAAGAGGGCCTGGAAGGTGCTGGTATTTCCATGTAGCTATTACCTCTGGAGATGAAATTAGTTGTGGATTTGTAAGTTGCAGTCGAGGGAACTTTAGTGAATTTCTGCAGTGCGTCTTGTAGATGGTACTTATTTCTGCAACTGTTGGTGATGGAAGGAATGAATCTTTTGTGACTAATGCCAGTCAAGCAGACTGTTTAGTTCTGGATGGTGTCCAGCTGATTGTTGGACCTTCACTCATCTAGACAAGTCATGGGTCTGATAGAAGTCTGGTATATTCCATCACACACCTGATCTGGGCCTTGTACATCAGTCTGAGGGATCAGAAGGTGATTCACTTGGATTCCTAATTTCTGACCTGCTCTTGTAAGCCAAAGTATTTATATGACAGACCAGGAACTGTACTGGATCTACAGTAATGTCCAGGATAATGTTAGTGATTCAATAATGTTATTGTCATTGAATGTCAAATAGTGATGTTTAGGTTGGCTGTCTTTGGAGATATTCTTTGCCCAACACTTGTGTGGTATGAATGTTACTGGTCACTTTCAGTCCAAATCTGGATATTATTGCTGCATTTGGACATAGTCTGCAGATACTAAAGCAGTCTCATGAATTGTGCTGAACATTCTGCAATCATCAGCAAACTCTTTCCCACTTTTGACCTTGCATTGGAGGGAAGGCCATTGAAGCAGCTAAAAGCAATTGGGCCTAGGGCACTACTCTGGGGAAGTAATGCAGAGATGACTGACATCTAACAACCAAAACCATATTTCTGTGTGTTAATTATGCATTTAACCTGCAAAGAGCCTTCCTTCTGATGCCCTTGACTCTAGTTTTGTAAGACCAACTTGATGTTAAATGTGGCCTTGATGTCATGCCCTGTTTCCCCCCTTCTCTCCTCTTTCCCCCAACCCCCCCCCCCCCCCCCACATGGAGTTCACCTTTTTTTTTTGTTAATGCTTGAACTAAGGTGGTAATGAGCTCAGGAACTCAGTAACCCTGGTGTAACCAAATTTACGGTCAGCCAGCCAGTTATTGCTAAGCAAATGCTGTTTGATAGCACTGATGACCTCCATCCATCATGCTTTGGAGATGCCGGTGTTAGACTGGGGTGTACAAAGTTTAAAAATCACACAATGCTAGGTTATAGTCCAACAGGTTTAATTGGAAGCACTAGCTTTCGGAGCACCGCTCCTCCTTCAAGTGGTTGTAGAGGACACGATTGTCAGACACAGAATTTATAGCAAAAGTTTACAGTGTGATGTAACTGAAATTATACATTGAAAAATACCTTGATTGTTTGTTGAGTCTTTCATCTGTTGGAATACTGATAGTTTCACTTCTTTCATGAGTAAATCACAAAACTTTTTTTAAAAAAGTTTACATTCTCAAGTTAACTGTAACAATTGGTGTTAGCCAGACAATATGTTGAAGGTGTTAGCCCCTGTATTCTCTGTGCCATAATGTTTAGACTGATTCTAATCTAAAGTGAGTTAACAGAGTTTTACATGAATTCATGCAGTTTTTGAGCAAAGTACAATGTAACTCTGCAAGTACAAATTCACCCCACAAACTTATATGTATATGTGTGCATGTGGGTCTTTGTGGCCTGGTATTGTGATTTTTAACTTTGTACACCCCAGTCCAACACCGGCATTTCTAAATCAGGACTAGATTAGTTTAGGATATCTAGTCATGATGGACAAGTTGGACCAAAGAGTCTCTTTCCATGCTGTACGTCTCTATGACTCTATCTGGGCAGTGTTCCATAGTATTGAGTAGATGCCAATGTTGTTGCTGTACTGGAACAGCTTGGCTAGAGGTGTAACAGTTCGGAGTATAATTTTTCTGTTCTGCTGCTAGAATGTTGTCAGGGCCCTATACCTTTGCAGAATTCAATGCTGCCTTGATATTTCATGGAGTGAATGTTTGGTTGAAGACTAGAATCTGTTATGCTGGGAAGCTCCGGGGGAAGCCAAGATTGATAATCCACTAGACAGCTCTGGCTGATTATTGCAAATACTTCAGCCTTATCTTTTACATTAATAGAATGGCCTCACCCATCGTTGAGGGTTGGTTACTTGTAAAGCTGCCACATCCAGTAAGTTGTTTAATTGTCCACTACTGTTTATGACTGGATGTGATTCCAGGGTTTTGATCTGAGCTGTAGGTTGTCAAACCACCTAGCCCTGTTTTATCGCTTGTTGATAATGCTATTTACCATGCACGTGGTGCTAATTTGTAGTTTTGCCAGGATTGGTGTCGCATGTTTAGATATACCTTGAGCTGCTTCTGGCTTGCCCTCTTCTGTTCCTCATAGAACCAGGGTAGTATAGTACAGCCTCCTGGCATATAAGCCAGATTGTTTTGGAGTAGAGTTCTGCTACTGGTGGCCCAAAGCCTTTTGCGATTGAATTGCTAGATTTGTTCAAAATCTACCACATGTAGCATATCCCCATGGTAGCTGGTAATCTGCAGAAGATGCTGTGAGACTTCATGAAATGTTAAGTCAATGTTGAGGATTCCCAGGGCAACTCCCTCCTGACTGTGTACCACTATTGTATTACCCCTTCTTGGCCTGTCCTGCTGGTGAGACATTGTGTGCATGATATGATTCCATGATATGACTCTGCCAGACTGTTGCTAGACTATTCAATGAGGTAGCTCTCCTAATTTTGGTACTAGCCCCCAGATGTTAGTCAGGAGGATTTTGAAAGTCAATATGGCTGAGTTTCTGATGTCATTTCTAGTCTAGTTTATGTCTGGATGGTTTACTTCCTGTTCACAGGGCAGTTGCGAGCCCATTACATCGGTTATAGTTCTAGAGTTTATTGTAAACCAAATGAGGTAAGGCCTGCAGTTATCCTTTCTTACAGAATGTTAATGAACCAGGTGAGTTTTTAAAACAGTCAGTAATGGCTTCATGATTGTCATGTAAATTGTTATTTCCAGATTGTTTTTATTAAATTCAGATTCCACTGTTTGCTATGGTATGGTTCAAACCCAGGTCCCCAAAACTTTACAAGTCCAGCAACAAAGTCACTATACCATCATCACCCCACAAATCTGGAGCAATCCAAAATTAATGATGCTGTCTTTCCATGATCTTGACTTTTTCTACTTCAAATGTTTGCCACCTCTTTCTTATTCGATGTTTGCCATCAAGCTGCTCTTTATTGCAAGCATGGCATCATGAGAACGTCCAGACTTGAGCTTGTAAGTGGAAAGTAACATTTGCTGCAAGTCCCATCTCATGTGAGAGAGAATGCAGTCATCTCCCCTTGACATAGAACAGCATTGCCATTATTGACTCCCCCTTCAAAATCTTATGGTGTTATTATTGACCAGAAACTGAACTCTGACCAGCCATACAAAGTGTAGCTACCAAAACACTCTGGCAACTTGGCCAGGCTCCTTGGACAGCAGTTTCCAAATCTGTGACCTGTACCATCCAGGAGAACCAGGGCAGCAGAATGTGGAAAAATTGCTAACTGCAAGTTCCTTTCTAAGCTAGACACCATTCTGACTTATTGAACTTCATTGCCATTCATTTACTGTCACTTGGTCAGAATCCTGGAACTCCCACGCTAATAGCAGATTGTTGATCCTAGGATTGTACCATGATGAACTTCAGATGTCCTGAAACTGAGATGACTCCCCTCCAACAATCATAATTGTAATTTTTTGGGTTAGATGTGTCTCCAACCAGTGGCGAATATCACTTTAATTTTCATGGACACTAATTTTGCTAGGGCATTTTGAGATCGCACTGTAAAATGCAACCTTGATGTCAAGGACAGTCAACTCACCTCACTTGTGAAATTCGGCTCTTTTGTGCATGTTTGAACCAAGGCTGTCATGAGGCTTGGAGTTGATTGGCCTTGACAGAACCCAAACTGGTTGACAATGAGACAATTGTTGCTGTGCTATTTGATAGCACTGTTAATACTGCTTTCATTCCTTTACTGATGATTTGAGATATGTGGTAATAGACTAAATTGGATTTGTCCTTTTTTTTAATTTATGTTCTGGACATACCTGAGCAGTTTTCCACATTGTCAGATATTGCCAGTGTTGTAGCTGTCCTAAAACATATGGCTAGCAGGCTCTTCAGTACCACTGTCTGGACCCATAGCCTTTGAGGTATCCAGTATCCATTTATTCATTTCTTGATGTCACTTGGAGTGAATTGATTGGTGGCAGACTGTCGTCCGTAATGCTGGTGATGTCTAGAGGGAGCGGAGGTTGATCATTCACTTGGGACTTCTGGCTGAATTTTGCAAATGCTTAAGCTTTATCTTTCACACTTGTGCTGAGTTCCTATTATTGAGGAGGGGGTATTTGCAAAGTTTTAGTTTTAGGGAAATGGAATTGAAGAGCACAAAAGTTACTTATAAACTTGTTTTAATCTCAGGCCACATTTTGAAATGTGGCCTGAGATTAATTCATGAATATAGTCCTTGACTCATGATGCTTTTGGAGATTTTAGTCAAGTCAACGTAATCTATACAAACCTTTTTTGCAGCTTAAGCTGTACTGAATCTTAAACTTCTTTCCAACCCTCAACTTCTAGACTAGCTAGACTACAGTAGCTGCACACTTTGCAACAGCCTGCTACTGAGTGTCAAGCAAAGACTGTTTACTCTTATTACTTTTTAGTCCTAATATTGGATTCTAATACTCATCTCTATTTTTGAACTTTATCTTAATTGTCGATCTGTGACATTTAATTTAGTCACTATTGAATTTTTATGGCAACCCCTCAGACAGGGAGAAATCCCCATCAATAGGTGATGTCCAACACAAATGCTAATCTCCTGGCAAGTATTCTGCTACTTGCTCATAAACGTTTGCTGAGGCACACTTACTGATCGCTAGTGTTCTGTGACATGCTATTCCTCGGCTTGTGCATAGTCCTCAGTGATGAACCACTATTTTTATATTTCCTTTGCAGGTAATCTCTGCAACACTTAACCAATGTGTGCACTTGTGTTACCACAACTAAAACTTGTAGCCAAATATTTGCAACTTTCGATCAGTGGGAAAAGTGTTAATAGCTTTTCCCACAGTCTAACCTTTAATTTGCATGCTTAATCATAAATCCTGTGCTGAGATCATTTTGCTAGCCAACCAGCATTGAAGCCTCAACTTTTGCTTACCCTTAACATTAGAGTCAAGACCATGTGTGCCCTTTCTATAACTCCACTTGCTGTTTCTTCAAGCTACGTGACAATATTTGGCACTTAAATACCAGTGTTAAGAGTCTTTAGCAACATGTCACAAAATTGTCCCAACAATATGTACAAATTAAGAATATTCAGCACTAAGCTTTTATAGTGTTATTGATAACTGAGCATTATTTATGCATGTGTCAGAGGTGAAATGCAATATATAGTGTTCATGTTTACCTCTTAAAATGAAAATAGTCTTTAAGAATATTTTTCGTATATCAACTTGTTGAAAAATTTTAATTTAAAATATTTAACTGAGTAAAATTGCTGGAAAGTTGAGTTTTGTTAACATGCCAGATTACTGAAATGTTTCCTTTTATAGGGAAGTACCTTGAGAAAGAGAAAGATGTATGAGGAGTTCCTTAGTAAGGTCTCCATTTTAGGTAAGTATGTTCTTTTTCCCTCTGCAAAAATCTTGACCAACACGCAATTTTAAAGCAGTTTGAAGAAATAAATTGTTTACACAATCCCTTTGTAATATTCAAGTCCCAAAGTACTTCACAACCAATAAATAACATTTTAGCGTAGCCATGTATGTTCTGGATAAATGTGGCAAACAATGTGTATATGTTGTATGCTTACACAACGCATAATTAGAACAGACATACAATTTATAGACTTGATTAAATTCTTCGCTTCCACGCTGAAAATATTTCTGTTCAAAAAGGTGCCATAAACTATTTTTCAACCACTTTTAAGACAAACTCTCTTCTAACTGGATTACTTATCCTGCTACTTATATTGTGCAATTTAAGACTTCCGTTTTATGCCCACTTTGATCAATTCAGACTCTAAAATGAAGCATACTGCATTAGTAACTGTTTGACAGAAAATTAGCAAAATGTGCCAGGGCATATAATATATTCTAATATTAGGCAAGGCAATAATTCCATAAATACTTTTAAATATTCTGTGGAGGACATTATAATATCACAAATTTGTCAGTTTTTAATGCAAAATGTATTCATAGTCCTAGAGATGTACAGCATGGAAACAGACCCTTCGGTCCAACCCGTCCATGTCGACCAGATATCCCAACCCAATCTAGTCCCACCTGCCAGCACCCAGCCCATATCCCTCCAAATCCTTCCTTCCTATTGATATACTCATCCAAATGCCTCTTAAATGTTGCAATTGTACCAGCCTCCACCACATCCTCTGGCAGCTCATTCCATACACGTACCACCTTCTGCGTGAAAAAGTTGCCCCTTAGGTCGTCTTTATATCTTTCCCCTCTCTCACCCTAAACCTATGCCCTCTAGTTCTGGACTCCCTGACCCCAGGGAAAAGATTGTCTATTTATCCCATCCATGCCCTTCATAATTTTGTAAACCTCTATAAGGTCACCCCTCAGCCTCCGACACTCCAGGGAAAACAGCCTCAGCTTGTTCAGCCTCTCCCTGTAGCTCAGATCCTCCAACCCTGGCAACATCCTTTTAAGTCTTTTCTGAACCCTTTCAAGTTTCACAATATGTTTCCGATAGGAAGGAGACCAGAACTGCACGCAGTATTCCAACAGTGGTCTAACCAATGTCCTGTATAGCTGCAACATGACCTCCCAACTCCTGTACTCAATGCTCTGACCAATAATGGAAAGCATACCAAATACCGCCTTCACTACCCTATCTACCTATTACTCCACTTTCAAGGAGCTATGAACCTGCACTCCAAGGTCTCTTTGTTCAGCAACGCTCCCTAGGACCTAACCATTAAGTGTATAAGTTCTGCTAAGATTTGCTTTCCCAAAATGCAGCACCTCGCATTTATCTGAATTAAACTCCATCTGTCACTTCTCAGCCCATTGGCCCATGTGGTCCAGATCCTGTTGTAATCTGAGGTAACCCTCTTCGCTGTCCACTACACCTCCAATTTTGGTGTCATCTGCAAACTTACTAACTGTACCTCTTATGCTCGCATCCAAATCATTTATGTAAATTACAAAAAGTAGAGGGCCCAGCACCAATCCTTGGGGCACTCCACTGGTCACAGGCCTCCAGTCTGAAAAACAACCCTCCACCACCACCCTCTGTCTTCTACCTTCGAACCAGTTCTGTATCCAAATGGCTAGTTCTCCCTGTATTCCATGAGATCTAACGTTGCTAATCAGTCTCCCATGGGGAACCCTGTCGAACGCCTTACTGAAGTCCATAAAGATCATTTTGTTGAAAAATTGTGTGCTTGTTGAGGGGGGAAAAAAGGCTATTAAATTAATGCTGTTCAGAATATAAAGGGAAATTTTCCCTTTTAGAATCTCTGGATAAATGGGAGCGTTTGACTGTGGCTGATGCATTGGAACCAGTACAGTTTGAAGATGGACAGAAGATTGTTGTGCAAGGAGAACCAGGCGATGAATTTTTCATTATTTTGGAGGTAGGGATAATTAAAATTTTAGAAAATAACTAATTTGAGCATGAACTATTGAATGACTGGTTGTTTAATGTGCTTCTTGTATTTAACCCTTCAACTAAGGTGAACAGCTGCTTTCTGTCAATGCCCCTCATAATTTTGTGCACCTCTGTCAGGTTCCCCTCAACCTTCTCTGCTCCAAAAGAAAGAACCCAAGTTTATCCTGCCTGTCTTCATTGAATCCTGTTGAATTTCCTTTGTACCCCTTCCAATGCATTTACATCCTGCCTTCATATAGTATGGTGACTGGAATTGCAAGTTCTGCAAGATGGTTTCAGGTAATATTACCAGAAGAAAAGTAGTTTGTTCAGCATTCATTGAGATCACGGCTGTTTTGATAATCCTCAACTCCCTTTTCTGTCCTTTCCTCATAACACTTGATTCCCTTGATGAAAAATCTGTTTGTCTCAGCCTTGAATATACTTAATGACCCAGCCTCAATGGCCCTCTGCTGTAAAGAATTCAATAGATTAATTGGAATGGGACTTGAACCCAGGATCTTGAGAATAAAAGGTAAACGTGACCAACTGAGCCACTGAGTATGATTATTGTCACTTGTTAGTAACACACAGTCAATGAGAATACAGTGCACTATTGTTAGACTTTTTGAGCAATAATTTTAGGAGTTGTTCTAATTCCCAAAGTCAAAGCTGAGTGGTAGAGATTTGGAATATTCAGAACCTTGAGTGATAGAGACATAGAGCTGTACTGCATGGCAACAGACCTTTTGGTCCAACTTGTCCATACCAACCAGATGTCATAAGACATAAGAGCAGAAATTATGCCATTCAGCCCAGAGTCTGCTCCGCTATTCAGTTATGGCTGATAAGTTTCTCAACCCCATTCTCCCATTTTCTCCCTGTAACCTTTGATTTTCTTTACAATCAAGAACCTATGTATCTCTGTCTTATATATACTCAATGACTTGGCCTTCACAGCCTTCTGTGGCAGTGAATTCCATAGATTAGCCACCCTCTGGATGAAGTTTCTCCTTATCTCCATTCTAAAAGGTCTTCCCATTACTCTGAAGCTGTGCCTTTGTCTGTCCTACCAATAGAAACATCTTCCCAACATGTACTCCGTCCAGCCTATTCAGTATTCTGTATGCTTCAGTTAGATCACCCCTCATCCTTCTAACCTCCATAGAGTATAGACCCAGAGTCCTCAAACATTCCTCATATGTTAATCTTTTCATTTCTGGGACCATTCTAGTGAACCTCCTTTGTACCTGCTCCAGGGCCAGTACATCCTTCCTGTGACATGTGGCCCAAAACTGATCAGATGTGGTCCAATCAGAGTCTTATGGAGTCTCAGAAATACATCCCTGCTTTTATATTCCAGTCCCCTCAAAATAAATGCCCACTTTGCATTTGCCTTCCTAACTACTTTCTGCCAGACAGCCAAGCTTTTATCCATGCTAACACCTTGTCTCTAACACCATGGGCCCTTATCTTAGTAAGCAGCCTCCTGTGCAGCATTTTGTCAAAGGCCTTCTTGAAGTCAGTGTAGACAGCATCCATTGGCTCTTGGTCAAACCTGCTCATTACCTCAAAGAATTCTAGCAGATTTCAGGCATGGCCTCCTTGATGAAACCATGCAGACTTTACCCTATTTTACTAGACACTTCCAAGTATATAAAAATCTCATCTTTCACAATGGACTCCAAAATCTAACCCATGAATGAGGTTAGGCGAATTGGCCTGTAATTTTCCATCTTTTGTCTTACTCCCTTTTTAAACAGGGATGCCACGTTAGCAATTTTCCAGTCCTCTGGGACCCTCCCTGACTCCAGTGATTCCTGAAAGATCACTTCTAATGCCTCCCAGTCTCTTTAGCTATCTCCTTTAGGACTCTGAGGTGTAGTCCATCTGGTCCAGGTGATTTATCTACTTTCAGACCTTTCAGTTTTTCTAGCACCTTCTCGTTGGTGATGGCCACCATACTCTGTTCTTCCCCCCTACTGTCTTGAATTTTGGGATATTACCATCTTCCTGATGCAAAGTAATTATTCAGTTCCTAAGCCATTTTCTTCTTCTTTCATTACTATCTCTCCTTCGTCACTTTCCAGTGGCCCAATGTCCACTTTCGGCTCTCTTGTCTTTTATATATTGAACGAAACTGGCTAGCTTACCCTCATTTAGTCTTCTCCCTCCTTCTTTCTCTTTCTATTGCCCACTGGTCTTTGTAAGCTTCTGAATCCTCTGGTTTCTCACTGCCCTTCATCACATTATATGCTTTCTTTTTGCTTTTATGCTATCCCTGACTTCCCGAGTCAGCCATGGTTGCCTCGTCCTCCCTGTATCATGCTGCTTTTTCCTGGGTATGAATTTTTGCTGTGTCTCCTGAATTCCTCCCAGAAACACCTGCCATTGCTGTTCCACAGTCTTTTCTGCGAGGCTCCTCTCCCAGTCAATTCTGCCTGGCTCCTCCCTCACGACCCTGTCGTTGCCTTTATTCAGCAGTAATGACACTACCTCTGATTCTATCTTCTCCCTCTCCAGTTGCAGAGTAAATTCAATCATGTTGTTCACTGTCTCCTAAGGATTCCTTCACCTTAAGCTCCCTTATCAAGTCTGCCTCATTGCACGACACTAAATCCAGTATTGCCAGTTCCCTAGTGGGCTCCACCACAAGCTGCTGCAAAAAGCCATCTCGTAGACATTCCACAAATTCCTTTTCTTACAATTCACTACTAACCAGTCCACCTGCATATTTAAATCTCCCATGATCACTATAACTTTGCCTGTCTTACACACCCTTTCTATCTCCTGGTGTATCTTGTACCCCAACCCCTGGCTACTGTTTGGAGGCCTTTACATAACTAGCTATGGTGTTTTTAAAACCTTTGTGGTTCCTTAATTCTGTCCACACATTCTACGCCCATCTGATCCTACTTCCTTTCTTACTACTGATTTAATTTCATACTGGTAAGGCAACCCCACCCTGTCTGCCCACCTGCTTATCTTTTCGATAGGATGTATATAGTTGGATATTCAGCTTCCAAGCCCTTGCAGCCATGTCTCTGATGCCCACCATGTCATATCTGCCAATTTCGATCTGCACCACAAGCTCATTTACCTTCTACTGCATGTATTCAGACATAACAGCTTCTGTATTAAGTATCCCTCTTCTCATTGTCCTTCATTTGTCCAGTGTGCTTGAAGTCGATTGCTGACACTTTTCATACACTCCTGTTGTGTCTGTACTGGAGGTTTTAATAATCTTTTGAATTCTCCTTCCCTGTCCTTTCTTTCATATTTTTCCATGCAGTTGAATCCACCCCGACAGATGTTAATCTGCTGCTTTGTTTCACATTGGGGAATGTTTTACCCTTCCCTCCTTCCCCACTTTCTAGTTAAAAGTCCTGTTCACCAGCCTATTTACCCTTTTCACTGGAACGTTGGTCCCAGCTTGGTTCTGATGGAGACTGTGTCCCAGCAGTACAAATCCCTCCTGTTCCAATACTGATGCCAGTGCCCCATGAAAAGGAACCCTTCTTTCCCACAGCACTATTAGCCATGTGTTTACTTCCCTTATTTTCTTATCCCTATGCCCATTTGCATGTGGCTCGGGCAGTAATCTGGAGATTGTAACTCTTGAGGACCTTTCCTTTAATCTTATTCCTAGCTCCTGATAATCCCTGAACAGGTCCTCTTTCTTAGTCTTGCCTATGTTGTTTGTTCTGGCGTGGACCACAATAAAAACTGGATCCTCCCCCTCCCTCTTCAATATCCTTTGAAGCCAGAGATAACTCTTACCCTGGCACCAGGCAAGCAATGCACCACGAGAGACTCTTAATCCTGTTTACAAAGGATACTGTCTATTCTCCAAATATAGAATCCTTTGCAACAACCATTTGTCTTTTTGCTACCTCCTCTTGAATGGCCCCTCCTGTACCATGGTGTAGTGTTTAGTTGGCTCATCCTCCCTGCAGCCCTTTCCCTTATCCTGACTGCAGAATCCCTCTACCTGCCTTGTTTGCAGTCGCACCCTGTTGTCCCTGGCCACTGACCAAATTTCAAGTACTTAATCTACATGGTGTGACTGCCTTCTGAAACAAAGTGTCCAGGCAACTGTGCCCCTCCGGGATGTGTTGCAGTGTTTGAAGCTCATCAGTTGTGAGCCGGAGTTCTTCCAGCAAATCGACACTTACTGCAGATGTGGTCACTGCAGTTTGCAATGGGATCAGCCTGCTCCCACATCATACAGCTGCAGCATCTTACCTGTCCTGCCATTTATGCTTAATAACTTTATTAATTCAGAATTTTTGAGTTAATTAAATTTATTGGTTCTTTTTTGAATTTAGTGCAGATTTCCCACCAGCCAGTCAGGTCACTGCCTCCCTGTGATGTCACTCCAGTTTTTTTCACAGCTAGAGTACCCTCAAACTCTGGTACTCTTGTACTTCTGCTCTGCCTTCCGACAGCTTCCCACTGACTAGGCTGCGATCCCCAAGCTATGGTACTCTTACGCTCACTTCTGCTCTGCCTTCTGACTGCTTCCCTTTCTTATTTCTCAGTTCCACCCAAATAACATATTCCCAGGAATATCCTTCCTAAGTACAGCTGAAATGTTATCCCTCATCAAAAACGCTGCTCCCCTTCCTGTTCTGCCCCCTCCTCCCCTTTTGTACAGCATCTGTATCCTGGAATATTAAGCTGCCAGTTCTGGTCATCCCTGAACCATGCCTCTCTAATCACTGATTTCCCAGTCCCACGTTCCCAGTCATTCCGTGAGTTGATCTGCCTTTTATGTTCAGCCTCTTGCATTGAAATAAATGCAGTTTAATTTATTAGTTCTACCCCATTCTCTGCTTTGATCCTGTCTGTGCTGACTGTTTGACTTCACTTTCCCAACTGCACCAGTCTCACCATCTTCCTGGATTCTTCCTCCATCTTAAATCCATCTGAGCAGCTCTAGCAAATCTCCCCACCAGTATATTAGTCCCTTCCAAATCTGGAGCAATCCGTCCTCTTAATACAGGTCACTTATACCCCAGAAGAGATTCCAGTGAATCAAAAATGTGATTCCTTCTCCCCTCCCATGAGCTTGTCAGCCAAGCATTCATGTGCTCTATCCTCTATTCCTACCGTCACTAGCTTGTGACACTGGGAGTAATCCAAATATTACTACCCTTGAGGACCTCCTTTTTAAATTCCTGCCTAACTTTCTGTATCAGCTCGGCAGAATTTTGACCTTTTCTCTTCCTATGTTGTGAGTTCCAATGTGTGCAATGACTTCCTCGTCCCTCTCCCCTTGGAGAATATTCTGCACTCTGAGATATCCTTTGATTCTGGCACCAGCGAGGCAACACACTATTCTGATGTCTCACTTTTGATGGCAGGAATGCTTGTTTGTGCCTCTGACTAGATTGTTCCATGTCACAATTGATCACTTGGAACCCGACATCCCCCTTTTTACATTGGAAGTAGTCTCGGTACCAGAAACCTGGCTGCCAGTGCTACATTCCCCAGAGAATCCATCACCTCTATGTTTTCCCAAACAGCATACTTATTTGAGATGGGGATGGCCACAGGAAACTCCTGCACTACCTGCCTTTCTCTTCTGCCTTTACTGGAGGTAGCCTATTTACCTATCTGTGCTTTTTCTCCCTTCCTGCAACTGCCATCCATCACACCCCAGTTCCTGTAAATTGACTCCTGCTGATCCATGTGATCCAATAGGATTCTCAACCAAACACTTTCTGCAAGCATAATCAGCAACATTGAAATTATCCTTAATCTCCCGCATCTGACAGGAAGAGCACATCACTCTGTTACAGGCCATCTTTGCGTCTTAACAAGCCACAGACCCAGAAAATTGTGGCATCTTATTGCTGTCAAAACACTGCTCCAAGCTAATTTAGTGCCTATGCTTATACTTTAAAGTTCAACCAAGGGAGAGATCTCAATAAAAACATTTAATCAAACAAGAACCCACTCTACTCACTTGGAGCTTTACAAAAAAAAACCCACCAAGGTTACATTTTTGTTGTGGTTCTGTTCGCCGAGCTGGGAATTTGTGTTGCAGACGTTTTGTCCCCTGTCTAGGTGACATCCTCAGTGCTTGGGAGCTTCCTGTGAAGCGCTTCTGTGATCTTTCCTCCGGCATTTGTAGTGGTTTGAATCTGCCGCTTCCGGTTGTCAGTTCCAGCTGTCCGTTGCAGTGGCTGTTATATTGGGTCCAGGTCGATGTGCTTATTGATTGGCACTCATCCACAGATTCGATTCAATAAGCACATCGACCTGGACCCAATATACTGGCCACTGCAATGGACAGCTGGAACTGACAACCGGAAGCGGCAGATTCAAACCACTACAAATGCCGGAGGAAAGATCACAGAAGCGAACAGAGCCACAAGAACGAGCACCAGAGCTACAAATCTTTTCACAAACTTTGAAGGTTACATTTTTAAAAGCTGGGCAGGTAGCTGCTCCCCTGCTGTGAGTTTCTCCACACAAGTTTCTCCAAGGTCAACTGTGAATTTTGTTGCTTGTTTATTTTCTTAGACCAACTGTCATGTTCAGAAACCAAACAGCAGAGGCAGTCAGCTGTATAGGTTCACTGCTGGGTCAGACTGCTCTCCAAGTTTATTTCTCCATTTGATTCACTTCCCATGTGGTTACTGTCTTTGTCTCTTTTTCCTCCTTTTAAAGTGCTGATGTTTTTGATTTTTTTTACCCAAAGTTTTGCAACAGCTTATAAAACAATAATTACTGCTTCTAGAATTTGAGGAAATTAGCTCCAACATTGAAGATACCTCAAAAAAAGATAGAATTCAAAAATAAAAGCAGCTCCTACAGCCACAGATTTTTTTCCCTGTCCTCCAATATTAATGCTTCAAATATACTTTGAAATTTGTGTTTTAGGGTACTGCAGCTGTTTTACAGCGCAGGTCAGAAAATGAAGAGTTTGTTGAAGTTGGAAGATTGGGGCCATCAGACTATTTTGGTGAGTTTGTCAAAGCTTAAATTTTAAAGTTTAATACTGTAAGCGTTTCTAATATTTGAAGTTTAAAAAAATGCAAGTTTTAGATGGATTTTTGTCTACCATAGAGCTGCTGAGCTACATAGAACATGAGAGTATTGCTATTAGATAGGATTGAATAATAGGATACTGAGTAATTGTAGTTAGACATCAGCTTAGATTGTCTAATGACTAACAATTCAAATCAAATTTGGCCTAAAAAGCTCAGATATCATAAAGCATGGTAAATTCACCTAGGTCAACAAGAGCATGGGCTTCATTTTGTTTCATGGTATCAGTTTCTCAAGACTACAGATGGATTTGAAATCTTTTTCTTTATCTCTTAGGTGAGATTGCTCTTCTGATGAATCGTCCTCGTGCTGCCACTGTGGTAGCGCGTGGTCCGTTGAAGTGCGTGAAACTGGACAGACCTCGATTTGAACGTGTCCTGGGTCCCTGCTCTGACATACTCAAACGAAACATCCAGCAGTACAACAGCTTTGTATCGCTGTCTGTCTGAAATCTTCTCTGCTGCTGCAGCATCTGCCAGAGCGAACTGCCTCATTTGTCTAAAATGCCGTTTCCTGTGGCAAGACCACCACCAGTCCCACAGCTTCCTAATTGTCAGAGAAGGCATTCCCTTTGTAGCATTCAATGTCACATTTGCTTTGCGTCTTTCTCACACTGCATCAGCTTTCTTCAGTCAATATAGCTTCATTTAAGATTTTTTTTGTTTGATGCTTGTGTGGAACTCTTCCCATTGATTTTTATTTATGAAGATTAAAACTTTGCTGTTTTAACTGAACAGTGTGATTGATACCCAGATAATTAAGCTTCTGTTTGGTAGTATGAGCAGAGGATTTTGAGCCCTTTAACTTGCTCTGTTTCAAGGTACGTTATAGTGTGTTCATGAGCCTTGAATCTCAAAATTGTACTCCTGGAAAATCTTGGGTTTTAGGCTGGAGAGTTTCAATTATTTTTGGGACTTCTTGAGACAACATGTTTGTTTTTTAGTGTGGTCAAGGCAGAAAACGCTTAAATAAAAACATGCTCAAAATATATTTCTATGTAGCATTTGCACTTGGCAAAACAATGCGTGAGGAAAAGCATCTAAATTGAGATTAGATTTTTTTCTTCATCTTACTTTTTAAAAACAAATACATTTTAACTTTTTTGCTATGAAGCAAATTAAAAACATTGTTTTCTTTTGTGTAGCTTTAGGTCTTGCATTATGAGGATCTTATAGGCCTGTGTGATTTTTGCCAAGTCTATTTACATCACTCCCAGTTGCACATTAAGTTTCATTCAGACGTTTTTACAAAAAAAGCTTGATTTTTTTCCCAGTAATCTCCCAAATATTTAATGGTGCCTGCCTATCTTTGTGCAGCAGTTGTAGCAAAATCTTTGCTTGCAAAAAAAATTAATGTACATTTATAATCACTTTATATACAATACAATTTTTCTTTAAAAACGCAACATCATTATAACTCAGTCACTGTTGGTTTGGTTAATCGGATCACCTTTTTGTTTTGGCGATCAAATGCTTTTGACATCTTATTCTTATGGATGCAGGCCGTGGTAATGGTCGAGATTTATACATATTGCAGAAATCTTGCAATAATAGGCATATCAGGTTCTCAGCCCATATCATTGTGCACTTTCAACAGCTAAGAACTACCACAGTCTTTTCTTTTTAGCCTCTCTTCCTGACAACAGAAGCTAAATTCTATTAGTCTTGGGTGTATTTGATATGCAGCCAGAAAGTCACCAATTCTGTTTGACTTGTTTGCTTTTCTAGTGTATGAGCTTTGCCAATAGTGCTGGAACACTGCACAGAAGCGTACTGTGCCATTCCATCTCCAATAGGGAAATTAAACCAGTCGTGCTACACTTGAAACATGCTTCTTGCTGGACAGTGATGGAGTTTTATTGGCATAAACTGTAGAAACGTCTGCAGCCTAAATTGAGATTGATACAGCATTGAATTCTGTAGGGATGGATTAACAAAGCTAGATGTATTGGTCTGCTCTGTACCAGGTAAAAAATTGAATTGAAAGGCTTTGTTTGCTTCTGGTGATTTTACACATACTGGCAACTAAGTGGTACAGATTTTACTGATCTGTTGTTTTTGAAATTACTAAATGTATTGCTTTTCCTTAAGTAGGGCAGCAAGCACTCAATTGTTGCTATTGCCAGAGCAATAATTCAAAACATCAACTGCAAGCAATCTCAATCATACAATGATAAAGTTAGAAATCTTGTTTTTGGAAATGTATGTAATATGTTGATACCCCATCAAATTTTAACAAGTAACTTTTTAATCTGTAATTTTGTTAGTGATCCTGCTAGTGACCATGATAGCTAGTTAGTTTGGACTACAATATTTGCAGATTGATTTACACTCTAATTTTATATACAATTGGCTTTCAATTTCTTGTTGAGACAGAGCTAGTGAAAGGGTTACAAAATTAAACTTTTATGTATTAAGCAAATGTAATTTCATTCCAAGAACAAAAGAGTAAACATTCCTTTTTAGTAACAAACCAGTACTGTCTTCACAGGTACTGGTGCAGGTACTGTGTGCATTTGTACTTGACCAGCACTGGCAGCGCAATGTTGGGCGATGGTATCCCTAACTCTTCTGCAGTCCTGACCCAGTCTATAAACTATCCACTGCTATTTGGAGCTTATTAATAGCTCTGGACATGTTTGGGTATTAAGTAGCTGTCTTGTGCTAGACTGGGATGGTGCAATGTGGTTTCTATTTAAATGAAGATTAATGGCTGACATTTAAGTTGGTGCAGTGCTTTAGTACCCATGTTATTTTGTGTTTAATTATAGTTGCACTTCTTTGCTATTCACAGTAGCTGGCACTGTTGTTCCATTATTGGCATACACCAGAGCTCAGCCGAAATTATACAAGTGTACACCCAGACACACTAGTAAAATGCAGAAACCAAAAACTGGATGTGTTATCCCTAACTAGCTGAAACACTGGCATTCTGAAATGTACTACAACAGCTTTTCAGTATGGCATGACATGCAATTTTACTTTGAGACTTTGAACATTGCTGAGTCTTAATGACATTTCAGTATTTCACAGCTTTGTATTACGTGTGCTCATTTCGCACATTTTACAAATTCCACACAGCTGTAATTAGATGAAATTATATCCATTATTCTATATACAATGATTTTAGATTAGAATAAGTGTTTGAATTGTACAGCAAGCTAAAACTAAATTGCTTGGAGAGTTGGGTTGGGCATAGGCTATTTGTAGGTTTTCCTTTGTTATTGAGTTTTCTTATTAAACCAAGTTTTTATTAGGCACAAATATTGCTATAAGTGAGATAACCTGATGCAAAATTGCAAAGTCATTTCAGCTATCTGTGCAGTGTGCACAGTAGAAATGATTAGATGTAACTTGCATGTTTTTCAGTTTATCCATGCAGTTACCTTTACGACGCTGTGTAGTGTGAAGATGTAGCGTAAAAATCTATGAATAAAGAAAGACTAGTGTGTTGAGGGCATGATAACTTTCACTTGAGTAGAAGTTTGCATGGGCCAGTTCCATTCTGTTGTAGGGGGGAAGGAGGTGGATTTTCCTTTGGGATCTAAGTAATGTCTCTTGAGTAATCATAGTATGGCAGTCATGAATGTCATGCCCAATTCTTGTTGTGACAGTGAGTTACATCTATTGACCTTTTTGTTTAATAGAAAACTATAAATTGAACTTATATGAGTAACCTTTAATGTTTGATTATTGATTGGAATTCCTTTTCTAATGAGTTAATTCCTGTTTCATCAATTTCAACTTGCTTGGAAGTTGAGTTGAGAGTAAGGCTGAAATTTATTAGCCTAATTTGGTTTGATATTCCTAGCATAGGCAAAATTTAAATCAGCTGCTTATGGGAGGTATCCTTCCAAATATATTGGTATGTTGCGTAGTTGAAACCTGTTGCTTTATATTTAATTTTTTTATCTTGATTAATTGGGAAAATTTAACAAAGCAGATGAATGTCATTCCAGGATTGAGCTTACCAATACTGTTGATTACCAGTATGAGTGACATTGACACCATATTCCAGCAATTTTGAAACTCTTCGCAGAGTCCAACTGCAACAACCCTAGCATCTAGCAGATTGTCTTTGGCTTGCTGCACATTCTTAAGGTTTTTATTTACCTAACTTTTATTATAAAGCAGCTGATGAGTTTGAATAATCTGATGCAGTTGAAGCTTTAACTATTGTGTGCAATCAGAACTGTATGTACAAACGACCACGGTTTGATGTAGTTTGCCTTAGCTATCTTATGTGGGGATCAGAGTGATCCTCACTAGCTTACCTACAAAAGTTGCAAAGTGAGAATACAGCGTGATAATATGTAGATTATCCAAGGACCATTTTTTGTATTGTTCCCAATGACTGTATAAGATCAGATGTATGTGCTAAAATAATCCTTTTGTTATAGAGTGTCCTAATGACGACAGGTCAAGCAATAAAAGTTAATTATTAAAAAGAAAACTCTTCTCTTATTTATTGATTTTTGAACCGAAGCAGATACACAAATCATTGACCCTGTAACAGGAATGTTAAGATTTATTTTACCATTAGCTGATTCAAAGTAAAATGTAAATGGTTGTCTTTCATAATAGCATGTCATTCCTAAGGTCTCGACTTTGAACTTTGCATGAACTTTATATATTTGATCAGGACGTGGTGGGGCGGGGAGACATTCTACCGATTTAAACTTTGCCAGATATAATGTTCCTCTTCTCAACAAGCTTGCTGCTTCCTGTTGACCAATTCAGCTTTGAGCTTGAGCTTTTTTAATTGTCTGTAATCACACTTAATTTCAAGAGTGTGCATTAACAGCCAGGCTAAAACATTCCTACTATATGAAACCATGCCCCATTGTGATCTTTTCCTCCTGGCTACTGCATATGCAGAGTTGATCCTTCATGGCCACAATATAGATCAGTTAATGCCAGAAAAGTTAGGAAACCTACAGTGATGCTTGGTTCTACTTCAGCGCACATCAGGATTTCTTTGGATGTGATGAAGGTTGAAATTAATGGAAGGAGTTAATTGAGTTTTTTGGGGAGGTGGTGATTCAGTGGTCACCCACGTTTCCAACTTTGATACCTTATTTTTCTTCCAGGTTAGCTAGATTGTATGCATTCTAACTCGTCAGTTTTCTTCAATGTATTTCAAAAGATCTGTCTACATCCACAAATTTTTTTTTAAATTGTTCCTATTTTATCTACATTTTCCATTTAAATTTTCCTTTGTGCATATCTATAATGAAAATTTACAAAATACTTGCACTATAATTTAAACCAATTCTTTCACCAATACTGGGCACCATATCTCCCAATTTCTTATTTGGTACTGCAAAGCTTTTTTTTTTTGCAGCAACCAAATCAGTTCGTCCTTTTTTCTATTTACTGCAATTTTAATTCAAAGGATTTCATAAAAATTGTCTAGTTTTAGACCAGGTCATGACAAAATAATTTGTTAACATATTTGAAATTTATTTTCAGTCATATCCCCACTTTATTTGAGACCTTAAGGTGACTTTGACTTTCCAGGGCATGATACCATTAGAACATTGATTGTATTTTGAGATATTGATGAGATGTATGTCAGAGCCACTAATGGTAATTTTTAAAACCTTGTGTGCAGTATAGGTAACAATTATACACTTTATTTTACATCTGTTTACTGCCTGGCTACATGAGCTGAATTTCTAATATTTTTCTGGAAATCTGAAATAAAAACATTTTTACAGGTTTACCATAATGTTCATATTTTTGTTGTATGCATCTATTTATAAAACTAAGTTTTCCATTTACAAAACCTTCTCAATTTGTCCTCTGACCCCTATAAAAAGTTGTATTCATAAACCATCTTTCCTGCAGCCCATTTAAATATATACTATAATCATATGCTACTTTATTGAAAAATATGTAAAATATCAAGATTTCTTTCTAATCTTTAATGGGATGAGAGCAGTGGTGTCATGGTTAACATTTATTGTTCATCTGGTCTTTGCCTTGAAGGTGACTGTGAGCCATTGCCTTGAACTGTTGAAGCATTTGGTGTAGGTGTATTTATACTTTTGCTAGAAAATTTCCAGATTTTGCTCCAAAATCGCACAAATGGCGATTTAATGTTCAGAGTCTTTCATGTGGGATTAGTTGGGGAGAAATGTACAAATTGAGGGTTGTTCTGCTTTTGCCCTGGTGGTAGAAGGCATTGGTTTAGGAGGGGGTGTGTATTGCTGCAATGCATCTTGTATATAGTACGTGTTGATGTGGAGGGAATGAGTGCGTAATGGGGTGTCAGTCAAGTGAATTCTTTGATCTGGCATGCTGCTGGAGCTGCACTCATTCAGGCAAATGGAACGTATTTTCTCAATTCACTCATGGGATATAAGCGTTGCTGGCTGGCCTACATTTATTGCTTGTGTCTAGCTGCCTTTGAGAAGGTGAAAGTGAACTGTTGCCTTGAACTGCTGTCGTCCCTGTGCTGTAGGGACCAATAATGAATGCCCTAGAGGAGTGAATTTCAGCATTTTGATCTAGCATCAGTGAAGGAATGGTGATATGTTTCTAGAACAGGATGGCAAGCCTTTTGAAGGGGAACTTGTAGGAGATGGTGTACCTGTTGCCCTTGTCCTTCCAACTGTTTAAGGATCTTTGGTGAATTTCTGCAGTGCATCGTGTAGATAGTACACACTACTGCAATTAAGCATTGATGGTAGAGGCAATGGATGCTTGAGGAACTGGGAAGGGTCACGGAAATATTACAGATCACAATAGGTTACAGTCCAATAGGTTTATTTGGAAGTGCTAGCTTTCAGAGCGCTGTTCCTTTGGGTGATTGTGTAGTGTAAGATTGTAGGACACAATTTATAACAAAAGTTTACAATGTGATCTAACTGAAATTATATATTGAAAAAGACCTGGACTGTTTGTCTCTCATCTTTTAGAATGAACGTGTTGGTTTCTGTTTGTTCATATGTAAATTCCAGAGCTAACTTAAAGTTCACTTGAGAATGTAACTTCAACAGTATGTGCCATGTTGGCCCAGATAATGCATTGATAGTGTGAGTCTGTTTGTGCCCCAATGTTCAGATTCCTTTTAATCTAAAAAAGATATTTAAGGAATCTTACATGGATTCATTCAGTTTTTGAGCAAAATCAAATGTAATTCTGCAAGCACAAATTCACGCCACAGACTTGTGTGTGTGTGTGTGAGAGAGTAAGAGTGTAAAGGCATACAAGTCTGAGAGGGTGTGTGTGGGAGTATGAGAGAGAGCTTGTGAATGAGGGGGTCTATAGAGGACTCTGTCTGCCGTGACAAGGTTATATGGTGTTGTCCTGAAAGTCAGGCAGTTTGCTGTGAGCAATGATCTGTTTGAGGTTTGGTGATTGTTTAAAGTTGATAAATGGAGGAGTGGGGAAGGTCTAGGCAAGGTGCTCATCCTCATTGCTAATGTGTTGCAGGCTGTGAAGAAAATGGCGTTTTTTGGCTCCTGGGAAGTACTGGGCAACGAAGGGTATCCTGTTGGTTGCAGCTCGTGTCTGTCTCCTGAGAAGGTCATTACGGTTTCTCGCTGTGGCATGTCTGAACTGGCGGACGATGAGTTAAGCATTGTACCTTGTTCTTACGAAGGCATTCTTGAGTACTTCTGAGTGCCTGTCACGTTCCTCATCTGAAGAGATCCTGTATATGTCAATATATCCGGTGTATAGTGTTGATTAGAGGTCCTGTGTAGAGAAGTCTTGTTGCATGTGCATGACGATGTTGGCATACTGGGGTGCAAATTTGGTCCCCATGGCTGTTCCGTGTGTCTGAATGAAGAACTGGTTGTCAAAGGTGAAAATGTGGCCGAGGATAAAGCAGATGAGTTGTAGGACGGTGCTCTGAGATTGGCAGTTGTTGGTATTGAGTAGTGGCTGTCATTGTGAGGGATGCTGGTGTAAGGTGCTGAAACGTCCATTATGACAAGGAATGTTCCCGGTTCGACTGGTCCATGGGTGCTGAGTTTCTGTAAGAAATCTTAGTGTCGTGACAAGCTGGGAGTCCCCCATACAATGGGTTTCAAGATGCCTTCGACATAGCCAGAGAGGTTCTCACACAGGGTCCCAATACATGAATGATGGAATGTCCTTTTGTGTTGGCTTTGTGCATCTTCGGAAGGCAGTATAAGTTGCCTAATGCGAGAGGTATGTGGGATGAGGGCGCATAGGGAACTCTGAAGAACTGGATCCAAAGTCCTGATCAACGTGTTTATGGGTGTGCTTTTTGGTCAGATTGGCCGGTAGTTGCCTGTAGTGTTCCTGGTTGTTCAGTTGTCGGTACACTTCTTTGCGGTAACCTTTTTTCTATTCTGAATGACCTATGGCTCCTCCTTTATCTGCTGGTTTGATGACAACATTATGATTGGTTTTGAGAGCATGGATGGCATTGCGTTGTGATCGGATGATCTGCTCTACCTTGTGGGTGCAGCTGATGAATCTGGCATTTATATATTTCCTGATGGTTTGAGCATACATGTCAAGTCTTGGGCAGCGGCCCTCCAGTGGGGTCCACGTTGACTCTTTTTGTTGCCTCTTTATGGATCCCTATGCTGACTGGCAGACTTTGGGACAGGCAACAACGCCAAGTGGCCGAGCAGAGGCTGACAGCCAAGTTCGATACCCATTGGGATGGCCTCAGCTGGCACCTTTGGTTCATGTCACACTACAGGTGACCCTACTGCACCACACAGATGCAGACTGTCTCTCATATGCTCACACATACGCACCCACTCTGACACGCACCTTCTCATACTTATACCCCTTTACACTCTCGCTCACAAGCAAGCATACACACACTCGCAGAAACTCATATCTCCCTGCCCGCGCACACTCACGTGCACATGCACGCAAGTTTATGGGGTGAATTTGTACTTGCAGAATTACATTTTATTTTGCTCAAAAACTGAATGAATCCACGTAAGAATCTGTAAATCCCTTTTTTAAGGTTAGAATCAGTCTGAACATTGGGGCACAGACAGCCTCATCCAGGGCACCTCAACCTTCAATGCATAATCTAGGTCAACATGGCACCTATTGTTAAAGTTCACTTGAGAATGTAACTTTGTTAGTTCTGGAATTTACATATGTAAAAACTGAAACCAACATGCCCATTCTAAAAAATAAAAGACTTAAACAACCCAAGTCTTTTTCAATATCTAATTTGTTACATCACACTAAACTTCTGCTATAAATTGTTTCCTGCGATCTTATACTTCACAACCATCTGATGAAGGAGCAGCGCTCCGAACGTTGGTGCTTCCAAATAAACCTGTTGGACTATCACCTAGTGTTGTGATTTTTTACTCTATACACCCCAGTCCAACACTGCCACTTCCAAATCACTGAAATGTTAACTTTGATTTCTCACAGGTGCTACCAGAACTGCTGAGCTTTTCTAGCAACTTCTGTTTTTGTTTCTGATTTATAGCATCTGCAATTCTTTCTGTTTTTATACAGTTCCTCATGTCTGACCTCTCATCACCATTATGTTCATATGGTGAGTCCAGTTTCTGGTCAGTGGTAGCCCCCAAGATGATGGGGGATTCAGTAGTGGTTAACACCATTGAATGTCAAAGGCCAGTGGTTAGGCTGTCTCTTATGGTGATGGTCATTGCCTGCCACTTGTATAGTGCAAATGTTACATGTTACTAATCAGCCCAAGACTGGCTGTTGTCCAGATCATGTATTTGAACAAGGACGGTTTGAGTATCTTTTGAGTCCTTGTGAATGGTGCTGAATCAATGTGCAGTCATTGGCAAATATCCCTGCTGCTGACTTTCTGAAGGAGGGAAGGTCATTGATGAAGCAGCTGAAGCTGGTTTGGCTTGAGGAACCCCTGCCATGATGTCCTGGAGCTGAGATGACTGACCAACAGCCACAACCGTCTTTCTATGTGCCAGGTATGACTCCAACCAGAGGAGTGTTTGCCTACAATTCCTATTGATTTTAGTCTTGTTATGGTTCCTTGATGTCAAGGGCTGTCACTTTCACGTCCCCTCGAATTCCGCTCTTTTGTCTGTGTTTGAACCAAGGCTGTAATGAGGTCAAGAGCTGAGTGCCTTGGCAGAACCCTAATTAGACATCAGAGGATTATTGCTGAGCAGGTACTGCTTTATAGCACTGTTGATATCTTTTGTATTGATAATCAAGATTAGACTGATGGGATAGTAATTGGCCACATTGGATTAGTCATGCTTTTTTGTGTACAGGACATACTAGGATAACTTTCCACACCTGCACATGCTATAATTGTACTGAAAGAGCTTGGTTAGGTGCGTGGCAAGTTCCGGAGCACAAATCTTCAGTACTATTAGCCAATACTGTCAAGGCCCATAGACTTTGCAGTATCCAGTGCTTCCAACCATTTCTTGATATCATGTGAAGTGAATCAAATTACCTGAATAATTGTATCTGAGATGTTGGGGACCACGGATGGGGGTTGAGATGGATCATTCACTTGGTTTGGTGGCTTCACCAGGATGACACCACCTATTGTATTACATTCCTGGCTTGTAGATGATAGACAGGTTGGTAAGGAGGTGAGTTGCTGCAGAACCCTCAACCTTTGTTGTCCTATTGTAACCACATTATTTATATGGCTGGTTCAGTTTCATTTCTAGTCCATGGTCCCCCCAGTATGTTGATGATGAATTTGGTGATAGAACCATTGAAAGTTCAGCAGGGCCAGAATGGTAATTGCCTGGCACCTATTGCACAAATGTCCTGGGGTTTCTCCTATTCAAATGAAGTATTTCAGTATTGGAGAAATCGTGAATGTTACTAAACCACTTTCAATCACTAGTTAACATCCCACTTCTAACTGTTTTATGATAAAGCAGCTGAAGATGGTTGAACGTGTGACACTTCCTGAGAAATTTGTGTAGCAGTGTGCTGGTACTGATATGATTGACTCCGACAACTACAAATATTGATTGATATGATTCCAGTGAAGAGATTTCAATTGACCTTATGCTGAGCTCCTTGAAACCGCATTCTGACAAGTGCTGCCTTGACGTCAAAGGCAGACTCGCTTCATATCTAGAATTGAGCACTCTTATGCCAGGGGCTGTGTGTCGCTCAAATCAGCCTTTATCAGTAAAGGCAGTCACTTAGAGTCAGAGCACAGAAACAGACCTTCAGTCCAACTCATCCATGATGACCAGATATCCTAAACTGACCGAGTTGCATTTACCAACATTTGGCCCAAATCTTCTCAATCCTTCCTATTTGTGTAGCCATCCAGATGCCTTCTAAATGTTGGAATTGTCCCAGCCTTCATCACTTCCTCTGGCAGTTCCTTCCATACCCGTGCCATCCTCTGCCTGAAAGAGTGGCCCCTTGGGTCCCTATTAAATTTTCCCCCTTCACCCTAAACCACTGCGCTCTAGATCTGGACTCACCCACCCCAGAGAAAAGACCTTGTCTATTTATCTTATCCATGCCCCTCATGATTTTATAAACCTCAGCTTCCAACACTCCAGGGAAAACAACCCCAGCCTATTCATTTGTAGATTACTTAGTGTGGAAACAGGCCCTTCGACCCAACAAGTCCACACCGCCCCGCCGAAGCGCAACCCACCCATACCCCTACATTTACCCCTTACCTAACACTACGGGCAATTTAGCATGGCCAATTCACCTGGCCTGCACATCTTTGAACTGTGGGAAGAAACCGGAGCACCCGGAGGAAACCTATGCAGACACGGGGAGAACGTGCAAACTCCACACAGTCAGTCGCCTGAGGCGGGAATTGAACCCGGGTCTCTGGTGCTGTGAGGCAGCAGTGCTAACCACTGTGCCACCGTGCCGCCCATTCTTTACCTATTGCTCAAACCCTCCAACCCTGCCAACATCCTTGTAAGACTTTTCTGGGCACAGTGGGCAGAGTTCTTTTTGGAGGAAGAAAAAGTGAGTAACATCTAGTATTAGAGAATTTTTGAAGGCAGCAGGGTCAAACCAAATTTCAGGACAAGAGCTGATGTGCACTCTTAAGTTTTATTAAGAGTGTCTATTAATTGGTTGAAGCCTTTTCTATCATCAAGGTTTTGACCAACCAATAAGAAGATATGAAAAGTTTCTTCAGATATTTAAAAAATTAAAGTTAACAAAATAAATGTTTATCTTGTAGAAAATGAGTCTGCGGAATTAGTAATACGTGATAGAGATGGCAGATGAATTGAATGGATATTTTGCATTAGTCTTCATGAAAGAGAATAGAAATAGGATTCCAGATATAGCTATTAATTGGGAATTGAAAGAGAGACAGAGCAATTCAAGAAAATTACAATTACCAAGGAAGTGGTACTGAGTAACTTATTGGAACCATGAGTTGCCAAGTCTCTGGGTACTGATGGATTTCATCCCAGGGTATTAAAAGAAGTAGCCAGTGAAATAGTTCTAGTTTCCCAAAAAGATTTATGGAAGGTTTCTTTAAATTGGAAAATTGCTGATGTAACTCTTCTATTCAAAAAAGGGAGGGAGGTAAAAGCAGGAACTACAGGCTAGTTAGCTAAATATTTGTCATAAAGAAAATTTTAGAAGCTTTTATTAAGGACATTTTACAAGGCATTTGGATAAGTTCAAGGCAATCCACCAGAGCCAATGTGATCTTGTCAAAAGGAAATCATGATTAAATTAGATTCCCTACAGTGTGGAAACAGGCCCTTCGGCCCAACAGGTCCACACCAATCCTCTGAAGAGTAACCCACCCAGACTCACTTCCCCCCTGACTAGAGCACCCAACATTATAGGCAATTTAGCATAGCCAATTCACCTAATCTGCACATCTTTTTGGAATCTGGGAGGACACCGGAGCAAACACCGGGAAAATGTGCAAACTCCACACAGCTGCCCGAGGCCAGAATCGAACCCAGGTCCTTAGCGCTGTGAGGCAGCAGTGCTGACCACTGAGCCACTGTACTGCCCTCAAATATTAACTAATTTATTGCAGGTCTTTGAACAAGTATCAGACTCTAATAAAGGAGAATCATGAAATGTATTTAGATTCCTAGAAGGCATTTGATAAGGCTGTTGTGGAAAATAAAAGCTCATGATGTAGGAGATAACATTTTTGATAATAGAGAGCATATTGGCTTGCTAACCAAATGCACAGTAGAAATATGTAGGTCTTTTTCAGCCTGGCAAGATGTCATGAATGGTGTGCAACAAGGTTCAGTGCTGAGGCCTCAACTCTTTACAATTTTATGTAATCGATTTAGATGAAGGATTAGATTAGATTAGATTACTTACAGTGTGGAAACAGGCCCTTCGGCCCAACAAGTCCACACCGACCCGCCGAAGCGTAACCCACCCATACCCCTACACCCACCCCTTACCTAACACTACGGGCAATTTAGCATGGCCAATTCACCTGACCTGCACATCTTTGGACTGTAGGAAGAAACCGGAGCACCCGGAGGAAACCCACGCAGACACGGGGAGAACGTGCAAACTCCACACAGTCAGTCGCCTGAGGCGGGAATTGAACCCGGGTCTTTGGCGCTGTGAGGCAGCAGTGCTAACCACTGTGCCACCATGCCGCCCATGGAATTGAAGATATGGTAGATAAATTTACTGATGACACAAATGGGTAGGATAGTGAGTTGAGATGAGGGTGTAAGGAGCTTTCAAAGGGATACAAAGCTTACAAAAAAACCCAAATGGTGTACAATGTGGAAATGTGAAGTTATCAATTTTTGCTGAAAGGATAAAGAAAACCTATCTAAATGGTGAATCATTGTCAAGCTCTGAAATACAGAGAGATCTGGGTGTCCTGTGCATGAATCACAAGGTTAACATGGTATTGGTCAGACCATGTCTGCTGTACAATACTGATCACTCTACTTACAGAAGAATGTCAGTCTATTGGAAGTAGTTCAGAGAAGGTTTACAAGACTAACACTTGTAATGAGCGGATTGCCTTGAGGAAAGTCTAGGTCTGTACCCTCTGGAGCTTAGAGTTTAAGGTGACTTCATTGAAACATGTAAGATCTTGAAGAAACCCAACTGGGTGGATATTGGAAGCCTGTTTCTTGTGGAACTATCTATAAATGGGGTCATAGTTTTACAAGGGGGTGCCTGTTTCTCAGTGTTGAGACTCTTTGGAATTCCCTTCTTCAAAAGGCAGTGAATGCAGAATATTTTTTTTGTTTAAGGTAAATGTAAATAGACTCTTGATTACCAAGGGGATAAAGGAATATTGGTGATAAGCAAGAGTATAGAGTTAAGTTAAAATCAGATCAGTTATGATCTTATTGAATGGCAGAGCGGGCTCATAGGGCCTGAGAAGCCACACTTGAGTAGATTGTTGGGCCAATAATTAGCTGGACTGACATACACTTAATGTGTAATATGTTGAAATGATGAATCATTTATCTTTAAAAAGGGCTGATTTCTAATTTGGCTAGACACAAAGATGACAGCATAGCAACTGATTAAATATATTGTGTTGCTGGCAAACTTTAACAATTGTGTTTAAGGGAAACTCCCAGGGAAGAACCCAAAAAATGTTTCTGTCCCAAAGGTTCCCTGTAGTCCTTCACATAAAATAAGCATTCCACAGTGTTTTGAGTATCACGTCTGTTCATCCATCCAAATTTACATAATTGAATTGATAATTTTAATTACTTCAGTGTTGATAACAATATCAATACCAGTATTAAATTATTTAAACATGTATTCCTTGCTTTCACCACCATGCAATATTGCCTCTTCCATTCATACACCTGATATTAGGTTTTCAATCACATCTGCTCAAGATCTCCCTGTCCACTCCACTTTCTAATTGGCAGGGTTTTTTTTTTATATAGATTGGCTCTAATATCAATCAACTGCTGAACATGGTGACTCTTAAAAACAATGATCTATATCTTTTACAGCTTGTTCCCTCCAGATCCATGATAATGAGAGGATTGCTGATAACTAATTAGTTTCTCAAATGCAGTTTAGATTCTAACAGAGTTTTACATTAACCATCAAGATTAACTCAAATGACATCTTGTCAGAGTACAATCATGTTCTTGGCTGAAAGGTTGAGGACTCATCATACGGAATTGCTTTCTGATTAAATATTCAGAAATGTATCAAATGTAAACTTATCGGCATGTCTGATCTATTGACTTCTAGATTCTCAATCTATTGGTTAAAAAAAACCCAAAAGTTAGGTTTCAGTTTTGAAGTGTCACCACCAAAATAGAGTTCAAATGAGCAGCACAAAGTGGTTAAGTAGAACTTTAAACATGTATGTTGGAATTTGTGGAAAATAGGATTAATTTATTCAAAATAACCAGGAAAAATAAGAGAAGTGATCAAGGATGAACATGATACAAGATTGGGGGAAGGTAGCATAGAAGAATATATTGGGTGAACAGAAATAAAATGTGACAATTGCTGAACACATTTCTAAACATTTTTGTCATGTATTCATCAGATCAATTCACAAGAAATGCTAAAGTTGATGGAAATTAACATTTTCAGTTTGTGAGGAATGGTGATGCATTATCAAGTAGGCTCTCACCGGCAGAAGCTGTGTATGTTAATGCTTAAAACCATGCTGTTTGCAGATGGAAAGAACATGTACATAAACTGTACCTATTTCAACAGAACAAACTAGGTGACCACAATTCTCTGATTTGTTAGTCAAGGCATTGTCCTGTGAAATCAGAGACAACCTGTCTGGTTTAAAAATTAAACAAACCTTAGCAGTTAACTATTAATCATTATTAATGAATGTATTCTCCATGGCAATGCCTTACTAATCAGTTCACTTGCCAACCAACTGGCACTCTCTTCATACAGTTTAAATATTGTTTTCCTCTTAATATTTGTTGTGATTTGTCCTGACATGTGCAAGATGAAAAACTTAGAGAAAAATGTCTATTTTTCAGCAACACTGAAATTCTAGAGTACCAAATGACTACTTAAAATAAAATCACCAATGGTGTTTAAATTGCTGTGCATTTTACCTGCATGGTGTTATTGTCACAGTATTACAATCTTCAAATATGCTTTGTTCTGTAGTTTTGAGGCTTCTCGTATCCCTAAATCAAAAATTCAAATGTAGCATGATTAGATAAAATGAGTCATGTCTGAGAAAGTCATTTCCTCAAAACATTTGCTGAGTTTGGCTGGCCTTGCCCAGAACCAATTTGCTCTAACACTTCAGCCAATATTTTGGTCTTTTTAAATGGAACATTTTAGATAGAGATTTCCCTGAAAGTAAGTTGCAAAACATGTAGGTGCAGATTTAAAAACTTTTGCATTTTAATTGAAATGCATTGGCAAATTATCTGAAATAATTTGCTTTTATGCCATTATAATTGCATTTAAATCCATGGCATTTTTTTTGCAAAAGTCATATGCTAGCTCGATATGTGTTCAAAAACATGTACTGTAATTCTTTGTGTTTTAACTTTGTATTTTTTAATAGTGATAACCTTGATAGATTTCCATAATTTCTAAACATAAGATTTTCATTTTAAAAATGTGTGGATAAACAGAGCATTTGATGAATCTTTTAAACTTTTTTTGGAATTTTGTAAACCTTGCAATCATATGAACATTCCTGATTAAGTTGTGAAGGCCTTTACTAAAGTTGACAGCAGTAATTCATTGCAGTGCTGTTTCCAGCACCCCCAGCTGTGAATTAAGGCTTTCTTAAAGCTCCACAGAATGATTAGATCATAACCAGGAGGGTGACAAGTGGACTTTGTTGGGATGTTTTCTTTTAACTTTCAGCTTACTAAATTACTAGCTTCACTTTCAAAGTATTGGTTAGAACATGTATTCTGTCGACTCATATTGAGGTGTTTTTGATGCTTGCTTCACTGATGTATTTGAGACAAGATAATGTAGATATTCCCCCTCTAAAATCTGGATGGGGGTTGTTTTCTTGCCTTGCATTGGGTATACAGCACAGAAGCAAACCAGCCAATACCAGTGTCTATGTTCCACTTGAGCATCTTCCTAACTTTCCTCATCTAAATCTATCAACGTAACCCACTATTTACTTCTCCATCATGAATTTATTATGAAATGTAAAGGGGCATTCACGCTACTCATTGCACCAATATTCTCTTTGCACATACATTCTTATTTTACAAAGGAACAATTTTTAACATTCTTTCAGCTTTTTGTTTCTGCATCGTTATTTTGGTATATTGCCGAATGCTTTCGGCAGATCTTACGTGCTGATGCAACATCGCAGTAACTCTTGCCCAGCAGCCTCTGCACCATGTTCCCTGTTGATGTTCTGTGTTTGTAGTTCTCCGTGAAAGTGTGTCATGAGATTGCTCTTAAGTTTTATCATGTTGAGTAATGTAATTGTGCAGCCATGATTGAAAATGCATGACAAGTGCAAACATTGCTGCTTATGTTGAGATTTCAATGTAAAAATGTGACTCTGTGAAATTAGACATAATTATGCAAAGTAAAAGTGGTGATCTTGCTGTCCACATCACTCACCATCTTGCATTGTAGCCACAGATCACTTGTTCTATCTGACAAAACAGTGATAAGAACAGTGAGAAAAATCAAACATGCGACATGGCACTGAATGCAAAAGGTAACATAGCAATGAAACAATGGACACAATGGAATATAGGCTGGCAACTTAGAGTCATACAGATGTACAGCATGGAAACAGACCCTTCGCTCCAACCTGTCCACACCGACCAGATATCCCAACCCAATCTAGTCCCACCTGCCAGCACCCGCCCCATATCCCTCCAAACTCTTCATATTGATATACTCATCCAAATGCCTCTTAAATGTTGCAATTGTAAAAAAAACATCTTTCCAATAGGAAGGAGACCAGAATTGCACGCAATATTCCAATAGTGGCCTAACCAATGTCCTGTACAGCTACAACATGACCTCCCAACTCCTGTACTCAATACTCTGACCAATAAAGGAAAGCATACCAAATGCCTTCTTCACTATCTTATCTACCTGCGACTCCAATTTCAAGGAGCTATGAACCTGCACTCCAAGGTCTTTTTGTTCAGCAACACTCCCTAGGATCTTACCATTAAGTGTAGAAGTCCTGCTAAGATTTGCTTTACCAAAATGCTGCACCTCGTATTTATCTGAATTAAACTCCACCACCACTTCTCAGTCCATTGGCCCATCTGGTCCAGATCCTGTTGTAATCTGAGGTAACCCTCTTCGCTATCCACTACACTTCCAATTTTGGTGTCATCTGCAAACTTACTAACTGTACCTCTTATGCTCGCATCCAAATCCAACTTGGCTTGATGGTCTTCAAGAGGAAAACATGCCGATCAGCCTTGCCCTTGTCCAACAGAAGGCTATCAGTTTTTATAAAAATGTTTTAAAAAAAACACAAGAGAGAGCTCTACTATAAGTCCCAGCGAGAAACAAAAATCTTTCGATACGTGCCACGGCTGGTTTTATTGTTTCCTGGCAAGGTATGGCTTTAAGAATATGCAAATGTAAGGGGAGGCTGTAAGTGCTGACATTGGAATATGCTGATACACTCATGGTACATGATGTAGAAGACGATGGCCACTACCTTTGCCAGATGAGAGGTCTGCATTGGAAACGAATGCTGTCAAGAACCTACATCTCTGTCAATGAGAGAAGTGCCCCTGACTTTAAGGCTTTGAAAGACCATCTCACTGAATCACTAGGTGGCAATACAAAGGCAACAAAAAACTGAAACCTTTGCTCATTTAATATAACGAGAACACGCATGCAACGAAAATTTATGTCATATGTTACAACACAGGGAAAACACCCCTCTGCTAATTTAAACCTGCAACACAGAAATGATTTAACCCGTGCTGTAATCTGTTAAAATTTGAGAGGCAAAGAACTATTCCAAAAGTCACTATTTAAAGTACAAAAAATTTTAAGAACTTAAAGAATAAAGTCTAAAATAAAATATTAACTAACAACTCTTTACAACTCCTTTCTCTAACCTGTCTTTTACTTGCCCTTCTACAATACTGGTCCGATAATACCCCCACTTAAGATTTACCAAAAAGTTCAAATTTCAAAGCCAGCCAGCTGTCGAATCGTCTCTTTGTAGCTTTCTCTGACTTCCTCTTAGGGATTTCTGTTTCAAAGGACATTGATAGATAAAAGGTACTTTTAAAAGAGCTATTCTCTGGGCAGTATGCATATGTTGGTAGCATGGGGCAATTCTCCCCCAGCTGTTCAATTTTTCATGGTCTTATACCCCAAAGCATCGAATCGTTTCATTGTCAAAATACAAAATTCAAACTTGATTGGAGGTTGGCTTCTTGGGGCATAATTTAAACTGATTGGCCAAATTTGAATTTTTTTTGGTTTCATAGCAACCCGGGTACTGCTAGCTGCTAGACCAAATTGTAAATTCTCGAGTACTCTGTTCTTGCCAAGTCCTTCAACTCTCTTAAAGGTACAGTACCCCTTACACCTTTGTAACAAAACTCACCTCCCTGTTACCTGGAATTCCATGCATTAAAGCATGGATGACTAGCTAGATTTTCTGTACCTGGTTCATGGCCTACTTTTTTTGCCTGAAATGAAGAAGTATCGAGCCAAGGAAATTAGACATTTAAAGTTTTTCTCATTTTGGTTGATGTGATTTGGACTATGAGTCTCTTTGTCAAAATGTTAATATTGTGTTCCTATCTCCTTGAATGACTTCCATCATACAGCTGATGGAGCAGGCCATCATAGCAGCAGTTAAAACCTTTAATCTCTATAAGAATTTCCAGACTCTCATTAAGAAAATAAATCTTACCATCATATAATATAGAATGGGCCCTTCAGCCTGTCGAGTCAATATTGACAGAAATTACTCTAAATCAACACTTGTCTTGCTACTCAAGGAATGCCATAAGTCCTAGAGTTATGGAAGCAATTTAAAATCATTGATGCTGTTAACATCATTGCTGCTGTATTGGATAAATTTGCATGGGCAGTGTGTGGAAGAAGTTTTTCCCAGGGATAGTGAACAATCGCTGGATTCAACCCAACTGCCCTTTGTAATGAGTTAGTGAAATGGGCATGTAATGTGTGTTCTGGATGTAGGTTTGCTCACTGAGCTGGAAGCTTCGCCTGGAGGCTCACTGAAGATGTTACCTCGTATGGTGACGAAACGTCCGAAAATGAGCCTTCCAGAAAATGAACCTACATCCAAAACCTCAACCTGAGCTACAACTCTTCTCAAAACTGGCTAATGTAATGTGTGTTTTGAGGAAGTTGGAGAGGATGAAATCACACAGTTACATGAGTCCTTTGAGGACCTCCTAATGAGGACCTGGTGGAGCTGGCCATGCAAGCATTCGGAGATGAGAATTTAGGCAACAATATCCCACCACCGTAACATGAAAAGGGCTTGACAATAAATTGCCTACAAGATATTTTCAGGCACGTTGATAAGACCTTGAACATTCTTTGGTGTCATAATCACCTGGCAAAACAGAACTACTGTGAGCCTGTAATTTCATGCTGTGTGACTCTGACTCTATAATTCAAGGCAAAATTGTTGTGAGCATCCAAAAAAGTGCAAACTGAGTGAGTGCTAAGACAACAAGTTAAGAATCAGAGATGCATCCTGCACAGATGCATGAGAATGATGCATGCTTCATCCTGAGCACAAATCGGCCTTGCTGGAGCATTGCAATGTAATGTGTTATTGAGCTAAAACAGAATAGAACGGTCTTTGTTGTCACATGCACTTGAATGAGTGCAGTGAGCAGTTTGTAATGTCGCATCTCAACGTCATCTTAGATACTGGGTACCAGTGTTGTCACAGAATTGAAATAATTAAAAGCATTAGCATAGGAATACAGAGTTTAAAAGTCCAGAATATGAATAAAGTGTCTTTAAAGTACTCAAGTTATAGTCATTTTCCAACACGAGTCCATGCCCGCTGGGTTTCAGAACACAATGCCACATTTGCCTCAGTTCAGGACTCGCACTGCTATTGCTCTGGGCTCTGACTGCAACTCACTCTGCTCCCTGCTCCAGACTTGGCCTGCACACTCTGTCCCCGCTCTAGACTATGCCTGCACACTCTGTTCCCCACATCAGGACTCACTGCATCCTGCTCTGCTCCCCACTCTGGGACTTGACCCACAACTCACTCTGCTCCCCACTCCGGGACTCACTCTGGTCCCTGCTCCAGACTCGACCCGCACATTGTGCTCCACGGTTTGGGATTCAATCTGCTTCCCGCTCCAGTAATTGCCCGCTCTCTGCTCTGGTAATCGATTCGCAACTGCCTCTGCTCCCGGACTCGACCCATACTCAGTCTGCTCCCTGCTTCGGGACTCGGCCCGTACTCGGTCTGCTCCCTGCTCCAGGACACGGCCCAGACTCCCTCTGCTCCGTGCTCTGGAACTCGGCTGGGACTCGGTCTGCTCCCTGCTCTACCCACGACTTCCTCTGCTCCCTGCTCCAGTACTCGGCCTGTACCTGCCCTGCTCCCAGCTCCGGGACTCGACACGTGACTCACTCTGGGACTGAGCCCATACTCACTCTGCTCCCTGCTCTGGGACTTGGCCTATACTCACTCTGCTCCCTGCTCTGGGACTTGGCCTATACTCGCTCTACTCCCTGCTCTGGGACTGGGCCTGTACTCACTCTGCTCCCTGCTCTGGACTGGGTCCGTACTCACCCTGCTCCCTGCTCGGGACTCGGCCTGTAATCGCACTGCTTTGTGCTCTGGGACTTGGCCCATGACTCAGTCTACTCCCAGCTCCGGGACTCGACACATGACTCACTCTGGGACTGGGCCCATACGCACTCTGCTTCCTGTTCTGGGACTGGGCCTGTACGCACTCTGCTCCCCATTCTGGGACTGGGCCCATAATCGCTCTGCTACCTGCTCCGGTGCTCAGCCCGTGACTCGCTCTTCTCTCTGCACTGGGACTGGGCCTGTACTCGCTCTGCTCCCTGCACTGGGTCTCGGCCTGTACTCGCTCTGCTCCCTGCACTGGGTCTCGGCCTGTACTCGCTCTGCTCACTGCTCTGGGTCTCGGCCTGTACTCGCTCTGCTCCCTGCTCTGGGACTGGGCCTGAACTCGCTCTGCTCCCTGCTCTGGGACTAGGCCTGTACTCGCTTTGCTCCCTGCTCTGGGACTGGGCCTGTACTCGCTCTGCTCCCTGTTCTGGGACTAGGCCTGTACTCGCTTTGCTCCCTGCTCTGGGACTGGGCCTGTACTCGCTCTGCTCCCTGTTCTGGGACTAGGCCTTTATTCGCTCCGCTCCCTGCTCTGGGTCTCGGCCTTTACGGGTCTCGGCCTTTACTTGCTCTGCTCCCCGCTCTGGTACTGGGCCTGTACTCGCTCTGCTCCCTGCTCTGGGACTGGGCCTGTTCTCGCTCTGCTCCCCGCTCTGCTACTCCCCCCGCATGCTCTGCTCCCCACTCTGGTACTCCCCCCCGCATGCTCTGCTCCTCGCTCTGGTACGCCCCCCCGCATGCTCTGCTCCTCGCTCTGGTACATCCCCCTGCATGCATTGCTCCCCGCTCTGGTACTCCCCCTGCATGCTCTGTTCTCTGCTCTGGTACTCCCCCCGCATGCTCTGCTCCCCGCTCTGGTACTCTCCCCGCATGCTCTGTTCCCCGTTCTGGTACTCCCCCCGC